>NC_084464.1:158044029-158344594 GCF_027409185.1 Cynocephalus volans | reverse complement strand
TGAAAAAAAGACACGGAACACTGGAAGCAAGTGCTGAAGCCAACAAGCACAGTGATGCAGCATTTGGGTAATTACTCACAGCCCCAGGTTCAAGGCAAACCACGCGAGCTCTCCAAGCTTGTTTCCTGAAGAGCAGACATGACAAAAGTGCCTACTTCATAGGACTGTTGTAAGGACTAAGTGAGATACAACACATTATGAGCGTATGCCCCAAAAGGTTAATTCTTGGTAAATGATCGCTATTCCTTTTTTATTGCAATAAAATATACATGGCATAAAATTTACTATTTTAACCATTTTGAAGGGTAGGACTGAGTGGCATTTAGTACCTTCACTATGTTATACAATCATCAGCATGTTTCCAGAATGTTTTTCTCACCCCAAAAGGAAACCTCATACCTATTAAGCAGTCACTCCCCATTAAGATATTTTTTAAGATTTTTATTAAAAAAATATTTATAAGATTTTTAGCATTATAAAAAAGTCCTTATGATATAACGTTGAGTGAAAAAATCAGGCTATGAAATTGTGTGATATGATATAGGTGGTAAAAGAAGCATATTAAAAGCCTGAAAAAGAATATATAAAAATAGTAGGAATTGTATTTCTCAAGCTCGTTTTACCTATTAAAAAATTATTGGTTTATCATTTTAAAAGAAAAGCAAAAAGTACACAAACAACAAAGCCCCGGACACTGTAAAGAAGGCTCAGATTGTTACATCCAGGTCGTGGGAACATCACACCTTTTACGTAACGTTTATACTTCCAGGGGTCAAAAAGAATCTTCACACTCTTAGGACTGACTCCTCGTGTTATCCAGCCTTTGGACCAGCAACCCCAATGCACTGCTGCTCTGTGGTTCTGGAAGTTTCCTCCTGGAACATGTTTTGGATGCAGTAACCATTTCTTTAATATTTTTACACACAGGTACCTCTGGTGCCGGCATTCTCAAGGAAGCCCAGCTGCCTGTGATTGAGAATAAAGTGTGTAATCGCTTCGAGTATCTGAACGGAAGAGTCAAATCGACTGAGCTCTGCGCTGGGCACTTGTCTGGAGGCACTGACAGTTGCCAGGTGAGAAGTGGGTCCTGTACTGGCCTTTCTCAGCCCCTTAGACGTTTCGATCCCAAAGTGGTAAATTCAAGAAGGATTTGTCACTCAAGTCCCAGTCTAACTATTGCTCAGAAGCCCTCTAGGTCTGTCCCTGAATACTTACTCATAATCTAAGGTGATTTCTTGGGCCTTTAGTTCCAGATTGGTAGTAAGGACGTAGTAAGTACCATAAGTACCACAGACCACACACGTCCCTGGAGTGTGCTGGTGAATGGGGACTAGGGTGGTGCCTTTCCAGTAGGGAAGGGGGCAGAGGGTATAGTACAGAGACAACCACACCTACCTTACAATCATGCTCAGGCTAGCCCTGTCTAAAAGAAACCCCAAGGCAGGAGGGATTTTATTCCCCCAGGGAAAACTAAAGGTGTGGTTTTGCTGAATATCCTTTAAGCTCTGCAGATAATAAATAAATAATAAAGCTCAAATAATATGTTAATAAGTTGTCTTCAGATTTCAAATACTGGGAAAATGTACCTCTGTATAATAGAAGAATTATATCCCTTAATAAAAGGATGGCAGCTTAATCCTCACATGGACTTTTCCCTCCCTCTGTGTAGGGTGACAGCGGAGGGCCTCTGGTTTGCTTCGAGAAGGACAAATACATCTTACAAGGAGTCACTTCTTGGGGTCTTGGCTGTGCACGCCCCAATAAGCCAGGTGTCTATGTTCGTGTTTCAAGGTATGTTACTTGGATTGAAGAAGTCATGAGAAATAATTAATTGGCTGGGAGACAAAGTGAAGCATCAGCTTACCTAGACACTGGAACATGGCTAGGGAAGTTAACGTGCTCCAAAGTGATTGGTAGTAATCAAACGAAGACGCTACCCTCTACTGCCAAACCTCGGCATTTTTTGTATTACTGTGGGTAAATTTTTCCTGTCCATGGACTGCTGGATTCTGTAATAATAAGTCAACATACCTATGACATTTGTTGAAAATAAACTCTGTACTTAACTTTGGTTTCAGTTAAGGTTGTTGTTTTTTATCGTCAATATTTTCACGTTCTCTGTTCATCCTGCCAAGTGTAAATTAACAGGCTAAAGTGGTTTAGCTCTTTTTCATAAGGGACTAAGACGGCCGTAAGATCACAGAGAAGAGAGCCGAGAAGTCCTGTAAGGCACCAGTACATTTACCGTGTCAGCTAAAGACGGCTTGACACACATCTTTCATGTCTTTATTTCTGGCACTGAGATGCATGTTTCAAAGCTGCAACATGTAGGGGGAATCATGAAAACCAGTTCTATTCTTGGAAATGAAATCTGTTGCTGACGACTTGACGTTGCCCAGCACAAGGGCCACGGAGCAGAGAGCTGCATATAATGGAGTGAGCTGGGCCATGGAAAGTGTAACACAAGACCAGCTAAGAGTCTGAATGTCATTCTGGGTCACATTTGAGTCTAGGAACGGTGCCAAGAGCCTGTAAGGGAGCAACGAATAAATACTGAAGGTGGACCACTTACTTCCCATGGTGAACTGGCTGCCCAGTTTTGAAACAGGATGTCATATATGCTATCACATAGGAAGAGTGTTTCACAGTGACATGTTTGGAAGGAAGGGAAAGAATGAATTTTTTTTTTTTTTTTTTACAATTGAAAATTTTTTATTGTTACCAAACAAAAATATTAACTCAAAATACATCCAAAAGTGATGGCAGCAGAGAGCAGCAGTCATTTTACAGCAAAGAAATGCGACGAGAAGCAAAAAGGCAGATGTATGTGACTAGAGGGTAACAGCAGCTTTAAACCCTCGAAGAGTCGCGCTTATTTCACTGACAGACAGAACGTTCACATTCAGTCCCCATGTGTGTGAGAGCAGAGGTTTATTGTACCATTAGCGCACAGATTTCTCCACCTGTTCTCCACATAGGAATTTTCTTCCTCGTTGGCAAGGTTTCCCTTTGGTACCCATTTTGCCTGTCTACACAAAGTATTTCATTAAAAAATTTGGCACAAGATATTTACCGAATCAGAAAATATAACAAATACAACATATTAAACAGAACACCATATTTGTGTTTAGGTTCCATATTTCTAAAGTCACAATGACAAAAAAAAAAAGGTCAAATCCCTTGTTAGTATCTATAAAGTCACATATAAAGCTGCTGCTAAATCTTTTTAGCACAGACAAACTTGATCTTTTCTTTTAAATTAATATGTAAGCTTTTTCCCAAGACAAGTCGAAAGTGCCAAGATTGAATGCGAACTGTCTGTGTTTTTCACTCTTGACCGTGGGCACCATCAGAACTGAGCTCATGAATATAAGATAAATATCCCTTTATTTTAAAATCTTTAGACCCATGAAATCATAATCCATGGGTTTTGTTCATTAAAGAACTGAATCTGTGGCTCCAGGTGTCCACTAAAGGAAGGACCCAAAATATCCCAAATAATCTCAGGACCAAAACCTGATTTTATAAATGATAGAGCCAAATCCTGCATCTGTAACACAGATTCGTTCTTATGTACGGAATGGGGCCTAAGCCATGCCTGGGACCCCAGATGCTACAAAGGACGTGGACAAGAAGGACGATCAACCTGTCCATCTACAGAGGCTTGCAGAACTCCAGGTGAGCAGAGAGAGCAATGTCTCAGCTCTGTGCAGCCCCAGGTCCTTGCATTCAGTCTCTTCACTCCCAGGATTCCCAAATCATCCTCCTCCATGGAAACTTGAGAACACTCAGTTCAGAGACTTAATCCCCTGATCATATTTGATGAATGCATTCCTGTATACCTTTCCCAAATCCTTGGTTTGCACATCCTGCATTCTTGATGGAGCTGTCCTGAGAATCAGGAAGGGGGCTTCTCTTGTCTCTCTTGGACCAAAGGGGTCAGAGATCACTGCTCCAACACGAGAAAAAACCTCAGCAAGTACTATGCACCTAACAGGCTCATTGCTAAACCAGCCACATATTATGTGTTCCCAGAAACTTCAATAGCACTATAAATCCTAATTCATCCAACATTATTATAAAAATACTCTGGATAGTTTGAATGTCTGTATATAGTATTAAAAATGGCACAGCATCATGTAGCTGACGTGGACACGTACATCTCTGCAAGGCACAGCTTCAAGGAGGATTGGTCCTGAATAGTTCCTTCCTTCTGTCTTTGGCAGGGGCCTCAAAGGTGAGAGCTGGAAACCTGGGTTTTCTTTTTCTTCCTACATTTATAGGAATGTGGACTAACAAAACAAAGGAGAAAAGATAAAGCCTTTGTGAAAGGTTATGCAATTAGGTAGAAGAAAGTCTTCTTGTTATTACTCAATAGCATAGTTGGTTTTGATCAAATACACTCACGCATAACTTCTCATGCAAACCTAACTCAAAGGCAACAAAAATAACTGTTTCCAGGCTCATTTCTGACTTGCTTTCATACTCCAGACAGGGGTTAGTTAGCATAATAGCATATAAGTTCTTGATGAATTTCTACTAAATAACACATAGTTTGGAAATGAGCTGTTGATGTCAATAAAAGATAGCAGGAATGATATAATAATTCAGTGCAGTTTGAAGGAAAAATGTTACAGGTTTCAGTAATTTGGTGCTAAGTAGCTTTTTCCAGAGTAAATAATCATAATAATTAATAATTAAATAAGCATAATTAATTGCAATTAATATGCTTAACTTTAGAACTGTAAGTCATACTTCCATTAAATTTTTTTCAAGGATAGGGACTAGGTATAATTAATTAATTTACCCAACTTTTTATTATGAAAAATTACAAACATAGAAAAGACGAGAAAGAATTTGTATAAGTTAAATTTTTGTTGGTATAATTCTTTATACCAACAAAATATATAATATATAATTATATATACATAATATATATAATTTAATATATAATTTATATATTAGTTGCATATTAATATTCACTGCATGCCATTTAGATGCCCCCCCCCCACCATCTCTCCCAGTTTAACTCTAATTTTAATACATCTAAGCTGGTAGGAGAGTCCTGATCTCAAATGACTCCCTCTTCCTCCGCTTTTTCCCGATGAGTCTGAAAGCCTGACTCCTGGCTGGTGTGGAGATCACAGACGAGAGTAAGGCTCTGTCTACTTCAACAGGCCACAGGCAATGGGGTGCCTCTTGTTAGAGTATTGGCATGGGGTGCATTCAGAAGTGGGGCGACCATTGCGATGGGAAAGGCGTCTGCACCTCTGACTGCTGGGGGCTGGAAGCCCGATGATGGATTCACAGGCTCATGTCACCAAGTTTCAGCACAGAGCTCCTTCGCACTAACCTAGTAATCCCAGCCCCAGATCCTTGAGGGCACATAGCCCCTGGGAAGCTCCCCTGACAGTCTGGCTTTCTTACTTTAAGATAATCCTATTTCCTTCCTCGCCGTTTCCCCATCTTCATTAAACCCTCTTGAGTATTCTTTTTATCTGGTTTCTAGGATTACTGCAATGGGAGTGACAGGACTGGACAGGGACAGGATTGGACACCCCCTCCATCCTGACCCAGTTCCCACACCCTGATAGAAACCCAGTAATTGCCTGTGAGGATGAGGTTAGCGTAGTGTGTCTCCTTTCTGGATGGAGCAAGACCCTGCCATAGTTAACATTCACAAGGACCTCACTCGGCTTTAATGACTTTAGTAATTTTCTTTTATTCACTTAATTTTGTTTTACAAAATGGCAGTGTCTTAAAGAGAAACTCCCGCCCCATCCCGAGCTTCAGGTGGCATTGTTCTAGGGTGACGTGTAGGTGGCGCTTTGGGTGAGGAATAAGCCACTGCCCAACACTTTCCTTCCAACAAGTTTAAGCATCTGTCCTGGTCACTTTGCAGGGCAGATGTCCACCCATCGTCTGGTTGGCCTGTGCCATTACTAGTCAACCAGCGGAACATGAGCTGGTGATTTTGCTTTGAGTGCACCAGTAGCCCTTCCTTAGGAAAGTTCTGGGGATAATGAATCAACCTTATCTTTCAAAATAGCATTTAACCCCACCCCCCCCCAAAACGCAGAACAATGAAATCACTGTGTAAGTTAGATATGCTTTGTAAAATTTTAAAGGTCTGTCTGGTAAAACGCTCGTAAGACTCTTAGCATGGTTGCCCGAATCTAGGGAGGGGGATGGGGATTAAAAGAGGGACCTGAAGAGAGAAATTTCCAATCCTACCAGAGGGTACTCACTATTTAAAAAATTCACTAATAGGATGCAGCATGAAACTGCATAAAACAATGGGTCACACTTGTACGCTGTACAGCACCAATCCTGGTCCTAGCATTCAAAAATTGTGAAAGCTTTCTGATTTCCTAGGTATAAAAAAGTGAGAATAAAACTTTCTATTGCACAAAGTTGTTTGAGTATTAAATGAACTAACAAACGTGAAACCACTGATCACACAGGTACTTAAAAATGTCAGCTTCTATCTTCGTCCCAATCGACAAGGGAAGAAAAAAACTGCCATGAGGTTACTAAAATTTCAGTCTTTTTATAAATATTTTAGATACATTTAAAAAATTTTAGGGGTCCACATTCTTAATTTCCAGTTCATTATTAAGAAGATTGAGTTTTATTTTTAAAATTAACTGTTAAATTATTTTTAAAACTTAATAACCCAAGACCGTGGGTTCTAAATTTTAAAAAGTCAGCTCGGCATTCTATAGCTATGAAAGGTGACGGCCCTCCCCTCCACACGCCTCTTCCCAGCCTGCGTCTGTCCCCAGAAGGGATATTATTATTTTACATCTTTTACTCTACATTCTCACATTTTTCTCTGTCTTTCTATTATGAGAAATCTTAAACAGAGAAAAAAACTAGAAATAACTTGCATAATGTGAATTTTTGTTGATATAACTCTTCATGTTTCTATATTTGGCTGGACGTTAACTTTACCTGTGCACGGTTTAGATGCCCTCCTGCAAAACTCAGTCTCTCGCTCTCCACTTTTCTCTCCCTCCTGTCTACCTATCTCTGTTTTTTCTTTCTTTCTCTCTTTCTTTTCTTTTCTTTCTCCTTTTCCCTCTCTCTCTCTCTCTCTTTTTCTCTCTTTCTATCATCTGTCATCTACCTTCCCATCTAGCTACACACAGAGGTTTCCACTGATTTTATTTTTTGCATTGTTCAGTGACACTTCACTTTGTACCATATCTTGAGAAGCTTCCCGTGTCACTGCATGCAGATGAGATGGACCTCAGTTCTTTCCATCTCTGTCTAGTAATCCACGTCATGACTATATCGTCGTCGTCTCAATCTGTTTGCTACTGATGCACATGTCAGTTATTTCCACTTTGCTGCACCATCGTGCTTCCCTCTTTAAAACCACATTCAAAAGACAATACATATTCTTTTATGGCACTGGGGGTTTTTTCCTCTTACATTAACCTTCCTAATCTACTTTGAATTTTTTGCTTAGGATGCGAGATGGGCATTTAATGTTCCTTTTCCTACGGCTATTTAACGTTCTCAACACTGTCCTTCCCCCAACGGTTTGAAGTGCCACTTTTATCTATGATGGATTGAATTTTGTACAATACCTGCCAAGTTTTTCCACATCATCCACCGTCTCTGGCAAGGCAATGCCCTTGGTTTCGGGTAGAAGCATCACGAGGCCACCACAGATGGAAGCCAGGAGACCTAGGACACAGGGCAAGGCGTGAGCAGAGCTGCACCCTGACCTCCCGCAGCCCCGCAGCTCTCCCACAGGGCCAGATTTGCTTGGATCCTGCACAGCGCCATCACGGCTGTCCTCTTGCCCCACGTTTTTTCATGCCATCATTTAACAGTTATTTATTGAGTGCCCACTAGGTGTCAAACACTCAAGAGCTCACCTCTTACTTCACAGGGAAAACAGAAGCCAGCAGGCAGAATCCCTCCACTTCCATTTCCTGGCACATCCTCTCCCTCCTGTCCCCTCAGCCACGCTGGGCCTGTCCTTTGGGGCTTTTCACTAGAGTGATTAATCCCCTCCCTCCACACCTCCAAGCTGCTGGGAGAAGCATTCAGACATACTCAAATCTCTCACCCCCTGTTACCATCTCTCTTTTCTGTTCTCTAGAGCCAAAATTCTTTAAAAAATTTTTTTTCTTTTACTAAAGAGATGGAAAAACAGCCGAAATTCTTGAAACACCATCCTCTCCTGGTAAATGTTTAATAACCTGCTCTAAAATATAAAACTCTGATTTGCAGTGTGTGCCCACGTCCATGGTGTAAATGCTCCCACTGTGGACATTCCAAGCTACCAACATGACACCCCTAGAGGCACACTGGGAAGACATGTACAGCAGCACTTCATTATATGGTATTTCCACCATAAAGACACACACGGCCTAAAGAACACAGATAATAGTGAAAATGTAGTAATGATTTAGGAACTGGTGGACCTTGAGTATTTATTACCTCTGTTTTTAATATATTTTATATACTCTAATTTTAAACGATGACTGTGTTTAGAAACTGGCTCACAGAATTTTTGAGACTGTACCAGTCAGCCCTGGTGTGCCTGTATGAGCCAGCTCCAGCATGCCACCCAAGTCAGGTCCCCGCGCCCTGCTCTCACCCAGGTCTGCCTGTGTCCTCTGGCCCTGCTCCACAGATCACCAGCGGCTGCCCACCACTAGATCTGAGGGTGCCACGTCTGTCCTACCTACGGGTCTGGTCTTGCACACTCCTGTGCTTGGCTTCCTTGCTCTGCTGGCTGGTGTCCCTTCTCCATAGCAGCCTCCCTCCCTCTGCCTGTGCCTTTTACTCTCCTCTAACACCCTCCACCCCCACCAGGCTCTGTCCTAGGCCTCTTCTGCTTTCCTCTCACTCTGTCCTATTTTCTCAGGGGCAGAGAGGTGTCCAAAGTCCCTCCCACAGTGGTTCCAAATCTCCATCCCAGACCACACTTCTCCCGTGAGCTCAGCAACATCAAGCCCCCAGGCTTCTCAAGGTTCTGACTTGGATTCCTATAGGCCCCTGACAATGCACCCAGCCAGCACAGATCCCCGGTCATCCTCCCACAGGCCCACTCTTTTGGCATCCACTAAACCAGCGCCTGTGCCATGGTCACCTGCGAGTCCCAGCCAGGTGCCTGGGCTTCTCATCTCACTGCTCTCATTGCCCCCTGCCCCAATCAACTCATCTTGTCAACCTGATTCCTAATATATTTCTCTAATCTGTCCACCCCTCTCCAGTCCCACTGCCATCACCTTCTTAGAATAAGCCATTATGACCTCTTATTCTTGATTACATCCTTTTAATTGTGTCACTGCTAGCATCACCCCCTCCAATTCATTTGCATATCTGCCATCGGAGTCATACTGCTAACACACGAATCTAGCTCTGCAGCCCCAGTGTGAGGCTCCTCAGTAGCGCCTCTGCTGTGTGGCTACAGAGCACAGCCTTATTGTGCCCGAGATCACCCTCCATGGTCGGCCCGCCTGCCCCCGCACCATGTGCCTGCAGGCCCCACTCACACACTACAGACCGTCCTCCAACCTCCTGGTGCTTGGGGACACCATCTTCCTCTAGCCGTGCCACTGCCTGGAGTAGAGCCCATGCCTCTCTGTGGACAATGTCCGCTCCCTTCGAATCTCCACCTGGACATTCCCCCCTCCCGTCCTTCCTTCCGGCCACTCCATGGAGCTAGGTGACCCCATGATGTGCTCTCAGAGCAGCCTCTGCTTTCAGGATTTCAGCATTCATCAAGCTCTGTCATCACCAAGGTCCTAGAAATGTGGCTCTCTGCCAGCCAGGCCCCATGAAGGAAGGGACAGCGCTGTCTGCAGACTTGAAGGCCAGGCCCTTATGTCTCTTAGATGACTCTATCCTTGGTGGACTCTGATGCTGTCTTTGCTTTTTCATGCCCCCCCCAGAATGAACACTGAGCTTGATGATCAAATCCCAGCAAATAAATAATTTGAAATGATCTTTTACTGAGTTCACTGGCGTCAGGTGGTCAGAAGCTGACTTTCTGTCCCTAGCACTGTCAAAGGAGTTTTGCATCAATCAGAACGTATGTCCTCACAGACTCACTATTTTCATTCAAATTTCCACTGTTGAACGATAAATGGGAACATTCACTACCAGGAGGAAGGAAGCGGAGGTGGAGGCTGGTTGGGTGGAAAAGGGCCCACCCCACACCCTTTACTGCTGAGGAGGGCCGGGCAGGTGTGAACCCAGGCAGGGCAGGCACAGAACCTTCGAGACTCTGAGTCCATCCCTTCCCAAGCTCTATGGAGACTGGAGGTAGGAAGGCAGATGTGAACTTGAGGGACATTGAAGAGGTTATGATATAAGTACAAGTGGTTTTGTGTTCCCTGTTCTCTCAGCACTTTTAGCATCAAAGCTAATTAAGTTTGATATTGATACATATAGACCATTAAAAAACACAGCTAGGTTTTAGGCTTATTTTTAAACATACTGAAGATAATTTGGCCCCCTGATAATTATTGGCTCTGTTCTCCAATACCATAAAAGAATGTCATAGTATTTGGTTTTGACTCAGAACCTAAACACTGTTTACCACAACTCTTTATATAAAGTGAATTAAAACCATTTAGGATTTCAAATTTTATTGTTCTCAGATTGGTGCCTCAAAACCAAATGGTTGTCATAAAAAGATGAAATGGATATTATTAATATCAAACCTAATAATAATTATAGGGTTCTATTAATGCAAAAAATGTAGATGAAAGCACTTTAGAACAGTGTGTAAAACGAGTTCTTACCAAAGATGATTAGAGGTAGTTCTAGCCACACAGCTGCTAGCCGAAAGAGCAGAAACGGGGCTATGATTCCCCCAAAATCACACAAACCTGAACAGAGTGAAACTCCGAAGTTTCTGTAGAATAAAAAATAGTTTTAAATGAAAACTATTTTAATAATCAAATTCAAAATAATGAAAATATTCAGACATATTAAATAACAAAGAAATTGTGACGATACTTTCCATTTCCATAGTTTTTAACTTTGGAAACTGCTACTCTCTTGTACTCCATGCAAACCATTTCCATTCTGCACCATGCCACAGTGAGGAGAGTGAGCCAGTCTCCAGTGCTGGGGAAAGGCATTCGCCCACCAGCAGCTCACCACCCTGTCTGCTCTGGGACACTCACGTGCCCCTTTGGTACCCTTGCCTAACGGTAAAGTGTGCCCATGGAATATTTCTCCCACATAAGAGGCCAATTTGCACTAATCCATGCACACTGTTCCATTTTGCCCTTCAATAACTGGCTGCTCACAGATGCAAGATGTGTACCATGGCCAGGAGAGAGGCCATGGTCTTGAAGGAGGGTCATGCTGATAAATGCAGATTTAACTCACAATCTGAGTGAGCTAAGGGGTTTGCTGGTTCCAAGTCTAGTGCCTTTCCACAGAACCAGGGCTGTGTATGAAAATATTGTTATGAGAAATACTTCTCTTGCAAAACGCAGCAGGTAGCAATGCAGAAAGCAGCATACCTCAAAGCATATCTTTTATTTTTGGCTGAATTCAGCCCAAGCTAATATATCATCCAGCTAAGGAAACTATTTCATAGTTTTAAAGTCAACCTAAAACATTTGGCTGTGGAGTTACTTAAGAGAAACTATGACATGTATGTTGGAATTACCGTAATGTTGTTGGGTACAATTCTGAATTTACCAAATAAACAATTTCAAAGGCCATGGTTATCCCTAGTCTTCCCAGAGTTGCAACTGTGGTCCTCAACCAGGGTATTCCTGTGAACACAGAAAGTTTGGAAGGGAAAAGTCAGGGGTCTGATTACATCAACATTTTACAAAACAACAAAAGGCATTTGTTTAGTGTCTCCCAGCCCTAAGTCTCTGCTAATTTTAAACACAATTGATAAAACCTTTTAATATTGTAGCCAAATTTCAACAAAAACCACAATAACCAGGATGATAGCTAGCACTTCAGTGTGCTACATGCCTTTCCAAGCAGGGTTCGATGACAGACACACAATTCAAGAGCCATCTATGAGCAGCTGCTACGTTGAAACAATGTTCCAGGCAATGCTTTCCTGGAGAGCCTGAATCCTCTGGCCTTTGTCTTCAGTTGTGCCCTTGAAAACTGTCACCACAGCTACATCTGTTCTCTCTGTTCATACCCCTTAGTGATAACACATAAAATAGCTGTTCCCCAGCAGACCAGGAAAACTCCCCACATGAGCTCAGCTTGCTTTCTGGAGACTAGCAAGGCTTTGAGGACTCGGACTGCTAGAAAGGGACCTCTGTTCCATGTGTTATTACTCAGGCTTATGTCATTCACTGTCTTTCTCATCCCAATCATTCTACTTCCCCCAAGAAATCAACCAGAAGGAGCCAGATTCTTAAGAACTAGTTGGTTCATGCATTGTAAATTGGACCGTTTTAGGTCTGCTCTGGTTATATGAAGAAACTCTCCTTTCCTCCATAGTAACTACTGGGAAATGCCAAATGTTCTCCATGAAATATTTTCTTCCTTTTGCATTTTAAGGGCTGAAAGAGTTAACTGTTTTTACTCTAAGAAGTCAGTGCTCTAAATTTCTTAAAAGTTGTGCAATTTAAGTCATCCTTTCCTAGAGGACTTGCTATGAGGACATAGGACGACATTAGCAAGATGATACCTGCTCTCCAAAGCAAGCCAGCATTTGTCTGGTGTTCATCATTGAACTTGGAGCCTTTACACCTTTTATACTCATACCTGTGCTCAGTCAGCACTAAATCATCCTCTTGTCTTCTAGGAGGATTATTGCACCTTTCTGAATATATAATTTTTTAGTAGAAAAGTAGGCATGAATAAAATGAAAAATGAAAAATAAAAAAAGAGAATGAAGCTCAGTAGACACGATTCTCTCTAGAGAATATTCAACAAATCGAAAAAGCTAAAACTCACTAAATAAAACAACTGCCCAGGAGGGCAAGTAGAGAAAAAAGATGGTTCAATAATCCATACTAGTACTGGGAGACCCCAGTTTCCTGCAGTTTGGTTGCAAACTGGCAGAGGACATCCTGGTGTGCTTGACGTTTTTCCCAGGTGAGGACACCTGCAGCTGTCACACTAACAGTTGCATCAGGAAGTGAGGAATGTCAGAGCTGCGCTGACACTCCAGGCAACCATCTGCTCTGGCACCGGCGGTCGTAAACATGTGTTTTATTTAGGCTCTGCTTTTTCATGAAGGCCAGGGAGGGGGACTAGCAAATGCATTCCACCCCGTCCTTCAACCAGCAGGTGGTGCTGGGAATGGAAAGTGGGAGCCGGTGCCCAGACTCCCCGGGCCCCGGGCGGATGGGGCAACCTCCTGCTGCTCTAGGGGCTGCGGTGAAGGCCACCGGCTACCGCGGAGACAACTTCATTATCCAGGCTAGCACTCCAGTTATAGGTGTCTATTTACTAAATCAAGATTGCCCTAGAAGTGAGTCTCACTGCTAAGTTCAACGGTGAAAAGAACCAAACAACAACCAAGAAACTAAATTAAAACACACACACACACACACACACACACACACACACACACACACACACACATGAATGCACACACCAGGAAAAGTGCATGTGCTTAACTCAGATAAATTAACTAGTCAGTTCAGTAAAATGTTCCCAAAATGCACCAAGTTGTCATCCTTGTGGAGATGTGGTCTGTGTGTTCTACCCGCAGACCTTAATCTGAAAGACTCAACTCTTCCAAGCGGTGACATTCAGTGTCTAATTACACTGGGACAGAGATTTTGTTAAAACGTGTAACAAAAGAGAAGCCCTAAGGCATCGCGCTCTTCATTAACTAAGGAAGGAAAAGAAGACAATTTATTAGGAAGTGTAAATTATGTGTGAATAATGACGTTAGCCCATGAAAACTTCCGATCATCCCAGTAAGCTGCTAAACTCATTTTGAGGTGGCAACAGATATCTTTTGGTAGCCATGACAAAAACTACAAGACAAGTTAAAAATGAGTACTAAAGATAAAAACGTCTTCCACAGAGCTATATGAGAACACAGAAAAACAACGCTCCTCTCTGAACGGGCTTTTGGTCAGGTTACCAGAGATTTGTAGGAATAATACCTCCACCACTGAAGAAAGGGTACAGGATTTAAAATAAGGACAATTTTGAATTTCCTCTAAATGTAACCTCTACTCTGAGTTCTAAAATCAAATTTCGTGAAAAGTCTCAATAGAGGTATGTAAATTAGGATGCATGGACTTCCCACTTGAAGAGAAATAAAAGTAAAAAACAACTTTCTCATTTCAAAAAGAAAACTCACTGAAACTGCTAGGTTTGTGGCTAAATAAACTCAAATTAAAAGCAGCAGATGGGAATGGATCAAGAAAGCTGTTCGTTTTCTAGACTTTAGAGTTCACGAATTTGGGTCAAAAGCAGTGAGCCTTGGGTGAAGACACAGAAAGGCCTTTTTTTTTTCTTCCAGAATTTCAGTTTTCAGCCCTTTGAAAAGTTGGGTTCAGTGGAAAGCAAGCCAGTTAAATTGTTTTCTGTGAGATCATTTTAGAGCTGATTTCTGCAAAGGGCTCATCAGCATTGTCTGCAGAGGCCATCGGCCTGCTGAGGACCTCAGAAGCGGAGAGGAAAATCCTTTGTAACGTTAAACAGTCCCAAGAATCACGTCCAAAAGGGCCTTTAGGTTGGAAGGACTGTCAGCTCACGGAAGGAACCTCTGTTCATATCTGGAATTCACTGAAGGGATTTAAAACTTATTCTTGCCAGTCGATCATGACCGACATGTGACTATAAAAGCAGCCAAATCTGCAGAATATATAAATAAAACGTGTCCAGAATAAGAGCGATTCCTTTTCAGTCTCACTGAAAACAATTTTAAAACTTCAATAGAGAAATTATATCTACAAAATCAACTGTTGAGACCCAGCAGGAAAGTCTATTCCTTGCCTTATATTTTACAATGTATGAAAGTGTTTTCTACAGAATAGCTTGATTCCCACCCACTTAGTTGCTTCAACCTTGGTTTGGATGCAACATTCATTAAAATCATCTCAATTAGTCTAGGACCAGAGAGAATCTTCTAGGAAAAAGAACACACCATGAAATGATGGGTCACACTTAAGTCATTAATCTTTCTCCCCCGTATACCCAATTTCATATGCAATGAATACTTCATCCTTGCTTCACATGCGATGAGAACAGAAGAGCTTGTCTTACGGAACTACATTTTCAGTTAAACCCAAAACTACACAGTAACAAAGTAAAATAGAAAGAACAGTGACGTCTCTAGTGTTGCTGATGGCTCACCCGTCTGCTTACTTAAATCCCACACTTCCCGAGGGCGGGAATGATGTCTATCTTGTTTGCCTTTCTGCTCCACTCTCAGTTTAATGACTGGCACTTAATAGACACTGAATAGACATGTACTGATAGATGGGGCGCTACTACCATGCAGATCTCCCAGCCCTTAGAATATGTTAACTCAAGGTAGTGGGTTGAATAACGTCTCCCCCCAATTTATATTTACCTGAAACCTCAGAATGTGAATATTTGGAAAGACAGTCTTTGCAGATGTGATTAGTTAAGATGACAGTAAGAACGTCTTGGGAAGATGCAGGTGGAGATGAGAGCCATGCCCAGAACTACGGGGGTGCCCACACCCCAGAAGCCAGGAGAGACGCATGAACAGACCACATGCCCTCACAGCCTCTGGAAGTAACCAGACCCTGCGGCACCTCGATTTCAGACTTCCAGCCTCCAGAACTGTGAGAGGACAGACCTCTGTTGTTTCAAGCAACCCAGTTTGTGGTACTTTATTACAGCAGCCCTAGGAAACTAATTCACTAAAGGAAAGTAGGATAAATACAAATAGGCAGTTTCTGTTTATTATCAACCATTCCAATATGACAGAGGACTTGTACATCTTTTTTTTTTTTTTTTTTTTTCTGTTCTGAAGACTGACCTTTCTGTAACTTTATTCATATAGGGCCTATCTGATGTTTTCGGAATTCATAAACCTTCAACTAATTGATAAATTCATCTGCAAATGTCTGACTGTTCTGACTTCCACAATATTATCAGTTTCTTTCCTGACCCTTGGAAGATCCTCAGAGAAAGAGTGTCTCTTGCACAGACACAAAGGACGACAGGAGAGTCCAATTCTGTCAGTAATCCCCGATCCATGCCACCCAGCACATGGAAATAATTCTCTCGTTCTGATGCACAGTTCCCTGGGAGTTCCGAGGGCTTCCTCCTTCCAGCCCCTGCTGTGTTCTGCGGCAGCCATCATGTGGGCTGTGTCAACTGTGCATCTGGAGCCACCTGCCACCTTCACTTCCCCTTATCCTGCAGTCCATCCACCGGTTACCAGTCAAGCTCTGAAAAATGTAGCTCTGCAGCATCTCTGAGAAAAAACTACCCTCTCCCATGCAGGCGCGACGGCCGTGACCTAGCTCGTGCCCTCAGCATTGCTCCTCCTCACAGCCATGGTCCAAAGCGCTGCAGACATGCTCAGCCCACTCCTCCTCCTCCCCAGGCTCCCAGGACACTGCCCCAGCTCCTGGCATGGCCTGCAGGGCAGTCATGCTGGCGCCAACCATCCCCTGGGGCTCCTGGTCTCGGTTTCAGTGACGAAAGAGAAGCTTTCGTTCCTGAACTCGCAAAGGTGTTTCATACTTCTGGGAACTCTTCTCTACCTGGGAAAGTCACTCCTCTGCTTCCTGCCTCTCTGGTGCATTTCATCCTTCACACATGCCCAGTTCTCACCACTGAAGCTTTTCCAGACCCCCCACCCCAGACAGTAATCGCTTACCCCTCCCCCCCCTTTTTTTGGTTTGTTACTTCTAAATCTTGTAAATAATTCTATTAGTTTGTTTATCACAATGAATTGTGACAGTATATGTATATGAATCATGACAGTATATATATCCCTTAATGTGTCATAATGTGTCATATGAACTGTTTGAAGTCAAGAACTGCATCTTTCTTCTCAGCATTTAGCATGACGCCTGCGATATGGCAGATGCTCAGGGAATTTGTTAAATAATGTCACCAATACCACAAAAGTAAGTCAGACAAAGGTGATTAGAAGCAAACTACGACACTATGAGCTAGACTTAGGACACACCTATTTCATCCACAATGAGCCTAAAAATTGAGAAAACAGAAAAATCTATAGAATGAATCTCTTATCTTCTAAGTCCTCACACTGGTAGCAGAAAATTGAGTGACATCAATAACGCTTGCTCGGTGCCGAGATCGGGACGTGATGGTACATTTCCTGAGGACAGGTGGCTCCCACAATTGATTATTCTGCTTTGAGTGTTTTCAAGGTCTCCAGCTGCCAAACAGATGTGGGGGAAGATTACCTTCTGGTACGAATGCAGTGACCAGGCATGCCACCCCTGCCACGATATTGCTTGCCGCGAAGGGAAGCCGTCGTCCGACACGCTCAATGGTAAGTAAGATCAAGAGGGCTCCTGGCAGTTCCACAACTCCCGAGATAAAAAAGTCTATGTAGAGGTTGCCTCCTATAATTCCCAGGCGCATGACGAGTCCTTGGTATACCACTGCGCTTGTGAACCTTGTAAGAGAACAACAAGCAAGAGAGAACTTCCACCTGATCTGAAGGAGGGCCCCACTGCAAATTCAACACAAGCTTTTAAATCCATCACAAGTCAAACTTACCATGCAAACATAAGGATAAGTGTGCACTTCCTCATTTGGGGAGTTCTCACCAGATCTAAAAAGGATGGATTACTAACTTCCTCATCTGTAGCAGTGATCTATGTAAGAGAGGCAGATTTCAGTAGCAATATACAGCAAGAAACACCTGCACAGTACAGATTGTCATTAACCAGATTCAAAGCTATGGAATCAAACAATCTTACTGAACTGACTGGGGTCTTTCGTAATTATGTCTTAAAAGGTGAGAACAAAAAGGTTTGGATAGGTCAAATTCAAAAAGACGTGGTTGCTGCTCTCAGAATCTGTTCTTAGGATAACTGCAGTACTTTATGCTAAACTGCTCCGAGTAAACAAGGAAAAAGGGTGTGTTCTAAAGTAAAATGCATGTGCCCATTTATTAAATTGGAGGAAAATTAACATAAAAGTGGGGAACAGCCAAGAGTTCAAACCAACCTAAATGTCCATCAACAGGTGACTGGATAAGGAAAATGTGGTATATACACGCAATGGAATACTCCTCTGACATAAAGAAGAATGAAATTCTGCCATTCACAGCAACATGGACGAGCTTAGAGAAAATTATGTTAAGGAAAACAAGCCAGGCACAGAAAGAGAAATACCGCAGGTCCTCAGTCATAAGTGGGAGCTAAAAAATAAACAAATTTTAAAAAGAGAGTAAAAGTGGTTAAAGCAAGTGGGATCCAACCAAATGTTTCTTTGGATTAAATCCTCAAATCCTAATTAGACAAATAAGATAGAGTCACGTGAAATCCAAGGGCGAGCACCGAAGGCATCACTCTGCTTTTGTCCGCTTTTTGGAATCTAACATCTTTCTAATCCAGGAAAATTTAGCTCATTTCTATTCAGCCATCCAAGAAGTTGTTCCTCAACTCAATTCAACAAATACTGTTGTGGGCCACCATGTGCAAGGTGCTATCAGGGAACAAAGCTTAAGAGCAAACCCCCATCATGATGCGCTGCTTCTAGTTGCCAAAGACACCATAGCTCAGTTCCCTGCAGGAACCACCGTTGCACGTTTCTGTGCATCTGCACAGTCTGTCACCTCTGTGTGGAGGGCCCTTTCCCCTCCTCAGTGCTGATGTCACCTGCCCTGGGAGATCTTTCCTAACCTCAGGTAGCACTGATGGCTCCCCGATCTGGGCCTCTCCTCCCCAGACCTCCTGCACAACTGCACTCCCTTAGGGGTCCCTTCCTCTTGCTCCTGCCACGAGCTCTGCAGCTCTTGGAGGGCAGGGACTGTATTGTAGCACCAAGCAAACTGCCTGGCATTCAACGACAGTGTGCATAATAACTGAACGCTGAAGTAAGAAAGCCAGCGCCCCGCCGTAGCTGCTCCCTCGGGGTTGCCCTCAGGTTTTGTCCTTCCACTGAGCAAGAACCCTGGCTACGGAAGACAGGACCCCTCTGTTTACTCAACTCCAGATCTGGCCCAGAGTGAGCGGAAATCTAGGCAAAGCTTCCCCAAGCCTTTGAGCCAAAAGTCTCTCTGCCAGCAGTCCCAAAAATTTGACTCAGAACAAATTTACATTGATAGGACCTTGTCAATCACATACTCTAAATATTAAGTTCAGTGGGTCAACCAAAGTTTGATACCTCAGGCGTATGTTTGCTCCAGGGAAAGGAACACACACAAAAGAAGACTGCAAAATAAATGTCTTTAGATCACTTTCTTTTCCTACGTCATCCCAATACTGTATTTCTTTTAAATTAGGATACATTTTCCCCCATATTTTAACATCCTATAAATTGGGATGTGTTCTACCACGGCACTGATTTAAAAAAAAAAAAAAAGCAATGTGTCACTGTTTAAATAGCATGTTTTTTCTTATTTGGTGGTACACAAAATGATTGTGTCTTAAAATCAAGTGTCTTAGAGTCAATGAAACCGTCATGTTTTCCACAACGGTGTCTGTGGATGGCTGCTAATGGACTCCACCATGCATTCTTTCCTTCTTCTTTTTGATAACAGAATCCATGGAATTTTAATTGGGCCCATAGCTGCCTGGCTAAAGTCACATTTCCAAGCCTCTCTTTCAACTATGGGTGGCCCTGTGACCAAGCCCTCAACAGTGAGGTGGCTGTGAATGTCATGTGTAGAAAATCTAGGTCCCATCCTTAAAAAAATTAGTGGCTTGCCCTTTAGTTTCTGTTTTTCTCTTCCTGAGGGATAAAAGAAGTTGCTGGTGAGATTCAACCACATGACCTATTGCAGGTGATGCTGGTAAAACAGAATAAGTGGAACCTGGTTCTGGAGGACCTCGTGAGCAGAGCTGGGCCACTCACCTCTGGGGGGGGGGGCGTGTTAGGGAGAAAAACATTTTTCTCTTTTTTATCCCTATATTTTTGGGGTCTCCATTTCAAAAACTATAGGTCTCCAATGCCTATTAAGATATTTCCCGAGGCAACCTTTTCAATTTTAAGACCCCAGTGAGGGATTTCTTTTTTAAATCTACCTTTACCTTTGCTGCTTCAAAAATAAGTCAGGAATAACAAAAGTAGAAGATAAGATCTTGGTAAATTAAAGCAATATATTGTTATATGATTCATTACCAAAATGTTTTTCACAATTAATTCCAATATATTACCCACATTAAAACGGCTAATATCTACAGAGTGTGCTGTGTTTGTTAGATTCTGAGCCAAGTACTTCACACGGATTATTTCATTTAATTCTCATCAAAGCTCTACAAAGGCAGTACTTTTATCAGCACCGCCCTCTAACCAAGTGAGCTAACCAGCCAGCTCTAAAGTTAGTACTTTTATTAATGCCATTTTCTAAATAAGAAAAACAAGGCTTAGGACATTAAGGATTAAATACAGCAAGGTAGCCTAGGCAGGACTTGAAACCACGCAATGGACTGGTGGGATCCTCTGTTTTTAATCTCCGTACAGCACTGCTGAATCTACAGAAAGCTTTTTCTTCTAAAGAAAGTCTTTACAATTGATAGCATTTCTCTATATTTTTAATGAAGGACACCATGCACTTGACCAGAAACTGAATCTTTAGTTAAAGCACTGTTTTATGAAAAGGTTAGATTTGACTGAAACAATTTAGGTAAATTAAATTTGACTCAAAAAAATTAGATTTTAAGGATATTGACATTCAGGATTAAAAGCCCCCATAATATGAGGGCAGTTTTCCTCCCTGAAAGTGTCCTAGTGACTTATTCCGGTTATTCTTTTTTTTCACTGAGGGCTTCTCCATGACTCAGACTGGGGTCTGTGTGGTCGGTCAGCCTGACTCTTCTCTTCCCTCTGGGGAGTCCCTGATACGGCCTCTCATTTGTATATCGGCACCGCTCTCCACTCGGGGCACACGGGTGCTGACACTCTTTTCTTTTCAAAAGCAATTTCCATGACACATTTGTTTGGGCTCTAATTTCCTATTCAGTCTTCTTCTTTTCTGCCTAAGCTATGACTTCTACTCACTCTGAACAAATCCCCTTTCATTCAAGCCCCAATGTCAGCATCCCAGGATCGAAGGGAAATCATACATCCCATATTTTAAGATCTCTGGTCAGTTCAGGTAGATAATTTGACATTTAAATACCTTTGTCGATTATTCAATTATTCATGTCTCCAATAATGGAGCAACTTTGACCTTCCTGCTAGTACTGTAGTTGTCTCTTTTTCCCAACCAGATAGATCTCCAGTCACTACTTGACCACAGAATTATGACATGTTAGATTTTCACAAGACTGTAGAAGCCTCAATGGTCTAACCTGGAGGTCAGCAAACTTCTGCAAAGGGCCAGTTAGTACATATCTTTGGTTTTGTGGGCTGTAAGTTCTCTTTGGCAACTACCTCACTTTGCCATAGTGTGAAAGCAGCTATAGACAACATATAAACGGGTTCCAATAAACTCTGTTTACAAAAACATGCAGTGAGCTGGGTCTAGCCTGCAGCTGTTTGCCAAAGGGTCAGTGCTGGAGGAACTTGTAAGATACTAATATTATTCCCATTACAGAGAACAAGAAGCTGAGGCACAGGACACTAAGTAGCTTACCCAAGGAGGACATGCAGAGAGTAAGAGGATGAACCAGGACGCTGATCCCAAGGTCTGTGTTTTTAACCATTACATCGCACTGTGTCTGCAGTATGCAGAAGCCATGTTTACCTCATTGTTTAAAAGCATGCTTGTATTATTTCATTAATGGTTATCATGAGGTAGTGGGATTATGGTGGTTTTTACTCTCTTCTTTTTGGCTAAAATTGAAATTGAAATTGAAAATGAAATCTATAATACTTTTATAACAAGAAAAGATAGCTCACTTTTAAAGTAACGGATTTAAATTACACACTAGTAATTATTGACTAAGTATTGTTTCTCGTTCTTTCCTAATTGAACCCCCCACAGTTCATTAACTCATGTTCTCAGGGGAGCTGAATCTACTCCTAGTTGAAGGGGAGGCCTGATTACCTAAGGGTAATCCTATCACATGTGTCAGTGACTGGACATGTGACCCAATTTTAACCAATAAAAACTGGGCATGTGGTCTAATTTGGGCCAAGGAGAAATGGACATGTGTCCCAATTTCAGCCAATGAGGAATGGGCATTGACCCAATTTAAACCAACAAGAAATGGGCATGTGACCCAAGTTGGGCCAATGAGAAAAAGACTTTTGGGAAAGTTCTTCATTGCTCTTAGGTCAGAGGTTCCTGAAGAATCTTTGCTGTCTCCCCTGAGGGAATGAATGAGGACATGGTGGGCTCAAATAGATCTTGGCTGCCACCCTACAAGCACGAGGGGACCAGTCTCAAGATGAAGCTGTGCTGTCTGCAGAGGAGAGAGGGAGAAACCACAGCTTGATAAGATTGTTGAGACCCTGGTTTGGCCAACCCCGAATCCTTCTCTAACTCCAAATCCAGACACACGAGCCAGTGAAAGTCCTTATTGTCTGACCCATTTAAGTTGGTTTTCGGTTACTTGTTGCCAAAAGCAGAATTATTTGAAGAATCCAGCCCAGAACAATTCTCTTGCTTTAAAAACTGAATATTTTAGGCAGAATAATTTGTAGTAAGTAGTTAAAATAACGGCTTCAATACTCCAATTCACTCTGTAAAAAGACCTGGTATTAGTTTTAATTTCTAACTTTTAAGATTTAGAACCAAGTGGTCACATGATGTCTGCTCTTCCAAAGCACATGGTTAATGTCTAGTACGTGTCCTCTATCCAAAGAAAACCAAGTGCTGACAACAAGCGAAGGTAATCAAGACCATAAAACCGATCTTCCCTGTCCAGGGAACGAAAGGATTAACAGTCCTTCCAAGCAAGTAAGTATTTTGCTACATTTAAGAACAAATCCAGCTGGTCTCTGATTTACTAACATCTTCTCCACAGTGACGCAGATATTCTGAAAGATGACCCACTTTCTGGGTGTCCAAAGACCTTGAGAGACTAAAAGCTGTATCTTGGAGAGAATTCACTCTGGAAAGTCTTGGCAGCCCATGCGCAGCCGCTGCCGCAGCTATGATTTCCTTCCAGTGACTTCTTGCTCTGTGGCTGTGCTTACCTCCTGTCGCCAGAGCATTGCCAAAGTTTGCCTAGCCTGAGTCGGATACAGAAGAACTGAAATGTTACACCAGGTTCTTGCATATTTTTAAAAATCTGCTTTATTAAGATATAATTAACACACAATAAAACTCAGCAATTTTAAGTATACGTTTCAATGAGTTTTGACAAATGTATGGAGTCATAGAACCGCCACCACGATCATGGTATGGAACATCTCTGGGACTCCAGAAAATTTCCTCGTGTCTCTGTGAAGCTAGTCCCCTCCACCTGCTCTGGGCCCAGACAACCGCTGATCTGCTTTCTGTAGTTACAGCTTTACTATTTCTAGAATTTCAAAGAAATAGAATCACATGGTATGCTGTCTTTTGTGTCTCGCTTGTCATACCTTTTATGTCACCTAAATGGGGTATGCTGGCTTTGCTTTGGAGCAAAGAAAGAAGGGAGCTCCTCTGGGTAACACCTGTGTTTGGAGGCGTGTTGCCCAGTGATGCCACCCACAGAGAAGGCGTGCGCAAGGTTAAACTGCAGCGGTGGGTTCCCTTGTGCTTATTTACTGAGCTGAAATGCTATGTGCTCCATCCAGCTCTCTGACTGTCTTTTAATTCCGCCAAAACTTTGTTTTCCATCAACAATGATGTTAAAAGGGTACCTTATTCATCCTTCTTTGATTAATTCAGCTCTCTTTACAGTTCTTCTTGGAGACTTTCTAAAACACATCTTCACACTGACATCTTAATTTAAATTGCCAAGGAAGAGAGAGACGTGACAAACAATCATCTGATAGGAAGATGGTGTTCAGAGCTCCCCACGTGGAGGGCTGGTTTCAGGTCCAAAAAGGACAAGCAGACAGAGTCAGGCCAGATGCATGGTATTTTACTCAGAGCATTTTTTGGATGCCACGTTATTCAAACTCTACGAGCCTGAGCGCCCTCATCAGCAGCATGGGGACAATAAAACTGTACAAGCCTGAGCGTCCTCAGCAGCAGCATGGGGACAATACTCCCCCCTGCATCAGAGCATGTGGGAGATTCAGTGAGAGAAGCACACAACAAGCGCTCAACAACAGAGGCTGGCAATGTCAATGTCACTTTTTCCCCTAACATTTGGGAAGTACTTACTGCTAGGTGATAATGCACTCGGCAGGCACCTTTTCACTGGGTGAACCGTCATGGATGCTGTACTGCATAAAGGAAGATGTTTTCCAGGTGCTCTGATAGGAATCCCATTGTAGAGAGAACTGTCGCTGCACTTCCTTTTTTTAAAAAAGGAATGAATTTCTTTTTATGTTGGATTTCCTTAAATATACCAGGTACATTTAACGTCAGTTTGGCACTGTTGATCTCCCAGGCTTGAGGCAGGGTAATTTTTCATGAATGTGCACACAAGCCAATGACACTTAGAGAACCTCAGCACTATAAGCATGGCCCGGAATGTGGCAGCAGCAGCGTCACACTGGACCCCGGACCACGATGTCAGACTCCACATTTTAAAAATGCCCTCAGGAGGCTCGCGTGGGAAGTCAGTGAATAGCAAGTCCCACCTCGGCTGCTGACTCTGGGTGTCCAGTTCTTCCCAGGGCCTTGGTTGAGAAGAGAGGTGAGTCCCTCCAGGCCATGGAGGCTGAACGCTGCTTCTCTGCAGGGTCTGCGGGGGGAAGGGGACAACCTTGCTATTTCACCTGGTGGTTCTCAGTAGGTGACATCTTCATCAGCTGCCGTATTTCACAAGGAAGAGGACACTGATGCGAAGGGGAAGTTATCCGCTCAGAGTCTAACACTGTGAGTTACACAGTGAATGTGTCATCACAAGTTCCCTACAAGCTCTGTCCTCTAGAAGCTTTTAATTTCTAAGAAGTCTGTGTGAATAAAATATTATTTGAGGGTTTGGGTCTTGCTGATTTGGAGGACCAGGAATCACCCTCAAAGTTAAACTACTCATAGATCTTCCAGACAAGCTGCGGGAACGGAGGGCTTGTGGGGCTGGGAGGACCCCAAGCACATGTGCATCCTTCCAACCATTGCCTAGTGGACGATCCATCAGCCAGATAAGGGTCAGATGCAGAAGGGCCAGGAATCAGCATCTGCCATTACAGATCTTGAGCCAGCTTCAGGTAGAAATAGTGCTGCCTGGTGCTCTCGAAATTTTTGAAAACCTCATTATACTTTCAAACAAGAGCAGACAAAATATTTACCACTCAAGAGCTCATATGATAAATAAATATCTGTATTAAAGTTATCTTGAATATTGATGCTTAGTAAAGTAGTTAAAAATATATCCCAACCTCCTAGACCAGCGCAGTCCAATAAAAATATAATGGGAGCCACATATTGCATAACTTTAAATCTAACTTTAAATTTTCTAGGGGCCACATTAAAAAAGATAAAAAGAAATAGGCAAAATTAATTTTAATAATACGTTTCCTTTAATCCAGTCTATCCAAAATACTATCATTCCAGCATGTATTCAACATGAAATTATTCATGAGGCATTTTCTATTTCTTGCTTCATACTAAAGCTTGGAAATCCACCATGTGGTTTTACTCTTACAGAACTCAATTGAGACAAGCCAAATTTCCGTGCACAACTGCACACATGGCTGGGACTACTGTACTGGATAGAGTGAGGCCAGATAACCTAGCACCCAGGTGGCTCTTTTGTGAAGATACTCTGTGAGGAAGATATTTTACTCCATTAGTTTGAGTTGGCCTGAAAGAGTGCCTCCCCTCCTCCTACACGACTGGGCGCACTGCCCAGAACGGCAAAAGTGCCTCGAGCTAAGAAGTCCCACGAGGGAGCCAGGGGGCAGCTTCAATGTTAGCCGAGGTCAACGGATTGCAGCTGTGGGTCATGTGTTGGAACATTGCTTAAAAACAAAGCTGAAGTCTTAATTTTTATTTATTTATTTTGGTGGGGGTGGGTATTAAAGTAAGAGAAGGAAAGAGGGAAAAATAATTGAATGCACTCTCAGTTTTAAAACTCTAACCCTTTAGGGGGTTAGAGACTCAGATTTTGGGTGGAAAAACATCAAACCTTGATGTTAGTGCACTGAATTAAACGCGTCATCGAACTCTCCAATCGCACCCATAGGGGCTGATAATCAGTACGAAAACAGAAAAGTTCTAAAATCAAATTTTTAAAATGCCCAGTGTCTTAGGCGACAGTGACATGTATGGATACACAAAATTTTCTGTTCTATGAATAGGCAAACTGAGTATCTATAAGACACTAGTTAGCCAAGGATTTTTTTTGAAGAGGGAGAAAAAGCCAGGGAGAGTGAATTAAAGCAAATGGTCTGATATATCACACACAAACTTCGAAACCACACACCCCTACCCATCAAAGTTCTTACCACTTCTTAGTTTTCTGAATGCTTCAGGAATTATCTTAATAAGAACAAGGTCTTTAACATCACCCTCAGCAGCATGTAAACTCACCATATTGCCCTTCTCTTCCCTGGCTGAGGGAGGCCGTTCCTGCTGCTCCGGTGTGTGCAGGCTTCCAATGCAACTGTGACCTCGTCTGGCTAGATTCCTGGCAGGAGTCTCCTGGCTGGGCCTGGCACATAAGCCACTGTCACCCCTGTTCTGGGTTGGCAGTACTTCCTGCACAGGCCAAGGACAGCCAGGGTGACATCAGGCCACGTCGCACAGGCACTCATGGCAATTGTTATTAGGCAAGTCCAGGAGGGCATTCCCAGAGCCAGCAGGTTGGGGCCTATGCCTCCTGGTTCCTGCCAGCCTTTGTCGCAGAAATGCGTCCCCCTCCCCTTTTCCTTCTCACAGCTCCTGCCAGCCTCCTAGCAAGCTGGCAACAGAGTCCTCGCATTGCCTCCAGGCATTCTCCCATGGCTAGGTTCACAGGCATCCCTTCCTACCCCGCACACTCAGGGGGTTCTGTCTCCGTCCCTCTCTGACCTGGCCCTGCCTGCTGGCTGCGCCCGTGGACAGTCCTGGCTGCCCTTCCGTTTTTTCTATTTCCCATGTGTTCCAGAGAAGATGTGCTGAATCTCTCTAGGAACCAGAGACGTGCAACTGAAAACACTCCGTAGGCTGGCCAAAGTTAGAAAACTGGAACATACCAAACATGGATATGGACAAAAGGGACATGCAGATACCAATGTGGGGTGTACACAAAAAGCAGCCTGGCATTATTTAGGGTGCTAAGTGTCTTGCACGTGACAGTTAGCACATGGAAGTGTGCTAAGAGACTCAGCAGCTCCACTTCTAGGCCTTATATTCCATGGGAAACCTCACACGGGTCCAAAGAGGGCATGAATGAAAACATCGATTGCTGTTATTGGAGGCAACCCAGGTGCCCGTCATTAGCAAGATGGAGATGTGGGATGTGCACTCATGGCGTTCACACCACAGTGTGAAGCAATATGTTCACACAGGAGCAAGAGAGGGAGACATGAAGACATATGGTTGAGTGAAAAAGTAAGAAATGAAAGAAGATCTGGGCCAGCACAATACCAGTGATGCTACCTACATGCATACGTACGGCACTCTCTGGTTCATAAGGACACATGAGTATCAAAGCTCATGAATCAAATGCGTTAGAGTGGGAGCCTGCTGAGGGGAGAGTGGGGCACTGGGGGAAGGAGGTATAAAGGTAAGCAGAACAGGAGGGGGCTTCACACAGCCTGGAGATAACCATGCCACACATAAAGGCACGATTAACTCACTCTGCACCCAAAGAAAAACAGCAGGAACTCAAACAACCTCATACGGAGCAACTTAGAGGTCGTTTCGGAATTTTCTCCATTTTTAGTGATTCCAGACTTGCCAAATATCCAAAATTTGCCTTCCTTATGTAACTCAGCAAGCCCTTGGTATCATTTGGGAATGCTGAGACACTTTCCAAAGAAACTCAGGTATAGTTGAAAATTTGAAAACTCAGTTTACATGCACATCAATAAATATTGCAATCCGTCTGTGAGTTCTGGAACTTGCAAGTTGCTCCCTTTTCTGGTTTGTGATTTGTGGAATATTTTCTGTATAGGACCAGCATGCCCTTTCCTGCTTAAGGACGAACGTTCTTTAGCAAGGGATGAGACACTTTTACATACAAGCCATGAGCAGGTGACCGGTGCCATCCCTGCAATTCGTTCTGAATGTTGCTGACAGTGAAGCGTGTCATAGCTGTGTGGCTGATCTCTGGGCCTTGGTCATGTGCACTGATGTGCACTACTTACTCTAACTTTGAGCCGTGACCTGATTTATTATATTACAACTACTTACTCTAACTTTGAGCCATGACTTGATTTATTGTATTGCAACAATACATATTCACAGATTGGTTTCCATAACTAGCAGCTGTACTGACCTAGACTTCAATTTGAATGTCTTTCCATTTACACATAAAACAGTCAAAATTAAAACACACTGAAATGGTTTCCAAACACTGCACATAAGATTCAATCTGTTCTTCAACTTCAAGTGACAGAAAAAATTATATGTTGTTCTATTGAACATATTTCTGTAAGTTCTGTGATTTTCTGTGATGAAAATAAGTATAGTTGAACAGTTAAAGACCTATTATTAGTAGGGGAGACTGAAAACAGCTCAAAAATGAAAAAAAAGGAAAAAAGAAAGCAATCATAGAGAATTAGAGAAAAACAGGCTGTCTTGAAGGTACATGGGGAGGCTTCCAGACAAGATGGTGGAATAGACAGTCGCCAGCATCACTCTCTCCCACAAATCAACCAAATTACAACTATAAAAAAGCAACAACAGCCAAGCTGGAGCCTCTAGGATCAGGGGAAGAGGAGGAGACACCTATGGAGTGCATGAAGGCGGGAGAAGCCACGATGAGAGAAAGAAAGGACGCTCCAACCATTTTGAGCCCCGGCCACTTCCAGGCTGGAGCTGGTGAGCAAACGGAGCAGGAGCTGGCAAAAGCCACAGCTGTGCCCTTCGGGTGCAGTTGCTTGAAGGCTACAGGGGAGAAGATGGGCTTGGTGGCTCCCAGGCCAGCAAGACTACTAATAGGGTTCCCATGGACCCACGTAGGACCAAGGAGCCACAACAACTGAAGAAGAGGATCCACTCAGAGGCCAGTGAGTCATTGCAAGGGATCGGCACATAGCCCGTCCCATTGGAAGGGTTTGGAGCACAGGCGGTGGGGGAGATGGGCCCACCAGGGGAACACTGGGACACAGCAAGGACAGCTGATCTGCACCCCGACCAGCATAAGACCACTCAGTGGAGACTGGTCAGGAATATAGAACTGCAGGGGGTGCAGTTTGCTGAAAAGACTCAAGGCCAGAACAGAGTTTCTACACAACCCAGGTGCACCGGGTCTCTGGAGAGCCGGAAGTACCTATAAAGTCAACCATTAAAACCTGAGCTGCACAAAAAGCCTTCCCCAGGGAATCAGCAGCAAAGCAGAAATTTAGCTCAACCACAGAGCTCCAGTGCTGGTCCCCACAGGAAGTTCCCCCATTTTAGAAGTAAGCAAAGGACAACTTAGTTCCAGTGCAGAGTTTAAGTGTAGGAACAGCAAATAATCCAACACAGAACTGAAAGAAAAAACAAAATACCCACAGACCAGAGACAAAGTTTGATATTAACTATAAAGGTCTCTCATCACCAAAGAACACCTGTGACACTTAAAGGGACCAGAAGTCCCCTGGGCTGCCAAGTCAGGGAGTGGGGAGGTCTGGGGGCCTTGGCCATGCCCCTGACACCTGCAACCAGTCCTGAGGGTGGGGGCTGAGGGCCTCAGCCACGCCCCACTGACACCCACAACCAGCCAGTGACGACCACTGAGCTGCTGCAGGAAGTGCCCCGGGCTCCCAAACCCACACCCCTCTGACATCTGTACCCAGACCAGCAATGGCCAAGCCACTGCTGAAAGCTCCCTGGTCTCCCATGCAGGAATGAGGGGGTGCCACAGCCCTCAACCACACCCCCTGCTTCCCCCTTCTCCCACCCTATTTCCTTCCCCTTTCCCTTTTCCCCCTCCCCCACAGCTGCTCCACAACAACATCATAGAATGTGAAAAAAAGAAAGAAAATAGTAATATTAATAGATAAATAAACTTTAAAAAAAAGAATGTATATGGGGAGAAATTTTTGGAAGTGAGCATTACACATAGATTACTTGAAAGGAGATGCACTGAGTACAGCGGTTAGTAACTATTTACTGGATTAATAGATGAATGAATGAAGCGACATTACTGCTACACTGCGTGAATCAATATACTTTTGTTTTGGGGATAACCTTATGTTACATCAAAATGGTTTTTCCAAATGTGCGGTAATTAAATATTATATTCTGTGACTTGGTTTTAATGTGAAAAATATTTTCACTGCAATAATTAATAATCAACTTGCTGAATTTGAGGCTGGTTTTCAGAGGTTAGTTATTTTTAGACAACCAAGTAGTTTACACAATTGTGGAAAGAAAGGAGGCTGTAAACATGCTAAGTGAAGTAGAGCCTGCATTTCACTCAATTCACACCAAAACGTTTTGTCGCCTGCTAATTTTAGTGCAGCTTGTACAAATACAGTATGTAAACTGTTATGAGCTGCACAGTGAATACTTGAATTGTCTTTTGTAAAATTTATCTAGGTCAGGTCTCAAAGAGAAGTGTTCAAGCCCTGATGAGTACACATACTAATCAAAACTTGTGGATACGTACTTAATCTCTATTTCACTATGTGCCATGCAAATTATTGTGCTGACTAGTTGTTCCATAAGGCTTCCTCAGTCTTCCTCAGGATCTGAACTATTTGCAGTGTGTTGGCTCTGAAATGTAACCAAGAAAAGAAAACAAAGATTCACCTTTGACAGATAGCAGGACAAGTGTGAATCATGATACTAAACCCTTTCGACTTAACACTAGAACCTGTCTTTAATGTCAGTGAAAGATCAGAATATAATGAACTCGAGATTATTTTATTGAATAAAAAAAGAAGGGATCTTAGAAGTTGTTGTCAAGAATTCTGTTTGTCCAGACTCTACAAGGTCCATTAGCTTTTCTTAAAAACAGGGTATAATTTAACTCTGAAAGCTCCTGCAACAGTTGTCCAACAAATGGAGACCAACCTTGTTAGTGTTTGCAAGTCAGTGACTTCTGTTCTTTTTGAGTATGAGGACTTACAGTTAATGTCAAAAAATAAAAGATTGCCCACATGATAGGAATTCTGCTTTTAATTCCTGTTCATTGAGACCACGTAACAACACAAATTGAAAGGTAATTTAATAACACCTTTCAATTTGTTAGCAATTATTAATTACAATGGCATTTAACTTCATCTGGAAAAAAAAGTACATATTTATCCAAGACACATTAATTCGTTCTACAGACAAGGCTTGGTTGCAAATGGTTTGCAGACCTGTGCAATAACTCAATAGTTGCTAAGGATCTGTGGTCTACTGGGACAGAATGGCCACATGATCCTTCCACCAACTCTGGGGCTGAGGTTACAGCTGCCAGGAGACAGGAAGGTTACCAAGAACACTGCAATCTGCTCATCCAGGGTTCCCTCTCTGGTCACCCTCCATGCTCATCACCAGGGAAGGTGACAAATTCTTCTGTTACACAAAACATTCCTCCAGCAGAAAAAGCATCCTTGGTTCTGGCTATTTTTCCTAATATTACCTAAGTTCTTCTCCTGGAAAGGATAGAAAGAGTTCTCCACTCTTTAAGGCCTCCTTTATTCAGGCACCTTAAAAAGGTGCATCTACTATTTGGAGGACGAAGGATTCCTCTCAGTTTTCCTCTCTGTGTATGAAGTTATATTTCCTTCCCTCCAACAGCACCAAGTGCAAAGAAAAAAGAAAACAGCACAGGTCCAAATTATTTGTTCCAAACCAAGTAATCTAGGCATCTCGGGGTTGAGTGGGCATAGTCTCATTTGTATGAATGGGTGGGAGTCCCCCATCGACACCCATGTGAAGAAGCGTTGCTATGCCAGCACAACCCAGATGCTCTTCCTCCAGCCTTCTGCTAGATGAATCTTAATTTTAATCATTTCTAGGGAAGGGAGGAATTTTCCCATGAAAATTCAGCACCTGATACCTTTTTTACCATCTTCCTGGACTGGACCTCTAGAGGCTGGATCTCAATGTAGTTGCCGCTTAATATTTAGCACATTTTCTTCCTGGTTTATTGACATCAAAGAGACACACCTGTGTACACCAATGTTCAATCTAGCTCTGGGGAATTTAAAAATAAATTTCACCTGCTCCCCAGGCCACATTTCTTTTCTTAGGATTATTTCCTGGAGAAAGGCAATTTTCCTGGTGGGTCAAAGATCTAGCAAGCAGTACTGTCATGGGAATGCCAGCTCTGGTTTATGAATAACACAGGGAACTGCTGCCAGGGACACTGGCCATGCAGGGTTCTGGAAGTTGTGCTGGTTATGGTCTCTGCTAAGGAACGCCTTCACAGAGTGGAGTATTTTCTCTTTTATTCGCAGTAGGGAAGCACAGCAATTTGGATCGCAGATGCTGGTTTTGCCAAAAACACAAGACTGGGCCAAATGGCAAAGAAACAACACAGTTGGAAAAGCTGGCCATCTTTCTCTCTCACACAGATAGAGCATGGAGAGTCCAAAGAGGGTATCGGAGGGCCATTCCCTTGGCAAATGCTTAAACAGAAAGAGCAAAAGCAAACTCACTCCTCTGTTCCATTAGAGAGACCCAGAATTAAAATAATCGAATTGGGTACTTTCCCAATTCCCACAGAAGAGAGCAACCAATATTAGTGGAATAAAATAAGCCTGTGTAGATTATTAATTTTGTTTCATATTTTAATTTTGTTTGTAATACCACCAGGGCTTAGGCTCAGCCAGAAAAAGGCAAATGCTCCTCCGCACACCAAAGGGGTGTTGGAGTTGGAGGAGGAGGATGCTTGCCCCTAAAGGGCAGGGCAGGGTCACCCGAGTGGCCGTAAATGTCACTAGGTGAAGCTTGGAACTCTTCTCTCGGGTCATACTCACATAGCCCTCCCTGTGAGGCTTGCTGGAACCTCAGGAGCAGGAAGAGCAGAGTAAATGAAAATGCAAAGGACTTCGGCTCTGAGTCTGACCCAGCGATGGGACTTGTTCCTCCCAGCAGAGAGGGCAGTGGGGAGAGGGGCACGCTGTGGTCTTGGCTGGGTCTGACTGCTGCTTGTGGTCCAGGGGCTCATTTGGAGAATGGATTCTCCCCAGCAGCAGTCTCCAGGACGAGCAGGTACCAGTCATCAAGAGGGTGCCAGCATCTCACTTAGGACAATGGATGGGTAAGGACATAATGACAGGATCCTACTTTCTGAGGATGGAACAGGCAGGAGTTACTCAGGAAGCCAGGGCCAAACTAGAGCAGAAACTAGTGGGCACATGGGGAAGCCTGGTGGTCACCTGGGGCTCAGCAGCTCGCACCTGATGCTGGGAACAGTCCAGCAAACAGCTTCCAGGCCCCATGCCCTAGTCAGGCCGGGAATCTCACTCTCTCTCCTGGGCATCAGGGTCCCCGGGCTGGGTGGGGGAGGGGCTTGGGAAGCCTGCAAAGGTAAATCTCTGGTATCTTCTTCTGGGCAAAACTGGGAAGGCGAGGACTGACCTAGTCATAGGATGACCAGCCAACTTGACCCAATTTGCCTGAGACTTTCTTGGTGTTAGCTCCAAAACTCCCGAGATCCAGAAATCTCCCCAGCCCTGGGAAAACAGGGATAGTTGGCCAACCTACTGGACCCCATCTGAGTCTATTTGTTGTCCTGAGTTCTATACATACAATTATTCTTTAGTAATATGACATTAGACACCAGGACTGGCTGATGTGATTGAACACATGAAGTTTATGTAACAATAATGCTGAGTACTTTCCTTTCACAGTTCTGATGAATAATTTTCAAGCTTTAACTTCAATTAAACATAAATAATTAAGATTTTGATGAAGGGATAACCCAGCTATTTCCAGAGGGAATCTGGAAGATGGGTTAGAGTGAGCGGGAGAGAAGGCCCCGTCTCTCCACCGTGCCTCGCTCAGAATGCTGCTCTTTGGCGAGGCATCCTGAAAGTCTGTCCAGCCCACTCCAAGACTGCAATCTCATTACTTAAGACGTATGTCATTTCAGTTTCTAATTCAGTCGAAGCTGTATGATGCTCTGAAATATTCTCCTCCCAGTGTTTATATGGATTAAATGAGAGTCCACTGACCTGGAAGTTTAGGGTGAGTTTGCTCTAATGGAAACGTACTACAGGCCGAGTATCCCTTATCTGAAATGCCTGAGACCAGAGGTGTTTTGGATTTCAGATATTTCCAGATTTTGGAATATTTGCAAAATATTGTTCGGGCATCCCTAATCCAAAAATCTGAAATCCAGAATGCTCCAATGAACATTTGTTTTGAGGGCCATGATGGTGCTCAAAAAGTTTCAGATTTAGAAGTATTTCAAATCTCAGATTTTTGAATTAGGGATGCTCAGCATGTGTTAACCACCAAGCTTGGGAAAGGAAATCGGGGCTCTTGACATACTCTGCGTGTAACAGTTTATCAGTACTATTTTTACAGCTTTTTCTTTGTAGCATAAACAGTTTTCCAATTTTATGCAAGATAGTCTTATTTTCAAAAAGTTAAAGATGTGAAAACTAAAGAAATGCATTTAAATATAGCCTCTTTATAGAACTCAGGCTATTTCCAAAAATATGAAGTATTATTAAATTAATTCTCGACTGCAAAGGTTCACTTTGTGTTGGGTATATCAAGTGTCCTGAAATTTTTAATGCATTCAAGAATATTCTAAATTAAAGCGAGTGTGACGGTATGCATACTACAGAAACCATTTTTATGAGTCACTTTAAGGATGAGGGTTTTTCTGGTAGAACTGGAGCCCTTCACTCTATGAAGAGAAAGAATGAAGATTTAGCTCTGTTAGGGGAAAGCACTCGATGAGTTTCCAGTGACTTTCTTTCCAATATGTTTTACTGTTTTCCAGACTCACATCTGTCTCATTCTTAACATGGGACTGGCCTGGAGACACTCCCCAGGCCTAAATTACGTTCTCTGAGCCATTTGGAATGAACTCCATGCAGCGAGTTTTCGAATCCCAACTCTAACAATTAAACACAATAGTTAACAAAGACGGCTTAATAACTGGACTAAGATTCCACATGGCCCCGATGGGCTTCCCAAAAGTCAGCATTGGGTTGTACTTCCTCTTTTGGAAAAACAAATATTATGTTTATAAAACTCCCCTTTGAAAGGAAATATCAGAAACAGATATTCTCAAAGCTGGAAAGTCCCTCTCCATAGCAATATTGGTGTTTGACAATTCACTAAAATATAGAAAATATGATAGCAATTAAGAATTAGAAATCTCTCTGATAACTAAGGTAATCTAAAAGTTAGCCCGACGATTTCTAATAGGTTTTAGTCTTTTCTATCTCAGAAATATATCAAAGAGTAGGATCATTTATGTTGATGATGGGTCCAAAGGAATCCCTTTGGTATCAGAAAGTACAAATGTCCATTCTTAATGTCATCTAAACATGGGAACTGCCCGTGAGCATGTTTATGTGTGCACATGTATTGATATAACATCTGGTATTCAATTTTAATAAGGTGTAGATTAGCTATTAACAGTGAACTATACAAGAGTACTTCAAAAAGTTTGTGGAAAAATGGAATTAAAGTATGAATCTTTCCATGAACTTCTTGAAAACCCCTCATATAGGCATATCATAAAAATAAGGAAATTAGCAGCCAGCCCAGCCACTGCAGGAAGCACCCCAGGCTCCCAAAATCCAAGGGCCTCAGCCATGCCCACCCAACACCTGCAACCAGCCCAGCAACAACCACCCAGCCACCACTGGAAGCCTCTTAGTCTCCTGAGCCAGGGTGGTGGGGGGCCGAGGGCTTCAGCCATACCCCCCTGACATCTGCATTCAGCCCAGCAATGACCAAGCTACCATTAGAAGCCGCCTGGTCTCCCCTGCAGGAATGAGGGGGGTGCCATGGGCCTCAACCACACCCCCTCTTCTCGTCCCACCCTATTACATTCTCCCTTCCCCCCAACTGCTCTGCAACATCTTAAATGTAAAAAAATAATAATATTAATAAATAAACTTTTAAAAATAGGAAATTGAAATCAAACCGTATGAGTTAATTGGCAAGCATAGCATAAAAATATATTTAACAAATATGGACATATGTAGATTTATAGTATCTGAGGCTCTTTGTTAATTAGAGTTGTAACCTCCTATTTTCCATGGGCATATCCCATACAAGGACAAGAGGTGTGGGGTTGGGGGTGGGGGGGGGGGAGATCTTTAGGATAAAGGCCTTTAAAATCCTTGGAAAAAATAAAAAATAAAAAATGCTGCCATAGTTACTACCCATGTAGTTGTACAACCCAGTTCAGTACAGTGGCAATGGCTGTCCAGTCAGTGTACAGTCAGCTGCTGGTGAGTAATGCTGCATGAAAGGTAGCATCAATCTCAGTAGCATAAAGTAAAGAGCATGCATGAGCTCACAGGCTGTGGCTTAGCTAGAAGACTGAGGGTATGGTTTTGGGAAAGCTTTGCTAAAGCAATCTATTCCAAATGTCTCTCAGCTTCCTCCGGGCCCACAGGTGAGTCTGGGAATGTTCTCTTCATGATGATGGCTAAAGTGCAGAGACAAGGCCCAAGAAACCACACAGGACATTTCAGGCCTTTACTGCATCACATCTGGTAACCCACCATTCACCAAAGCAAGTCACATGGCCAAGCCCAGCGTCAAATGGCAGGAAGTGTGCTCTGCCTACCAAGAGGCCAAAGCAGTTTATGTTGCCACATCCAACATCTATGGAGCCAGGAAGAATTTTCATCTCATGGAAATGAAGGAGAAGATGTGAATATTACTAAACAATAATCTAATCTACCACAATCAGATGCCCTCTGGGTAATCAAAAATGTGTTGACTCCTACTTTGGCAAATGAAGCAGTGCTATTATAATTAACTGCAGCACTTAGCTTTGGCTGCAAGAACAGACCCCCCAAGGCTCTGCAGCACACCAAGACACATTTAGCATAACTGCAGTTTGCTGAGGAAACAGTTATTTCTCAGCCATGCTCCGCGTGGCAGTGGCAGGTCGCTGCTGCAGCTCAGCTCCATGTTGTAGCTCTTCTTTTTCTAAGACCCAGTCTGAAGCTCAGCGCTGACTTGGAATATGCCATTCTTGTGGTAGATGGAGAGAGCAAGAGGACTGTCAGAAACTCATGATGCCTCTTAAAGCTTCTACTCTGAGTTAGTGTCCTGTCACTTCTGTTCCTTGGGCCCAAGCAAGTCAGGCGCCCAGATCTGACACCAGATGGGATGGGCGGGGATGGGATGTATAATCCTCTGACAGAGAGGGAGCAAATAGCAGGCAACATTAATACAATCTATCACAGATAAGAGCACTTGTGATAAGAGAAGGTCACTAAGAAACAATCCCAGCTCTCCACACTCACCAATAGCCTGAGTCTACTAACATCAAAAGTGTGAGCACTCTCAAATACCTGTCCCTTTCTTCTCTATATTGACAAGCAGATGCATTCAGCATCTGGGGGCAATGGCCGTACTCCCGGACCAGCACCATCATTCAATACATCGTTCACCCATGTACACGGTACTATTGCACGTCCATGATATGAGAGTGGAAAGTTGAATTGAGTGGCTAGTGACCAGGTGTAGTGCAAGAAACAGCACACTACAAATCATAGGTAGGAAGTGATGTCAAATTGATACCAAAGAGAAACCTCACCTTTTCTGGAACACCCAAGAAGTTTGTCTTAGGAGCAAAACAGAGCATGGCCAGGGCAGAAAACAGTTCCCTTCTCCAACATGCTCCCGTGGGTCACTGGATGACTGTGGATACTCCTAAAGATATTGTGCGCCTCTGTTCTGCTATAGTTGTGCCTGTGCTGTAATTGCTGGAGACTGACCAATAATTTGGTCTTCATTTTTTCAGGTATGCCTTCAAAATTATAGTGTGCAAATACTAAAAGGCTGAGAACCACCAGTGTGGGTGTCCAAGCTAATCTTTCTTTTGTGCTGGGTAACTACCTACTGCTTAAAATCCCACCAACCCTTTGATTCTCTCCAATTTTTATATACCTAACAGCTCAAACCACTTGCCTGGGTTTTGCACTGGGTTTTGATTTTTGAATTTTTTTCCCCAGTGAATAAGAGTTACAATGTTGGTATATTCGGAGAGCCTGAAGTTCTGATCATCTGTATTTCTAGCTATCACTTCAACAGAGCCAGAGGGCAGCCAGAAACTTTGGCAAATGGAGGCACAGAAACCAGTGGGACAGATAGACAGAGTCTGTCTACCCATGAAATGAGTAACATCCACATGGAATACAACTGAGATGATTTATAGGACAACCAACCCTCAGAATAACCCTCCTGGTTGAAAGCTGGAAATCAAATCCATCTTGCCTCCATCTATTAAAGCCCTGAGGATTGGTGTAAGTTTATAGAGAATTTAGGTTATCTTCTGTAATAATGGAGCATCCTTGGGCAGTTTTAAGCTCGGTCCTTAGGTTCCTCTAAAATATATCAAGATCCCTGGTGTCAACAGAGGAACAGGCTGGGGTTGGCAGGTGGCCAAGTCTCTTCTGAAGACAGCAGGGTGCAGAGTCGCCAAATCTCTTAGGGCTACTTTGAATCTAACTGTATTCTTTCAAATCCATTCTAACCTTCTCTGCACCCTGTGATGGGCACCCTGAGGATGGGGTGGGAATTGCAGAGGTCTTGAAGGAAGAAGTAATTTGCACAGTGATAATGTCTTCTAAAAGTCAGGATTTACTGAAAAGAGCTTCTATGGAAAGCAGAAGGAAGCACTGGGCAATTCAGCCTTGAGTGTGACTATCCTTGAGATTCTATTCAGAGAGAGAAAAACAAACAGGCTAATGAGGAAGTGGGAATTAACTGTGTGAACATCGCTTTCAAGGCAATCCCAACATTGACGTGGACATTTATGTGACTCACCAAAATGAGTACTGGGCATAGGCCATGCTTGTCCTTGCACAAAGTCTATAATAGGATCCTGCCTTGATTTTGGTGTTAGAGTTTAAGTAAAATGTCCATGCTGCTAGCCAGTATTTCTGGGTTATCCTAAAGAGGTATTTTGCACATTATTATGCTTTGTGGAAAGATAATGACCTTTGAGATAGACAACTATGGTTTGGCCTATAATATGATTTAATTTGGCTGTTAGCAAGGTATTTTCATCCCTTGAAATGTTAAATCCTTCTCTTTTTGAAGATAATACTTCTTTTCTGCTTATGTTGTACACCTAAAAGGGTAGAGATGGGTAATTTCAGTTTGAAGACATTCGTTTAAAAAACCAAAGCTCTCTTGGAGAGATGCGTGATTCCAAATGTAAGACCAGAACTTCCAAGATGAGCCTGGAAAATCTCAGCGTAAAGAACAGCGAGGAATTGTTCAGAAACTACTAAAGTAGCAGCAGAACGCAGGAACCAACACAAGTAAGCTTGGTCTGCCCGAAGATAGGGCAATTTGAGCATCAATAAGAAGAATAATCAGAAGAACTGCAAAGGACTGAAACATACACTCCGTTTAAATCTAGTTCATTATAAGACTTTAAAAAAATCACAGAACTCACTGATCACTTTTGGAGGATGTAGGGAACCAATTCATTATTTTGCAAAGAAACAAAAAATTATGCATGTATCTTGCCTTTCCTCTATGAACTATATCTCAGGGTAACCAAGAGCTGATGGGAGAAGTTAGTCTTTATATAAGTATTCCAGTAATAAATAAAGAAATAATGATAAAATGAGAATATTGTCATTTTGCAACCTCCAATGAGTTAATAAATCCAGGCAGTAGCAGCTAATTTCCTAAAAGAAGAGACAAGCAGACACTAGGAATCTCTTGATGGAAGTACACTAAACCATTCATGAAGTCGTTTTGCCAAAAATATCAGACCTGTACCTGATCAAGCTCTAGATCTAACTACTAATTTTCGGAGAGTACAAAAGACAGAGGAACATGTTAAAGGATCCTAAGAGATGCCATCAACAAATCTGGACTGTGGAAAACTCTACAGAAAAAAAAAAAAAACTCCAGGATTCTTCATCTCTAAAAGTTGTAAGGAGAAGAAAATGAGCAGGAACCTATGGATTAAAGAAATCTAAAGAGGCAGATCAATCAATCACAATATATAAACTTCATGAAGATCCTAATGCACCAAACAAGCTGTTGAAATTGTAAGATGATAGGAGAATTGGAAACACTGACTTGATGTTCAATATTAAGGAATTATGGTTAATTATTTTTTCATAGAATAATGGTATTGAGATTATTTTTATATTTACGTTTTATATACCCCTGCCTGCCAGTTTGCTTTCAGAATAGCTATCAGTCCTCACAGCTGCATTAAAGGTATAATTACTTGTACTGAATTTTAAGGGCCAAATGAATATTTCTTGCTATTCGTTTAGCAGCATCCCAAGGACAGTGCACATGTAGTCCTATTTGTGTGTTTCTATTTTACAGGAAACTATTACTAGAATAAATGACATGATTGCTGGGAAATGATTCTTAATCACTGGGTGGGGGAGCAGGTGAAACAATGGGATTGGTCATGAGCTGGTAATTGCTGGATCTGGGTGATACGCATATAAAGATTCATTAAACTATTTTCTCTATTTTTGAATATAATTGAAGATTTCCATATTAAAATTTTTTAAAAGAAAAAATAAAAATGAAGGGAAAACTCTTTGGAATACCAAGACAAAGAAACAACAAACAAAACCCCAAAACTTCTCTTTGGTAACAAAATGCCAGCAGTGCAGTGAGGACGCCAGACTCCATTCCCTTGGGAAACTGCAGTCTGGCTTCAGAGCTGGCTTTTCAGTGGAGACCACCTATCTAACTGCTAAAAACTAGAGTTAAAATAACAGGATCCCACAGCTTATGATCTTTCATGTGCACGACCATGTAGAACATTGCACGACGTACCTGTTCACATGCTCTCTACAGTGCTCAGGACGCAGAAGCCGGGTCCATGGGTGTAAAGGAGTGGTGTTGAGCTGGACGCTTATGGCACATGTAACAACAGCTGCTTCTGGAATCAGAGCCCTGTCTCTCAGCGACGCTCACCATAACACATGACATGCCAGGTTACTGTGGCCTTCTATTTCATAAACCACCATCACACAACTATTCTTTCTATATTCTTATAAACTTGATTTAGAGCTTAGGTATACTTAACTCTGGGACTATGTGTGCAGTATATTCAGGATTCTGCTAAGTGAATAGCAAAAATATTCATTTGACTATTAAAACTGAATACAAATGATCATAACTTTGATCCAGGTGTGAGGACCCGTAGCCAATGTGGTAGGAGCAAGCTGCAGGGGCAGGGTTCTATTTTTTTTTTTCCTAAAAGGAATATACAGCTTGAATACACTCACTCAAAGATTGACAAGGATCAATGAGTCTTAGTGGTTAGAAAAGATCATGCTTTATCTCTACCACACATTTCCTGATCTGCAAACCTACATCGTAACCTACTTGCAGCAGTGACAACTGGTCAGTTGAAATCTTTGTAAACTGAGGCTACTGTTTGCCACCTAAAATAAGAAGGAAGGATGATGGTAGAAATCCAAACATATCTGATCAAGTTCTGGGGGACTGGAGTGAGGAGACAATAAAACCCACAAAACCCATTTCTTATCAGAGTGCTCCTATCAAAACAAGCTGAGCGCTATAAAGAAAACAATTTTACCAGCCTAATATTCTTCAAGGTTTAAACAAAAATTAATACCTTCCAAAAATTAATCTCTAATATTCCTTTGATAATAGTCTACCTCTTACCCTGCATTCACTTGGCCTTGACAGCTAAAGCATTGTCATGTATTTCTTTATATGCTGTACTCTGATTATCCAGGGATTGATTCAAATATATACATTATATTCTCAATTGCGTATTAAATCTTCCAAAGGGCAAAGAATGAGTTTTTTAATTCCCCCAATTCCTGTTAGTGCAGTGATACAGAGGCACCAAAAAGCCTTTGCCGGAAAAAGGAAGGGACAGAGGGAAGAAGGGAGGAAGAAAAGCCAGCATATGTAAGTCTAAAGGCTGAAATATTACTTTTCTGCTCAAACTCTGGTTTGAATAAATACTCATAGCATTGCCAAGACCAGACCTAAAAACAAATCTTTAGACTAAATTGAATGTCAAGAAAAGACTTATAGTTTGTGCAGTCAAGATGAATCATTAAATACCAGGGGGCGTGCAGTAAGTAAAGTATAACAATTTAAGTAAATTGGTGCAACTGTTAAAATAAGGACTGAAATGATCAATCCACTTCAACTAAAAATGATTTAGTCAGATGGTTGGTAATACACATACGATTTTAAGAAGCAAAATTATGTACATAAGTTACAAAGAAATTAATTCACCCACTTTAACAATATTTGTTACTAGTAATAAATAAAATTACCTCTGAGTAATTCGGTGAGAGATATTTCCCATTGCATTTAGCAATGCTTCTCAGAATTTTTAATGCTTTGTCTCCTTTCTTCCGAGTAATCAGCCAGCGGGGAGATTCGGGAACCACCCTGGCAAAGAAAGAGGCCTTTTGAGTTATGCCCAGAAATTTCAAAACCTAAAAGTTTATGACTTGAATTTTTCTATCAAAATGGATTTTGCAGTTAGATACAAGTTCAGGAGATTCTGAGAGTTGATAATAGGCTCTCTGAAATACAGATTACATTCGCACATTTATAATGGATGGGGAAAAAAGGCTAACTTGATAATTGGATCATTGCTCATAAAAATAATCAATATTACATTGCTCTTGTAAGACCAGGCTCTCCTACAATACAGTGTCTTTGATTACATACATGAAAATAATCGGAATTTAGTGAGTACTTAGGAAAAGGTTAAGAACTTGATTTATGTAAACTGATTTGTATTAAATTAGAGGAATGATTAAAATACGTTCATGCTAATAAGAATCAAACACACACCACTGTAGCTTCTTGATAACTTAATTTTCTGATGATCTTAACATTAATTTCTGAATAATATTTATTTATGTGATAGAACATACAGAGAAGAGAATAAATTGCATTGACTTTAATTTGCATATTGAAATACTGGCAGATATAGTTTGTTGCCTTACAGTTTTCAAGAAAATATTGAAAAACAATAAAACATAATGCAATGCTGTAGTTACAGTTTTGTGTTTGGGTATTTTATTAATTTATTTTTAGTGACACTGTTAATCAAATAATCAATAAATAACCTCTATAAATTCTCAAATTCTCTAAAAATTCTCAAAGCGCATAGCCGTTCTGGAGATGTCAGAATATCTCCTTTATTGCTTTCATTTTCATGTTGGTTTGGATTCTACATTTTTGTGGAATAAGTATAAATATGATAATGACCAAAACCACATTACCAGTAGTAAAGGAGGAAGAGAAAGTTGGGCAGCGTTATGGCCAGCTGCATCCCTTGCCAATTGGGGATAAAGTAGGCAATTCCAGGGAGAATTATGATTCCAAGGGTGAAGAACATTTGAATCACTATTCCCACAATCCTCCTTTGTTTTGAACCTACTATTTCTGTCACTGAAGGAAAACAAACACAAGAGGTTAGGGGAGCTCAAGATCAGCTCCAAAATAAACAAATGCAGACATTGCACCTATTACATCCATCGGCATTTCTAGAACACTCTATGACTGACTCAAAGATATCGAGGCTTCCATGTTTGCTGAAATGATGGAGATGTTCCAGATATCTCATATGCTTTTCTCTAGCTCCCTTCTCTGCCAGTTGTCAGCAAGCATTTGCCTCAGTCCTCTTATTCACCCAGCCCAGCACTGTTCCAGGTTCCACAGGGGAATACAAAGACTATGTTTGTTGGTGTTAGGAAAACTCAATTGATGATTATTTTGAAAGAAAATTGTAATTATCAAAACACAAATATACCAGGCCAGTCGGTTAGCTCAGTTGGTTAGAGCATGGTGCTGATAACACCAAAGTCCAGAATTCGATCCCTGTACTACTGGCCTGCTGTCAAAACAAACAAAACATGCAAAAAACATAAATATAGTAAGCTAGCTAAATTTTATTACTGTATTTCTAAAGATTTGCACATTATACCCTTTTTAGGAAATTCATTGTGAACATTAGACTGTACAAATTTTTTTTTATTATCACGAGATAGTTTCCATTAAAGGATAATTCTCTCTACAGCATTCAACTAACGAATACAGAATTACAACAAGTTGGGAAAAATAAGTTCTAGTGGTCTACAGTGGCGCTAGGTGTCTATATTTAACAATAATTTATCGTATGTTTTTCAGTGGCTAGAACAGAGGAGCCCAAATGCTCTCATCACAAAGAAATGATAAATTTTTGCGATCATGAATATGTTAATTACCCTGATTTGATCATCACACATTGTATACATGTATCGAAATTGAAATATAAGCCTATACCCCATAAATATGTGCAATTATTACATGTCAATTTTTAAAAAAAAAATCACAAGGGAAATCGTATTGCTGGAAACTTCCTCCTCTGGCTTGGTTTCTCCTGTTCTGATCATCGCGGGATCAGCTACTTTACTATTGCCTAGACTCGGGTCTCCATAAAAATGCCTCCCTTCCAAACTTAATCTTCCTGTTACAGCCGGTGACAATCAATCCCTCTTAGCACTCTCTCTACTTCTCCCACCCGTGAAAAGACCTTCAAAAGGTCTCCAAAGTGGGCCCTGCTTGGAGACTGGACAGCTGGAATGGAAAAGACTGGAAGCCCAGAGATCTGCAGCAATGGTCTCGACGAGTGTTGGCATTTCTGTGGTCAGGAAAGAGACCTGGCTCCCCACTGTGACTCACGAAGTAGGCGGCTGGTCCTGAACTAGAAAAAGAACCAGAGGGAGCAGCCAGGACTTTCCCAAGTGACATGAGCAGAGGTAACGGGAAGTTTTTCTTTCTTTCGTACCCAGAAGGTCAAACTTTCTAGTTGTGGAAGAGAGCAAAGGGTCACCAGTGAGCCTCTCATTTTTCGGACATTTCTCCCACAAGGTAAAAAGCTCTCTGCTCGTACAGAAAGAGTAAAGTTGAAGAAATAATCATTGAAAACACAGGAAAGTAACCTCAAACTGTGTCGTGGAATACATATAATACACAGAAAATGCTTTTAAAGTGTTGTCTCAAGGAGCTACTGAAATGTTTATAAAAATTAACTTCTAATAAAGCAAAGCTAGAAATCACGGGATAACATATGGGAGTGTTCAAAAGTGGTTCACCCCGGGATTTTATAATATTCCATATTTGGTTCCCAAAGTAAGGTGGCATTTCACTTCCTAAAGCAGTCAGAATTCTTCCCCTGGCCTCTGCTATTTGCAGAAGTAATCTCTGCAGCTTTAACGAAACTTCCCCATATTTATTTGTTAACAGGTTATGCAAGGAAGGCTGACAAGCCAGCACCTCTCAGCCCTCTAACCCTAGTTCTCAACAGAGAAGCAGGTGTAACAATGTCTTACCAATGACGTAGCAAGTCATCCATGTCCCTTTTCCAAACACACCTTGTAGGAAGCGAAAGATCACAAACACAGAGAAATTTGGTGCAAATGCCACCACAACACCAGTGATGCCAACACCGAAACAGGATATTAAGTAAATGACGATTCTGCCATACCTTTTTGAGAAAGAGAGAGGAAAAGAGATCACCTTAAACATTTTCTTCAACACAATGGGAAAAAAATATCATTTTAAGGGTTACAAAAAGGAGGCTTCAGTACAGAAAATGTATCCTCTATAACTTCATTATTACAAAGTAAAGGATCATTGAAAACTCTAAGTTTTGTTTATAGCAAATACAGGGCAAATGAAACAGGTGCCTCTGAAATGACATTACCAAACTTAAAGCACAGAAGGCATCCTTTGTGACTGCAGTCTTCTAAAAAATGACCCTCTTTACAACTGTTATGTCACATACAGTCTCCCTGGTGGCATGATGTGAAACTGCCCACATTTCTGCAGGTGAAATCATCAGGAGAAAGGTAAAATGAAGTACCAATGGTGCGTCACAGCCAGAAGCCCTGGCCTTGAGTCTCAGCTCAACCACTCACCCATCATTTGACCTTGGGCCAGTTCCTAAGCTCTCCTAACTCAAGTTTTGTTTGCTTATTTTTTCTTTTTTTTCCCCCACCTTTTCCAGAGTGAGGCTTCACAGAGGATCCAATGAGATGCTAATGTGAAAGCTCTTTATAAACTATAAAGTTCACTACCCATTTGGATTGTTCCTTATTTTTATATTTTATTTTCTCCATTTACATAACTATTATTAAATTGCTTAGGAAAATGGAACAGGGTATCATGTGTAATATTCTGAAGTTCTAGTGTTAACTGGTTTAAGATAGCTGTGTCAGATTATTGGCTGGTGGAGATTTGCTGTCAATGACCTTTACGAGATTTGATTCTATGACATTTTTCTATAGAAATATCCACAAAATTCACACATACAGCATCTTTCTTGAGTCCTAATTCCTCCCTCCCTTGTATCATTGTTGTAATTTATTTCACTTACACATAAGCATACATAACATATACACATACACACACACAAGCATAATCAAATACAGTGTTGCTATTATTATTTTGAACAAACTGTTATCTGTTAGATCATTTAAGAGTAAGAAAGATAAAAATTTTTGTTTTACATCCACTTATTCCTTCTCCAGTGCTCTTCTTTCTTTGTGTAAATTTGAGTTTCTGACCTATGTCATTTTTTGTTTGTTTAAGAAAGTCTTTATTTCACCTTTAGTGGAGTTACTTCGGTTTGGAGATATGCTTATTGATTGTGAAAAACAAAATATATATACATATACACAAGAAGCAAAACCTAATTTTTAAATGAGCAAGAGTGAAAATAAAACAAAGTAAATAAATATTTAAAATTCATAACTTAACTCCAAATCCTAGCCAGTGGGGAGAGAGAGCAAGGGATACGTGGAAGTGACAGAGAAAGGAAAGGTGACATTTGAAAGGGCTGTAAGTAGGTGCAGTAGAAAAGGACAGATAAAAGAAAGCAAAGGGGGGACAGAGCATTGCACACAAAAGGTTAAGGAAGAGATCATTTACAGAGGAGAGCTGGGCAGGGGGGCAGCTAGAGAAACAGGTGAAAGGAAAAGAAAGTGACAGAAGAGGAAACTAAACGTTCCACCTGATTTGAAGTACTGGTCTGATCAATCTCAGATCTTCAGTTGGCCACAGGATTTGGGGCTGTTTATTGTTGAATTAATTGCTGTTTGCAGTTCTCTGTAAGGTACCCTTGGTATCTACCACTGAATGGCATGATCCCAAGGACCCACCAAGTGTTGGGCTGGAGTAACCAGAGCAATATTAGACCAGATATGGCAAAGGACCCAAGATTCCCAATCCAGACCCCTTCTAAGGGCGATAGAGAGAATTATTAAATTACTGCAAGTACTTTCATAGTCTGAATTGGGACGAATGAATACAGTTAGACATGAATACAATAAATAACATCAATAATGTCAGAAACAAGAATACTTAAATAGAAAGCATGACTGTCTGGAATACACATACTCACTGTGTCTGCCATTAACCAGTTACATTTATGAAAATAAAAAAATAGACGAAACTCCTCTAGTGGATTTGGAAAAAACTTTTTTTTCTTTTCACACAGTTAAAATTTTTAGAATAAAATACAAAGATTTTTTAAAAAATTAAGCCAAACATATTTGGAATGGGCTGAACTTAAGACTAAATTAATCAAACCACAACCAATGAGTTGTTAATGAAGCACATCGAATCGATTCTGGAGGATCTGACACAGCCGTCCACAAACCCAACCATGATGTCACTGCCCTGTGGGGCTGTGTTTTCACTCAGAGGCTTTCAGACCTACCAGGAACAAACCCACCCCTCTATGCAGTTTAAGGTGTAAGGAGATGAAGTTTGAGAAGGACAAAATCGATCAAACCAAACAACTGTGATGTCATGAGTGGGGGAATCAAAATTTTTTTTTCAAATTTGGCAGAAACATTTTTCTAATAGTTAACCTAAGACATCTTCCTCTCCATATGTATGCGTTGCTGTATTGTGATGTAAAATGGCAGTCACGTTTGTACCTACCTGTCCGCTGCATAGCCTAAGGTGAACCCTCCGACCAGGAAGCCGAGGTTTAGCACAGCTTGGGTGAGGTCCAGCATCCACGCATTGCCACAGACGAGGTCAAACTGGGAGGCAAAGAAAACACACGTGGAGACACGTGGAAGTGCTTATCCTCAAAACACCTTATCTCTTGTATAGATCAATGATCTTTGAACATTTTTGTTCATATACTCCTTAAATAAAGTTTGAAAATGTATCACATGTATATTTTTGCATTAATATATAAATATTTCTTTGTCAGTTTAAATAACTGCAAAGGATGTCATCTTCAGCATATTATAAATACTGACATTTAAAAATAACGTTGTTATGTTACTCTTTTAAGTGTATCCAATAGAGTGTAAACACCATAGTGATTGGACACCTACCAGCATCCAGTAAAAACGAGTTCTTTAGAAGGCTATAATTTGACATCAATATATTCTCCCTATGAACTCTTATTTTCATTTTGACATGCTCTTATCTGAATGTAACATATTGTATGCAGAAATGTTTTATTGATTACTTCATCATACTTCTCTGAGCAATGACATGTATATAAATTGACATTTAATTTTTAAAAATTTCCTCTGACAAGAAGTCTCCAAATATTAGAATTTTTTTCTGATTGGGTTATAATTACAGTTAATTTTAGACCATAACTTATGAAAACATGTGATATCAGACATTTGGAAAATATTTATTACACAGGAATAACATTTTGTTGGAAATGTACCTTTCCACTTCCAGAAGAGTGTTTTGAGAGGCTGCTTTTCCCAGTTAGGTTATGTTATCTCTGGATGAATATTACTTATTACTAGAACGAGTTAGGGCTCAACACCAATTCTATTCCTGTTTTTAATATTTATAAATATATGGGTCAAGAAACCTTGTTTGTATAAATATATTAATGAGAATGAAGAGAGATTTGTGACAGTAACGTTACTCAGTTCTTTGACTTCTTTCTCAGCTGTATGCCAAGATTCACATAGCCATCTATCATTAAATTCTTTTTATTTTTCTATTAGCCAGCATGTCATTTAAGTCCTCCTGTGATCTTGGCTTAAGGAAAGAAATGGGAACCACCGACTTACAATAGGATGTTTAAGTCATTAGACATTTACTTCCGTTCTTAATTACTTTCTTAAAACCAGAACAGTATTTCAAATGGCCCCACTGTTTGGTGCCCTACAGGTTTTATTTTTATTTATTTATTTATTTATATTTTTTAAATTTTATTTTGTCGATATACATTGTGGCTGATTATTGCTCCCCATCACCAAAACCTCCCTCCCTTCTCCCCCCCTCCCCCCCAACAATGTCCTTTCTGTTTGCTTGTCGTATCAACTTCAAGTAATTGTGGTTGTTATATCTTCTCCCCCCCCCGATTTTGTGTGTGTGTGTGTGTGTGTGTGTGTGTGTGTGAATTCATATATTAATTTTTAGCTCCCACCAATCAGTGAGAACATGTGGTATTTCTCTTTCTGTGCCTGACTTGTTTCACTTAATATAATTCTCTCAAGGTCCATCCATGTTGTTGCAAATGGCAGTATTTCATTCGTTTTTATAGCTGAGTAGTATTCCATTGTGTAGATGTACCACATTTTCCGTATCCACTCATCTGATGATGGACATTTGGGCTGGTTCCAACTCTTGGCTATTGTAAAGAGTGCTGCAATGAACACTGGGGAACAGGTATACCTTCGACTTGATGATTTCCATTCCTCTGGGTATATGCCCAGCAGGGGGATAGCTGGGTCGTATGGTAGATCTATCTGCAATTGTTTAAGGAACCTCCATACCATTTTCCATAGAGGGTGCACCATTTTGCAGTCCCACCAACAATGTATGAGAGTTCCTTTTTCTCCGCAACCTCGCCAGCATTTATCGTTCAGAGTCTTTTGGATTTTAGCCATCCTAACTAGGGTTAGATGGTATCTCAATGTGGTTTTGATTTGCATTTCCCGGATGCTGAGTGATGTTGACCATTTTCTCATATGTCTGTTGGCCATTTGTATATCTTCCTTAGAGAAATGCCTACTTAGCTCTTTTGCCCATTTTTTAATTGGGTTGCTTGTTTTCTTCTTGTAAAGTTGTTTGAGTTCCTTATATATTCTGGATATTAATCCTTTGTCAGACGTATATTTTGCAAATATTTTCTCCCACTCTGTTGGTTGTCTTTTAACTCTGTTAATTGTTTCTTTTGCTATGCAGAAGCTTTTTAGTTTGATATAATCCCATTTGTTTATTTTTGTTTATTTTTCCTTTGGTTGCCCGTGCTTTTGGGGTCGTATTCATGAAGTCTGTGCCCAGTCCTATTTCCTGAAGTGTTTCTCCTATGTTTTCTTTAAGAAGTTTTATTGTTTCAGGGTGTATATTTAAATCCTTAATCCATTTTGAGTTGATTTTAGTATATGGTGAGAGGTATGGATCTAGTTTCATTCTCCTGCATATGGATATCCAGTTATCCCAGCACCATTTGCTGAAGAGGCAGTCCCTTCCCCAGTGAATAGGCTTGGTGCCTTTGTCAAAGATCAGATGGCAGTAAGTGTGTGGGTTGATTTCTGGATTCTCTATTCTATTCCATTGGTCAGTGTGTCTGTTTTTATGCCAGTACCATACTGTTTTGGTTATTATAGCTTTGTAGTATAGCTTAAAGTCAGGTAGTGTTATGCCTCCAGCTTTACTTTTTTTGCTCAGCATTGCTTTGGCTATGCGTGGTCTTTTATTGTTCCATATAAATGTCTGGATAGTTCTTTCCATTTCTGAGAAAAATGTCTTTGGAATTTTGATGGGGATTGCATTGAATTTGTATATCACTTTGGGTAGTATGGACATTTTCACTATGTTGATTCTTCCAATCCAAGAGCATGGGATATCTTTCCATCCTCTTGTATCCTCTCTAATTTCTCTCAGCAGTGGTTTGTAGTTCTCACTATAGAGATTTTTCACCTCCTTGGTTAACTCAATTCCTAAGTATTTTATTTTTTTTGGTGGCTATTGTAAATGGGCAGGCTTTCTTGATTTCTCCTTCTGCATGTTCACTATTGGAGAAAAGAAATGCTACTGATTTTTGTGTGTTGATTTTGTATCCTGCTACTGTGCTGAAATCATTTATCAATTCCAAGAGTTTTTTTGTAGAGGTTTTAGGCTGTTTGATATATAGGATCATGTCATCTGCAAACAGGGACAGTTTGACTTCATCTTTTCCAATCTGGATGCCTTTATATCCTTCTCTTCTCTGATTGCTCTGGCTAGTACTTCCAACACTATGTTGAATAGGAGTGGTGAGAGTGGGCATCCTTGTCTGGTTCCTGTTCTTAAAGGAAAAGCTTTCAGCTTTTGCCCATTCAGGATGATATTGGCAGTGGGTTTGGCATATATGGCTTTAATTATGTTGAGATACTTTCCCTCTATACCTAACTTATAGAGGGTCTTTGTCATGAATGAGTGCTGAACTTTATCAAATGCTTTTTCAGCATCTATAGAGATGATCATATGGTCCTTGTGTTTGAGTTTATTAATATGGTGTATCACATTTATTGATTTGCATATGTTGAACCAAACTTGCATCCCTGGGATGAATCCCACTTGATCGTGATGAATAATTTTACGTATGTGTTGATGTATTCTGTTTGCTAGTATTTTAGTCAGGATTTTTGCATCTATATTCATCAAGGATATCGGCCTGTATTTTTCTTTTTTGGTTATATCTTTACCTGGTTTTGTTATCAGGATGATGTTTGCTTCATAGAATGAGTTTGGGAGATTTGCGTCCGTTTCAATCTTTTGGACTAGTTTGTAAAGAATCGGTGTCAATTCCTCTTTGAATGTTTGGTAAAATTCTGCTGTGAATCCACCTGGTCCAGGGCTTTTCTTTGTTGGGAGCCTTCTGATAACAGCTTCAATCTCCTTTATTGTTATTGGTCTGTTCAAATTTTCTACGTCTTCATGGTTCAGTTTTGGGAGCTTGTGTGTGTCCAGAAATTTATCCATTTCCTCCAGATTTTCAAATTTGTTGGCGTATAGTTGTTTATAGTAGTCTCGAATGATTCCTTGTATTTCAGATGAATCAGTTGTAATATCGTCTTTTTCATTTCTAATTTTGGTTATTTGGGTCTTCTCTCTTCTTTTTTTTGTTAGCCATGCTAATGGTTTTTCAATTTTATTTATCTTTTCAAAAAACCAACTTTATGATGCGTTGATCTTTTGAATTGTTTTTTGGTTTTCAATTTCATTCAGTTCTGCTCTGATCTTAATGATTTCTTTCCGTCTGCTAACTTTAGGTTTGGATTGTTCTTGTTTTTCTAGTTCTTTAAGGTGAAGTGTTAGGTTGTTCACTTGCCATCTTTCCATTCTTCTGAAGTGAGCGTTTAATGCCATAAATTTCCCCATCAATACTGCTCTTGCAGTATCCCACAGGTTTTGGTATGATGTATCATTGTTTTCATTAGTTTCAATAAATTTTTTGATTTCCTGCTTGATTTCTTCTTGGACCCATATGTCATTAAGTAGAATGCTGTTTAATTTCCATGTGTTTGAATAGTTTCCAGAGTTTCGTTTGTTATTAATTTCTAGTTTTAATCCATTGTGGTCTGAGAAGATACATGGGATAATTCCAATTTTTTTGAATTTATTGAGACTTGATTTGTGACCTAATATGTGATCTATCCTGGAGAATGATCCATGTGCTGATGAGAAGAATGAATATTCTGAGGTTGTTGGATGGAATGTTCTTTAGATATCTGCCAATTCCAATTGGTCTAGAGTCTTGTTTAGATCTTGTGTTTCTCTACTGATTCTTTGCCTAGATGATCTGTCTAATATTGACAGTGGGGTGTTCAGTTCCCCTGCTATTATGGTATTAGTGTCTATTTCCTTCTTTAGGTCTAATAGAGTTTGTTTTATAAATCTGGCTGCTCCAACATTGGGTGCGTACATATTTATGATTGTTATTTCTTCTTGATGGATCAGTCCTTTTATCATTAAGTAGTGTCCCTCATTGTCTCTTTTTATGGTTTTTAGTTTAAAGTCTATTTTGTCAGATATAAGAATAGCTACTCCAGCTCATTTTTCTTTTCTGTTTGCATGGTAAATCTTTTTCCATCCTTTCACTCTTAGTCTATGTGAATCTTTATGGGTGAGGTGGGTCTCTTGTAGGCAGCATATAGTTGGGTCCTGCTTTTTGATCCAGTCAGCCAGTCTGTGTCTTTTAATTGGGGAATTTAAGCCTTTTACATTAAGAGTTGTTATTGAAAGGTGTTGATTTATTCCTAGCATTTTATTGGTTGTTTTGTTGTCTTAGGTGTCTTTTGTTCCTTGCTTTCTGATTTACTGTTTGGTTTCTGTGTTTGTTGGTTCCTTAGGTTGTAGATAGCATTTTTGTTTGCTTGTTTTCTCTTCATGAATGCCATTTTTATTATACTAGTGGGTATTGATTTTTCTTGGGTTTTTATGGCAGTGGTAGTTATTTTTCAGGAACCAAACCCAGTACTCCCTTGAGGATTTCTTGTAAGGGTGGTCGTGTGGTAGTGAACTCCTGCAGTTTTTGTTTGTCTGAGAAATATACTATTTGCCCTTCATTTCGGAAGGATAGCCTTGCCGGGTAGAGTATTCTTGGCTGGCAATCTTTGTCTTTTAGTATTTTGAAAATATCATCCCATTCCTTTCTAGCTTTTAGGGTTTGTGATGAAAAGTCTGATGTTTGCCTGATTGGGGCTCCCTTATAGGTGCTTTGATGTTTCTCTCTTGCAGCTTCTAAGATTCTCTCTTTGTCTCTGAGTTTTGCCAATTTGACTATGACATGTCTTGGAGAAGGCCTTTTTGGGATGAATACGTTTGGAGATCATTGAGCTTCCTGGATCTGAAGATCTTTGATTTTTCCTATACCTGGGAAGTTTTCTGCCACTATTTTGTTGAATATGTTTTCAATGGAATCTCCATTTTCCTCCCCTTCTGGAATACCCATGACTCAGATATTTGAGCGCTTAAGGTTGTCTGATATCTCTCTCAGATTTTCTTCAATGTCCTTGATTCTTTTTTCTTTCTTTTTGTCTGCTTGTGTTATTTCAAACAGCCTATCTTCAAGTTCAGAGGTTCTCTCTTCAACTTCGACAAGCCTGCTGGTTAAACTCTCCATTTTGTTTTTTATTTCACTGAATAACTTCTTCAGTTCAGCAAGTTCTCCTACATTTTTTTTCAGGACATTGATTTCCTTGTACATTTCCTCTTTCAGATCCTGTATACTTTTCCTCATTTCATCATGATGTCTAGCTGAGTTTTCTTGTATCTCATTCAGTTTCCTTAGAATTATCACTCGAAATTCCTTGTCAGTCATTTCAAGGGCTTCTTGTTCTATAGGATCTAGAGTTTGAGATTTATTAACTTTTGGTGGTGTGCTTTCTTGATTTTTTGTATTTCTGGTATCTTTTTTTTGGTGTTTATTCATTGTGGCAGGGGGTTTCACAGTCCACTGGTTTGAGACTAATGACTAACTAGGATGTTGCTGTGGTTGCCAATTTCATATGGCTCCCTCCGTGACTGCTCAGTTGGCCTCTAGTGCCTTGTGTGTGTGGTTGCCTCGGGTCTTGGGCACCTCCGGGGAGCCACCTTTCTGGTCTGCCTGGACTCTGCTGGGCTGGTGGATCACGTACTACAGGGTGTGTGATCTCTGTTGAGCTTTCAATTCCTGTGCAGGACTTCTCCCTGTTCCCTGTGCTCTGGCCCAGGCTGTTGGATCGTGCAGTGGCATCCCCACAGGGTGTGTGGTTTCTGTCGAGTCTCCGCCTCCCTGGCCGCACGTCTCCCCACTCTGTGCACACTGTGCTGGGCTGGGGTGTGTCTTCTGCAACCCTCGTCTATCAGCTGGGCCTTCAAGACCCTGCTCGGCACCGCCTCGCCCAGGAAGTCTACCAGGTTTCTGCTAGGCACAGATGACCGGTCGCTCTGGGTGCCTTTGTAGCACTGTGTAGATCTTTCTCGGGACTTGTTCACCTTTGTATCCCCCCAGCATAGACCGAATCTAGCGCCCACCTGCAGCCAGCTCTCCGGCAGGTTCAAGCAGACTTGGGAACTCTCCTACCACACTATTCCCAACCAGAAATTGGTTAGGCTTTTTTCCGAACTGGTGGCCGCAGAGATGGTATCTGCCTCCCAGTAACAGGAAGTTTACTGGGGGCCGGAGTCCAGGGTGTAGTGGAGTGACAGTCGGCCCCACCCATACTTCCTTGCCCTCCCCACACTGGCCAGGGATGCACCATGCCACCAGCCCTGCCAGAGAACCATGAAGGGAGTGGGAGGGGAGGCCAGCCCGCAGGCTCCGGAAAGCCCCATGCTGGGTCAAGCAAGTGGGAAGGCTCAGTGACAGCCGAGCCAGGCGGAGCTGCCAGCACTTGGGAAAATGTAGGCAGCCCCGGGGCGGTGAGTGAACTGGTGATGCAGGCGGGAGCCGTGTGGCGCCAGCCCCCCAAACAGGCCTGGGCCAGGGATCACTCACAGGGCTGTGCGAGGTCGGGTGCTCACTCTCTGCCTCTGGTTTGTCGCCTTCCCCATTCTTGGCTGCTGTCGCCTCAGGCTGTTCAGTCGTGGCGCGGCTCGGGTGCTCCCAGGAATCTTCTTTAATGCCGGCCTGAAACCTCGAATCCTGAATAGGGCCGCTGGCCGCCTTCAGCGTGGCCCCGGCCTCCGGGATCCTGTCTGCATCCACCGCAGCCCTGGCGCCGTGTTCCCTGTTTCGAGACTCGCTTTTGCAGCTAAGAAACAGTTCTTTTCCTGCTCCACACTTCAAAGCTGTTGCCTGTAAATGAGGCAGCCTCTCCTGCCGGGGGCAAAGTGGCAGTCACCCCCCACGACCGGCCAGCAGCTGCGGTCCTCCCTCAAGAGATGGCAAGAGGAAGGTCCACAAGTTTCTCAGCTGCCTGAGGCCCAGTGGCCGCCTTTTCCACCTCAGCTACTCCGCGCCAACCGCTGCAGCCACCGCCATCTTGAAACCCTCCGCCGCCCTACAGGTTTTAAAACCTCAAGCTAAACATCATGGTAAGATGGAAGAGAGGCATGATTCATTTTGCAAAATGAGAAAAAGACAGTTTTGGATAAGAACCTGCACCCTCATCATAGGCATAGTCTCAGGCAGATTGGTTTTGGGAAAGAGGACCAAACTGACCCCCTTAAAAGTATCCAGGCCCTCAATCCCTGTGATTGTCTTTGCAAACCTCTAAATGGTATGCTCAACCCGATTTGAAGACTACTGCTTTAGATGGTAGCAGGAAGAGAAAATGACTGTTGTTGAAACAGAAATTGTGAGTAGTCTCATAAACATATATTCATAAGCAAACTGTCATGTTCATTTACAAAACTCAGTTTCTTATCTTGGTTCTATAGCTAGTAACTTGCCATCTAACATAGCTGAAAAACAAGTCAGGGCCAGTAGTAGCTGGCCCACCTCCCAGAATGGCTGAGAAGATCCACTGAGATTAAGAAATAAAGAGATTTACCTGTATGCATAATAGTAGTAATTGTGGTAATTCAAAAAGACTTTTTCCATCAATTTTTGTTTTTCAAGGTACAAATAATTTATTTTAAGTAAACTTGTAGATAATTATGCATCTGAGTGATTTCCCACCAGGATTAAACATGTAAAGAATGCAACTAGAATAAAAGTACATAAAATCAAGCAAGGAGACTGTTTAACTACTAAAGAAAATGCAACATTTTGCTTTAGAAAAGCATCAACCAGTGTTGAATATAAAAAAAGAGTAGAATCTGCTTCATCCATCTATACTTCAGCTAGTTGGCTTAGCTGGCAGAGGGGTGCAGGGCCTGCTTTTCAGAGCTGACACAGCGAGCCTCGCAAGAGCTATGCTTTTAATGAATTTGGTCAGCTGATTTTGAATTGTGTGAATTAAAATGTGCCCAAATATTCTTTAAACCCACAAAATATTCGTAAAATTATTTTTGACTCCCCCATAAGAGAAATAGTCGAAAAGGATTTTTCGTATTTCATATTAAAATAAAATTAATTGAAAATAAATGTCTAAATGGTTAAAGCACTGAGATAACTTAACATTTTTAAAAGTACTATGACAGCCATCTGGGTAAGATATTGCCTGCCCTTCTATGCTTTTTTTGCCTCCCAGGGGGCTGGCCGTGTGGAAACTACATTTCCCAGACTCCTTTGCCAGACGGGTTCTGTTTCATTCCATCAGTAGGGAGCTAGTTCAAGTTCGGAAGGGAGGAAGGAGGTAGTGGGCATTCTGCTTCTGCTGTGGCAGCAGCTGCAGCTCCAGTCCTGGCAGTGGTAACAGTGATTGGTGGCTGCGGGAGCCAGCCAGTGCTTGTAACCACTGCCTGGCCACCTGGGGGCAAAGGGATACAGTCCCACAGGTGCTGGCTTTGTGATGTCCATCCAGCGGGCAGGGACAGACCACAAAACACTCTGCAAGAGCTATCCCTCCTGATCCCTTTCCTCTCCTTTTCTTCTAGCTGTTCCAAAACAGCTTAAATCCAGATCCTTTTATTAAATCCCTCTCTGCTTCAAACACCTAGCCTGGGTTCTGTTTTTATGACTGGGATCTTCTGACTTACAAAAGTACAAAATAAATTAACTTCAGCAAATTATGTATCTTTAAAGAAATGCAGGCACACCCACACATGCTTGTGTTTCCAGTACAGGGAACGCTGTAGACGCAAGAGCTTGGCTTTGACGCCTCCTAATCAGCTCTGAGCTCACTGCCTGCTGCCACAACAGTCTGGTCCTGTGATATGTCTTTTGTGTTTAAAGGGAGGTCAGCAGGCACTGAAGACTGTGAGCTTCATAGGCAAAGGCCTTTTCCTGAAATAAAGCACTAGAAGCTTGTTGTAGTTCCTAGGGAGACCTACAACCCCCCTCCTGTCAAAGAGAGGTCACTGTGGATCACCAAAAATGTACTTAAGTCTGCACCACAGACACAAGAGTCTATGTCTTCCTCCTAAGGGAACCTATATACAAGGATCTCCTATTTTTTTCAATGTGTACACATGCAAAAACACTTTAAAAATTGCTTTAAGTGTTCATAAATCCATGTGTACCCATTCTGTTACTTATTAATCTTCAAAGTCACTTTTACACAAATAGAATTACTCCCCTTGGCATGAGCAGAAAGTCAATCTGATAAAAGACTCAAACAGCTGTTCATGTAATGCCAAAAGGATTACATTGCTTCATTTTGCAGAAAGCCAAATTAGATACTTTTGAAGGGTTTCCAACTAAAGGCTTTTCTTAGCTTTTCCTAGTTGTTATTCAAATAGACATTCTGTTACTCCAAGTTGTCATGATAAATGCTAGGGCAAGTTATTACTAGACACACGTTAAACTGTGATTTCTAAATTATCCTTAAAACTAGAGCAACAAAATATCTCCAATATACAAATGTCAAAAGTAAGAAGAAGGTAATGTATTAGACCATTTCTGATGCTTATTACAGAATCCCTGAAACTGGATACTTTGTAAAGAAACAATATTTATTGCTTACAATGGGTAGGCTGGGAAATCCACAGCTCAGGGGGTGCACCTGGTGAGGGCCTGGTTGGTGATGACTCTATTCAGTGATGCAGGGTGTCACCTGGTGAGAATGGCTGAGCAGAGAGAGCTAACCTGCTCACTCACTCTCCTTATAAAGCCATCAGAACCATGTCCATTACTCAACAAATGGATCAATTCATTCACTAGGACATGGTCTTCATAAACTAATCACCTCTTAAAGGCCCCACACTTCAATTCCCATGAAAGGATCTCCCACCCTCTTAACACTGTCACAGTGGGGGTTGTTTCAATGAGTTTCAAGGGGACACTCAATCCATAGCAGGTAAAAAATCATGCAAGTATTTGAAACTCAAGAGGGGGTCCTACCTGCTCCTCAAGCCACAGGGAATGAAACCCGAGGACCATTATCAGCTGGATTTTTCCATAGAGGTCTAGTTCAGCCCTTGTGAGCAAACTCTTAAGTCAGGGAGTCTAAGATAAGAGGACATCGCAGTATCTGACCCAGAGCATGAGAAATAGTGCTCAGTTGCTGTGTGCATTGTTCTGTGAGAAGAGAAGTCTCTGAAGTGACATTGCAGTATCTACATGCTTCTGCTTTAATTTTCTAAGAGTGAGTTGTAAATAAACCATTCCCAATCAGTTCTTAGCTTGAAATCAGGAGCCATCGAATCCTTCATCAGTGTTAAAAACACATCACTGACACCTCTGGGTTGACTGTCAGGTGTGGTGTGCTCCTGGCTGCACTTTGCATTGGCCAAAACAATTACATATTAATCTTTATGGGCAGGTCCCATTTCTAATCACCAACAAAGAACCATAATGGAGCCTAGTAGTGCTTTAAAATTACGGTAACCATCGAGAAAATCATTTGGGTTGGGTCTCCATGAGGGGGAAGATGTCATTATTAACTCTAGTCAAAATGGAAAAAAATTTAAACATAATCTGATAGCATTATTTGGGCATCTTCATTTAATATCAAAAAGTTAATGATTTCCTTATACCTATGAACCATCATGATGAGCTGCAGGCATAAAAACTAATCACCAGGCATTTACAGGTAGCTCCAATTTGCATGCTTGGCATTATGTAGACGAGGCTGGAGAAATATCAGCAAGGTACACACCTTGTTTCTGCCTTTGTAAGCTGCTTATCATACACTTTGGGAGCCGAGGTCCATTTATGTGAAGGAAATGCAGGGCAATTGAGATCTAAAAGGAATGGGATTGATTATAAATGTAAGAGCACTTCAGAGAAGGAAATGACGGTTGGGGGCAGGAGCAGTCAGATCCATGAAGGATGGATGTCAACAGGTCCTGCAACAATGAGCTGCATTTAGATGGAAAAAATAAAAGGGAAAAGAAGGGCATTCGAGGCAGAATGACAGCAGGCCCAGGCTCTTGCAATGTGTGGGTTGTGGAGTTGAGCATGTTTGGGTGAGGAGTCACTGGTCTCTCTCCCACCTTCAGTGGGGATAGGAGTGCAGGTCCAGGGGTGGGACAGAGAGTTTCTCACTCATGAAACCAAAGGTGTAAATTGAAGCTCAGGACAGAGGGAGGATGAAGCTCAAAGGATAGAGGAAGGGTCTGGAAGTAGAAAGGCCGAGAGCAGATGTCCTGGCCCCAGGATAGAACAAGACTCCAGGGAGATGAGAGAAAGTCTAGGAGACAGAGAGTAAACCCGAAGGGTCTGCAGCAATTGTCAGAACAGGGTGCCCTAGCTCAGTGTAAAGAGGCACCATCATGGGACAAAGGCTTTCAGATCCTCACTTATCATAGAAACTGTTTTCCAAGGTTAATAACAGCCATGCTTTAATGTATGGTTAAGCAAATAAGCTTAATGATATGATGGAGAGATGTCTTTTAAATGCGTGGCTTTTCATCGGAACTTGTAAGGTTGGGAGAAATGACAACATTTTTATTTTAATAGTAATGCCTTGTCGTTTATTACTCTATGCCCATCGTGGCTCATCCTCAGATGGCAGAAGATACATTTGATACATCAGCCCCTCTCTGCTCAGACTGTGTTATTTCTTTGAAGTGAAGACACGCAGTTACTTATCTTAAAATGTTTACAATTTCTCTAAATAACTGAGAACGTCTGAAGATGAGAGCTTCCGCGTTTGTGCATGGTTCTCGGGACAGAGAAGAGTCCTGGTTCTGGAGTCTTCACTCTGCTGCTCCCAGCTGTGTCCTGTGGCGATTGTCCTAACATCGTCGACCCTTTGTGTCCCTGTCCGTGAGATGATGGGAAGGACTGGATTAATGATGTCATTGAGGTAATACACTTAAAGTACGTAGCCCAAAGCCTGAGACATATTAAATGTCCAATAAATGTTCCTAACTGCATTATGGTCAGTGATATAATGATGATGATAATAAATTCTGTAACTGAGGGTTTTAAGAGTGTTTTTTAACACTGGCTGCTCATTAGAATTACTGGGGGTTATTGAAAATGTGTCTGACCCCACTGCAGACCAATTAAATCAGAATCTAGTCTAATATGCAGCTAATATGCAGCTGGTTATCTGCTATTTAAATACCTGCTGGGGGATAGTTAATTTCAGCATATTTTACTGGGTTGAATAGTGTCTCCCCTCCCGAAAAAACTTATGTCTACCTTGAACCTCAGAATATGACTTCCTTTGGAAATAGGGTCTTTGCAGATGTGATGAGTTAAGATGAGGTCAAACAGGATCAGGCTGGGCCCTAATCCAACGACCGGCATCTTTGAGAAAACAGAGACAGACACATGTGAAATAGGCTATGAGAAGACAGAAGCAGAGACTGGAGTGATGTTTCTGTGAGCCAAAGAATGCGCAGGACTGCCGGCAACGCCAGAAGCAAGGGCAGAGTGTGGGACCGATTGTCTCCTGGAGCCTACAGAGAGCTCATCCCTGCGCACATCTGGATTTTGGACTTCTGGCCTCCGAAACTGTGACAGAATAAATTTCTGGGTTTTGTTTTGCTTTGTTTTGTTTTAAGCCACCCAGTTTCTGGTAATTTCTTACACAAGCCCTAGGAAACAAATACACATACCAATTGGGGTATTTTGAGAGTTTGTGTATAAAATGAAGCATCCTTAAAACACCAAAAAAGACAACTCTCCCTTCCTCATCCTCACTGCTTGGAATATAGGAATGAGCTTTGTGCTAGGTCCCTGTGCACACACCTGCATCTCCCTGGTCGCTTGCTGGTCTTGCTAACATCCCCCCCCCACCCCCACACACACACCACCACCACCACAACCATCCCATTGCAGCAACCCAGACTGTGTGCATCTTTCTCCCACTGTCAAAGCAGCAGTCCTGCACCTGCTCAGGTCCAGCTTGGACTCGCAAAAAATGCTGGCCTCCCATGCTGAGAGGACCCGACCCTCTAGATATAAGGAATTGACGCCTCGTGAGACATACTCTGAGCAATGGTAGATGGGAGGCAGGAGAAGAGGGAGCCCTGCTCTTCCAGGCTGCTCTGAGATGCAGACTTTGCACAGGGTTGAGACGCCCTGGGAGTGAGCGTGGGCGGCACCGCTGGGCTGCTCTCCCTCTTCCCTGCCTGTCCTCAATTCCCTTGTCACTCTGTCTTCCCTGGGACTGCAGCTCTTGATGAAGAATGGGTAGGTAAGCTTTTGCCCCAGGCTCTATTTTCTAGGGAACCCAGGCTAAGATCATAGCATTTCAACAAGTACCACTCTATTTTAAATTCACATCTCCACTTTTTGGAGGAGTCTAAAAAATTATACATTTTAAGAAGTAGTTCATCAGTTTTAAATTAATCAAAGGTACAAATACTTGGCAATCACAACCACTGTTTTTCGTGAGTTAGTCATCTTCAGTCACCACATTGATTTAATGCATTTCCATCTAAAAGGAAAGTCCCATCCAAAGTCCCACCCAGGCTGGCCATTTTAGGCATCACTGTACGGACTCCACCCCATCACTGCTGGAGCCCATGCTGACAGGTTTCCAGTGCATCCTGAGACCCCAGAATGGGTTTTGTTGCTGTAGGCCCTGCAGCCATAAACCTGACACTACCAAGGCCTGCCCTTCTACAGAGAGATCTGTGCTAAACCGGGGCATAATTTGAGAACCAAAACTGCAACCTAGCTCTGACCACCTGGGTGTGAGCATCATGAACACTGGGAGCAAAAATGGTCAAAAAGGGACACACATCTGGCCTGCTATGCTCATGCGACAGGAGGAGAGACGTTCAGCAGGCTGACATAGAAATGCCAAGGTCTTTTCTTGCAGGGCACTTGCACTGATCTGTGCTTAGCACCCACTGCTACCTCCTCTAGCAGAAGTGGCTGGGCTGAATTCTGGAGAATCACCCTCCCTACTGTGAGCATGAATGGGGGACTGTCAGTCAGGGTGGTCTGCTCTCCCTCACCAAGGCCTGGCATATCACATGGCCCCAGTTGGGTTCTACTGAGGACTAAATGACAGAATTGATGTTCAATTGCTTGACACTCTGTAAATACTTAATGTTTGTTCAGTTGGTTGGTTATTCCAAGAAAATGATACAAGATGATCAATATTAAGTACAAAACAAACAAAACAGCTCATGATTAAAGACCAGTTGTACAAGAGTCAGGCCACGTGACTGTTTCATCAAGTGAGATTACCAGTCTATAGCCTTAAAGTCCTGGAAACGTGACCAGAACAACTGCTTCAGCCAGTGAATATCTAATATATTCAATTCTGGAAACACTTTTTATATTTTATGGAATGACTTGTTGCCTGAATCTAGAATTGCATAAAGCCAATTGAGATACTTTTAAAAATAATAATATATTCACTTCTTTGGGAGGCAAAGAGGGGTCGTTGCTTCTTGGTGTCTCTCCATGGCTTGGGGTGAGTGACAGTCAGTGCCCTTTGGCTCCGTTTTGCTGGATTCTTGTGTTTTCTAACGCAGGTCTCATACCTTCCCAAGTAGCCCGTGACTTAACTGTTAAAGCAAAATGGGGCTTTGCTGTTATTTTTTCTTTGTACCTTTGGTCTTTAGAAAATAACCACAATCAGGTAATGTCTTTATTTTAATAATGTTTGTTCTCATTGTGGATAACTACTGGTTTCTTAGGCTATATCCCAAAATAACATACCCACACTTTCTGTAAAGCTAATTTCTAAGAAAATGAAAATAATCAATAAGGGGGTTTATAGAACAGTCCTCCAAGGAAAAAATAACTCAATTCAGAAGAACATTGTGGAGAGCAACTAGGTGGGGAATTGGCCTCACAGTGAAGTGCATTTCTGTGGGCATTTTACTAGAAATGCAAATATATTTTTTTAGTACAAAATAATTAAAGCAGAGATTTAGGAATGTACAGCAGTTTAGTAAATCATCCTTTCATAATGTTAATAGAGGTCAAACGACCTTACACAGCGGTTCTCACGGGGTGGACCTCGGACCAGCTGCAGCACCATCTGGGAACTTGAGGGAATTCACATTCTTGGGATCCACCTCAGACCCATGGGGTCGGAAACCCAGAAATCTGTGTTTGAACAAGTCCTGCAGGGGATTCTGGTGCATACTTAATAATAAACATACCAAACCACAGATAGAAACTGGAGATATGGGAAGTTCTAACAGAAAGCAGAGCAGGTCTGAGCTGAGCCAGGTGGGCACCACCCTGTTGCCACCTAACCTGTCCCGGTGAGAAAGCATCTTAGGGAGCTGAGCAAAGGGCCCATCCCCTCCCTATCTCTGCTTTCCTTCACTGACACCTCCTGGACTGGATTGAAGCAGGAGAAGCCGGGTCTTGGGGACTTCTGGGGGAGGACTCTGGCGTCCAGCTCGTGCAGGGCTGCCCACAGCCTGGGTGAGGGAAGCCTGGCTGCCGTGCTGTGTGTGTGTTGGGGAGATGGGGGGGTTGCAGGACAGACACTACCAAGTTCAGCTGCTGAGTACCTGGAGGGAGGGGGTCACCTCCTTCCCCAGCTGTCTTGTGCAGCCTCGTCAACCCCCCACAAGGAAAAGCTGCTTAAATTCCTGAACCCATGGATGGCTCTTCTTGATCCCACACAAAACAGGAAGAATCACAATAGATGGGAACTGAAAGAACTCAATAGGCACTGCATCTCCCTAGAAAGACTCCTGCACACCTTCCAGTGCTCACTACGGCCATCTACAAACAGAAGCAGAGGAAAATGACCGGGCAAGGGCAAGGCTCAGCGATTCAGAAAGGCAGAACCATCTGAAGCTTGCAAAAGATGATTCCAAGTAAAATAGTTACTGCAGAAGCAAGAAGTAGCCGAACAACTTAAATTCTTAGTTTCGGTGGGATGCAAGAGGCTGCTGCTTGATACAATAAGAGCAATTAGTCACGACAAAGGAACATTCTGCAAAAACAGATTATTAAAGATTACAATCACAATTTCTGAAATTAAAAACAGATGGAGGTGGCAAACAGCAGGTTGAAGGCTGGAGAAAAGTGGGTTAGGGACCTGAAGCCCCCGTCTGAAGGAGTTCTTCAGGAATCTGAGAAAAAGAAAGAGGAGAAATCTGAGAGAACAGAAAAGCAGAGTAGAGGAGGTTCAGTAGGTGAATATTGGTTTTTCCATAAGTGGGAAGCAGAGAAGTTATGATAAAGCCATCAGGGAAATCCTGTGAGTGGAAGAGAGGCCAGAGCGAGTGGTCAGCAGTGGCGGGCAGAGGTCTCCCTGTTCTGCAAACACATGCGCTTAGACCCCATGCCCGCCTGCGTCTCGCAGCCCCCAGGGTCTGCAGAGGGAGTCGAGGGGTCTAGCTGCTCCTTTTAAAGACTGCAGAGGTTTCCCTTGTATTCGGCCCCACTGGCAGGAGCCTCTCCTGGTGTCTAGGGTGGGAGTCTGCTGTTGCTGCCCCTCCCCCAAATGTTGTTGTCCCCCCACCTTCCCTCCCCTAGTGGGAGACCCAGCTTTCTCTGCTGAGCCAGTCAACTATTGACTATATTCATTGATATGAACAGAGATCCACACTGCGAGCAAAAATAAAAATCGGGTTACAAAACTAGGCATACAATTGGATAGGTGTAAAATAATCTGTGTTTCTGCATACATACTGACAATGGCAGAAGACACGGACACCCATGAAGCTAATTTAAAAATTCTGAGTGGTTGGATGATTGGTGATTTCATTTTCGTGCTTGCATTTTATCAATTTTGTTAACACTGAGTGTGTGTTATTTTTCTGTCTTTTATTTTTAAAATGTAAAACTATATCTACGTTGGAAAAGGAAAACAATTCTAAATGAAATATGAAGCCACATGTTAGGAGGGTGGGAAAGGAATTTTCATAGAGGGAAATAACATGAGCATGACAAGAGGATTTGTTTGTGAATTTCTCTTCTGTGCCATCACCATAAATGGCCACATACAGTTGTACATCGTGTGTACGACCATAATTCTTAAACCAATCCTTTATGTTGGATAAGGGATTATGTGGCTTTTCCCCCAGCATTATTATGGAAACACACTGAAAGCTTTATTTTTTGAAAATGGATGCTAAATCTGTAAGAATTTTGAAATATAGTCAAGTCATAGCCAGCAAAATGAATGCATTGGGGGCAAAAATTAAATTATAATTTGAATAAAATTATCCCAGTTGTTTTGTAAATCTTCTCATATTCCAATTTATTCTAAAATGAGTTTTTAAAATATTATTCAACACAATTTGATAATTTATGTGGAGTACAGATTCTTTTGCAAAATGCTTATGTAGACCTCATAAAATAAATGTGCTTCAGCACATTCCACAGAGATCCATTTTTTCTCTCCACAAAGTCTAGATTAGCCTCAATTTAATTACAGTGGTTACCACTTCTTCCTGTAATTGATTTTGTATCCATCATAATCCTGAAATAATTAGGAGTTGTAAAAGCTTTTAAAAGGGTGTGATAAATATATAAAAATGACTCAACATTTTGTCCAGACTAAATGATGGGAAAAGTAAAAACTGGTGATATGCTCAGCTTATGCTGGTATATGTCAAATGTATTTATCTGCATGTGATTTGGGAGCACAGGTAATAACTAATGAGATACAAATGAGAAAAAAATGACAAAATGAGTCTCGTAGCTGCTTGTTTTCTTGTGACTCCAACTGCAATTAGTCACAGGGACTGATGTGTATCTGAAATCACACAATTAGGACAAAAATGAGCCGTTTGATAATCGTAAGTACTAACGTGCAAAACAAAACTCACAGGATTTATCTTAAAAATGTTGTAAGATTTAAAACTAAGAATAATAACAATAATACAAGGTTTAACTGCCTTTTATGATTCTTTGGTTTGGGAAAAGGAAGGTACCAAATTCACCGATCAGGAAGAAAGAGACTTTGAGACTTTACTGGTAGTTCTATAACATTTAGTTGGCATTTTGAAAACAGTACCAGGGGATGTTTTTGCTACTAGAAATTTTTCTCAAATACAGACAAAGCTATATTCAGCAGCTTCCTGGATTCTGAGACCCGTGAAATGTGCAGAAATAATGCCACAAGCCATTAGATTTCAGGCTGGGTGTCAAGAGAGGGTGAAACAGATAGAGAAATAGTATTAAAAAGTTTAGAAAAAAATCATTCAGTGAGCTTCACTATCCCTTCCAAGGAAAGCAAAAACATCATCTTTTCTATCTGTCTCCCTCCCTTGCCTCTGTGTGACGGTGTGACGCTGAGTTTTGTTTGACAATTGGGGCTATTTCCAAGTCATCTAAACTCCAACCTCCTTTAAAAATCTGCCATCTGGAGATGTCAAGCATTTCCTGGTCTATATTACTGTCCACCAGACATTCCCTGAAGAGGAATTCCAGGGCATAGAAAGAGAGCTATCACATCCTATCAGATTTTAGCTTCTGTCTTTCAAAATTATTGGTAACACTTTTTTTCTACTTGGAAACCACAGTTGCCCAAGATTTTCATAATCTCATCAGAACATGCAGTAACATGAGATACCTTTTAAAGTTTGCCAAAGTCCACATTTTCTAATAAGAACACACTCTTATGACATAGCAAAGCTGATGAAACACCAGCACCATTGTGTCTACAAAAGTAGACTATTCCAGAATATGAAAACTAGCCTGCAGAATTTAAATCTCTCTTTTTAATATTCACGTCAGCTTTGTTTGTGACTGCCAAAAACTGGAAACAAAAATGTCCATCGACAGGTGAATACCACCGTTGTGGTACATCCATACAGTGGAATACTACTCAGCAATAAAAATGAATGATCTGCGGATATTCACAACATGGATTGTGTTGAGTGCAAGGAGCCAGACCAACAGGAGCACATATTGTAAGATTTCATTTTTGTGAAATTCTAGAAAATGTAAACTAATCTGTAGTGGCTGCCTGGGGATAGAGACGGGCAGAAAAGGACGGGAGGGTGGGATTACAAAGGAGCATGAGGAAACTTTTGGGGTGATGTCTATTTCCGTATTTTGATTGTGGTGACAGTTTCACATTTGTATGTATGTCAAAACTAATGTTTAAATACGTGCAGATTATTGTATGCCAATTACACGTTAATAGACAAACAAAACCTACACATGCCCAATATGTTACTGATACTATTTGGAAAAAAAATACTTAGCAGAATTTTTTGTTTGTTATTTCTCTGTTTTGCCAGGTATGGGAAGGAGCAGTTGGGCTTGGAGCTGATCAACTGAAATTGCCAAGGCTTTGAATTCTTATGGTACACTCAAGTGAAATCTTCAAGATGATATTTAGATCTATGCTGATCCGTTCTCCCAGGAAAAATCCACCAGCCTGTTTATCCTTTGAACAAAATCCTTTGAAAAGTGTTTATGTACTTTTATAGAATTGCAGATTCTAGATTCAGAGAAGTTAATGAATAAATAAACTATGCTTGTTCGCCAGTAGCATTAATTACCACGCACTTAATGAGCACTGGAACAAGAGTCACTGAATCTTGGTGCAGTGTTCTCTAAGTTTGAGCAAAAGACTTGACAAGGGCTCGGGCTTGTCCGGCTGGAGCTACATCAGTGAGGATGAAGTATCTGAGGACTGTGGGAGGCAGTGTTGCCGAGAGGTCAAGGTCAGGCTTAGAGTCAGACTGGGATCGAAATTCTAGCTCTGCTTCTTACCTCTGTGTGACCTTGGGCAAATTTCATACCTTTACTAATTCCCTTTTTTAAAACATTTTTTTTAATTTTATTTTTTATTGTGGTAAAATATGTATAACATAAAATTCACCATTCTAACCATTTTAGTGGCATTAAGTACCTTTCAGTGGCATTAAGAACATTCACAATGGGGTGCAATCGTCATCATCATCCCTTTTCAGAACTTTTTTACCATCCCAAATGGAAAATCTGTATGCATTAAACAATAGCTCTCCACTCCCCTATCGCCTCAGCCCCTGGTGACCTCTATTCCACTTCCCGTCTCTATCAATTTGCCTGTTCTGGGTAGTTTTTATAACTGGAATCAGACAATACTTGTCCTTCCATGTCTAACTTATTTCACTTAGCATAGTGTTTTCAAGGTTCATCCGAGTTGTAGCAGGTATCAGCACTTTACTCCTTTCTACAGCTAATACTCTATTGTATGTACTTTAAAATTTTTTTAATTAAAACATTTTTTTATTTAAACATGATTGTGCATATCTGGGGTACCACATTGAATATCAATACCTGTGTGCAATATGTGAGGCTCAAATCAGGATAATTAGCATAGTCAATAATATACTATGTAATCATTTTTTGTGGCCGTTTACCAATTTCTCATTAAACTCCCCTTCCCTTCCCCTTTCCCACCTGTGGTAACCTCAGTTCTGTTCTCTCCTTTTTAAAGAAAGTTCAGTGTATTATTGTGATTGTTGTATCTTTCCTTTTTTTAACTTAATTTTTATTTCTTTTTTAATTTTAATTTAATTTTTTTTTTTTTAGCTCCCACTTATGAGTGAGGACATGTGGTATTTCTCTTTCTGTGCCTGGCTTATTTCACTTAACATAATTTTCTCTAAGTTCATCCATGTTGCTGGGAAAGGCAGAATTTCATTCTTTTTCACAGCAGAGTAGTATTCCACTGAGTATGTATGCCACATTTTCTTTATCCAGTCATCCACTGATGGACATTTAGGCTGGTTCCAACTCTTGGCTACTGTAAATAGAGCTGCAACAAACATGGAAGCGCAGGTATCCCTCCTGCATGATGATTTCCATTGCTGTTGGGTACACACCCAACCGTGGGATTGCTGGATCGGATGGCACTTCTATCTGTAGTTGTTGAGGAACCTCCATGCTGTTTTCCTTAATGGCTGCACTAATTTACAGTCTTACCAACAGTGTAGGAGGGTTTGCCTTTCTCCAAATTCTCACCAGCATTTGTTATTCTCTGTCTTCTTGATAACAGCCAGTCTAACTGATGTGAGATGATGTCTCAACGTGGTTTTGATTTGCATTTCCCTGATACTTGCTGATGCTGAGCGTTTTTTCATGTGTCTGTTGCCCATTTGTAAATCTTCCCTCGAGAAATGTCTATTCAGCTCCTTTGCCCATTTTTTAATTGCGTTACTTGTTTTTTTAACAGTTATATTGCTTGAATTCCTTGTATATTCTGGATATTAATCCTCTGTTGGATGTATGGTTGGCAAATATTTTCTCTCACGCAGAATTTAAATCTTAAGTATTTCCCAGTTTAACATGTGTCTTTTTTAAACTTCTAAAAAATCATTGAATTTGATATGAATATTTAAAAGCTGTATTCAAATCCTACTACCACTTTTCCAACTTTGACACATGATTTCAAAATCTTCTGAGCCTTAGTTTTGTTTCTATGTCAAATTAGAGAACACAAAAGAGTCCTGAAGGTCAGGGCTTTCATGTCCTGACATTTGCTGATTCTGTGATAGACACAGAACTGATTCAAACAATCAAACATCTTTGAGTCAAACCTAAGCTTTCTTAACAACCGGTGCAGATGGCCTCTTCCTCCTTTTGTGTCTTGTGTTCACTTCGACTTTGTTTTTAATTCTTTTGGTGGTTTGCATTTGAGAGCAAGAGTAAGTGGGACTTGATAGAATTATTTTCATAACATTTCCAGTTGACTGGAATCAGGAAAAGAGACTTGAGAAAATACTTAATGTTGGGAGAGTTTTGGCCAGGTTCTATGGTAGAGAGCTTCAAGGAAGTCCAGCTCGGCCTGAGACAACAGGATTATGGACTGAAGTCCACCTGGAGACTGCATCTTAAGCATTTTCCTGTTATGACTGGATAGCTTATAATTATTTGATCCAGAGTACAGACCAAACTTTGTTATCAAACTCTGAATAGTTCCTCATGTAGAAAGATCTTGTTTCTAGCAAACCATCCTCCAGGAGTGTCTTTCCCAAATTCCTAAGGATACCCCAAATTGTCCCTGCGCATGTGTTGAATGTGATAGAAGGAAAGAGCCGATCTTTCCCACAACAGGGATGCATGTTGATTCTGCCAGCTCTAGGGCACAATAAACTCATCATCCAGGACTGCTGTTCTAATTTGTCCTGGGACCTGAGATCACATTACTAATAGTAGTACAAGGTCTCAAATTGAAAATATTTGCTTCTTAATGCATTTTGCAAAGAAATTGTTTTCATTGTGATTACTTGGCATTATTAAAACAAAAAAATGTACCTAGATTTCATGATGATCCATGCCACTCTGGCTCCCTGGCTACACATCAACCAACTGAGCAGGGCCCAGCAACACAGCAGCCTTCAACTGCTGGTGATTTCTATTCTATACGTGCAGGGGTTCAGGTGCATAAATACACAGAGGCCGTCTTACTGTGAGTACCATGGCATGCTGCAAATCTGAAATCTGGTGCCTGGAATTCACTTTTACTGACACCTCACATTTACCTCGTGCTCTGTCGGCCAGGCTTTAGATTAGTTGTTTTACATAAACTACCTCGTTAAGTCTTCCCTTCAACCCTGTGAGACAGACACAATTACTACCCTCATTTTACAAATGAGGGAACTAGTCAGAGGTTACATGTCAGTCAGTAGGCGGGAAGGAGACTCAACTCAGACGTCAGAGGGTCCACCCCATTCAACACCCGCAGCTGCCCATGAAAAAATGCAGGTTTTTTTCAAATTACTGAAATATACATTTTTCAGCAGGCTCAAGAGATCTATCCTAAATAATTTTACTTGGATAAATACACAACGCAGGAAATATCCAAAATGATCTTGTTTTGTGATTTTATAAAAACCCTTGTCATTGTTTTTTAAATAAATAAAACTTCATTCAACTATCCCTTTTTAGTAAGCAAGCTCCTTCTATCATGTTTTCTCCAATTGAACACTGCCTGGCGCTTGCTCAAAAATTTCCTGCCACTGGTATAATGCGGAAAAAAATTTGGTATCACACGAGTTGGGTTTTTCTTTCCCTTCAAGCATCACTCTGGTAGCTTCCAATTGCTCTTAGAAACCGTTGCTTGGGGTAAAAAGGTGCAAGCTTTTGAGTACAAGAGGTATGCATCTTTGCCTTAAAATTTTGTTTGCTTTGCAAAGAAGAGAAAGGTCTAGAGTAGAGAGTCTTGTTGGCAGTTGATATCTCTATTTCTTGGCTCAGACCTAGGCTAGACAACAGGAAATGGACCATTGCTAAGACTGTATTTACTATGTTGAAATCTATGGGGCATTTCAGGAAGACAAGTGTCCTGGTGGGAAGCACCAAGGTGGAACCTGGCTTTGAGCAAGCCGCAGGTTCACTCCACTTCTTTCGGTAAAGGGAGGGACAAATGCATCGAGGGTCCAAACCTGGTTTGGTAAGTTTCCGGAGAAAGATGCTGCCACCAAGATTTCAGGTGAACATGTGGCCTTTCTTGCGGTGCTCTCCACTTCCCCCCAGGGGAAGCAGTGGGTGTCCCCCTTCTGAAGCTGTCCATCCAGTAAGCAGCGTGCACCCCTCCCGATCTGTCCCTCTGCATGCACCTGAAAAGCAGAGATGCTCCAACCTCTGTCCCTGCAGAGTTTACAAGTTGAAGGTGGACATGACACATATTCATCTATTTTGATAACTAAATGCTTAAACCAGAGGCCACCACCCTTCCTAGGATGGGCTTGCACAACCTCCCCACTACTAAGCCTTCTCTCTTTCATGAGGCTTTTCATCCACACCTGCTCCAGGCTGGAGCAGGGAAGACTTCTGTGTCTCAGGAGACGTTGCCGCATTTCCAGATCTTGTATTGTCCACAACCCAGGAGGTGTGAGCAAGCTAAGCATGGGGAGGAGATAGTTCTTTTGTTTGTTCATTCCTTCATTCAAAAGACCTTTATGGATTGCTCCTGTGGGGGAGGCTCTGGTTTGCTAGAAGTTTCCAGTTGAGCACCGACAATGTGGTAAGACAGAGTACAGGGAGGAACATGCTTAAAAGCCCTGAGAGAAACACGGAACGCTATGCGAGCACGGAGGAGGGAGAGAGGACTTCCAGGTGGGAGGGATGTGTCAGGAAAGGCTTTTCGCAGGAGGCAGGGTTTAAGCCAGGCCTTGAAGAAGTGGTTGTATTTCCCACATGGAGAAGATGCAAAAACAGAGAGGATGCAAAAGCAGAGGGCACAGGGTCAGCAGAGAGCATGGGACAGGAACACCATATCGGAGTCATTCACCAAAAATCTGACTGGGAGACTTAATAGTAAGGGGCATCTTAATAACTCTATTTTACAAAGCATTTGCAATCCATTATTTTATTCTATTCATGCAAAATATGAACTTAAGCCTTAAGATTCTTATCATATTTTATTTTCATGAATCCTCAACTGAGGGAATAAATGTGTATGTAGTTTAATCCCTGCATAACACTACATGAAGTAAGACATCGCCATCTATTCCTAATGATTAGAAAGTACTAGAAAGCAGAAGTCTAGGACAATTAAATCAAATGTATATACTGCTTTATTAATGTTATGTTCCCCCAACCTAACTTGATAAATAATCACATAAGAGCATTAACAAGGCCTGGTTCTAATGTTGGATTTCTATGGCTCTCTCTGTGATGCTTTTAGAAAGATGAAGATGCAATGAAAAGACATTCACATGGATGTCACGTATGTAGGAAAATGTAAAGAATGGACTGGAGAACTACCACAAGAGTGCGTGTCCCTGAGGAGGGCGATTGGGACTTGTGGCCTACTCAAAGATGGCATGACCAGAATTCCCACCCCACTTGCTCTTTCAGAACCTCACCACACCCGCATCAGGAGATGGAGACTAATTCTCTTTCCTTCCAATCCAGGAAGGGCTTGTGACTCTCCTGCAATCGACAGAATGCATTAGAAAGTGTTGCAGTGTGACTTCTGAGGTTAGGTCATGGAAGGCAATGAAGCTGCTGCCACATGGGCTAGAACACACCCTTGGGGCTCTGAGCGACTACAGGAGAAGTCTAAGGCAGCCATGCTAGGAGGAAGCCCAAGCTACATGAGCTGAGGACCCAGCTAAGAGTGACACCTCCTGCCCTGTCCATCCAGTCATCCCAGCCTCTGAGCCTTCCTATCTGAGGCTGCACTTTGTGGAGCAGACACAAACATTTCCTGTTGTGCCTGGGATGAATTCCTGACCCAGAGAATCTATGAGTATAAGGAAACAGTTGTTTCAAGTCACTAAGTTTTGGGGTAATTTGTTCCCAGCAATAGTAAGTGGAATTTCAACTTGATCTGTAACGGTTTATTTTTTTTTTTAAAAGTACCTGAAGTAAGTACGACAAAGTGCTAACATTGTTCATTTTGGGTGGTGGGTACATGAATATTTGCTATATTTTTCTTTGAAAAATTTTCCTTCTTTAGTGGAAAAGTTTACATGATCTAACATGAATATAAATTGTTAAAATTTCCAGCAAACATGTAAGTGCTAATGTTAAAAATATAGAAAAATTCCAAAGGACTCACATGTGAAGATATTTATATTTTACTTTGTTCATTTGAGGATTCAAAGATAGAGACAAAAATACTATGAAGTGGCCAATGAGGAGCATAAGCACATATCACTGGAACTGCCATCACAGTTCTGCACAGTAGCAAGTTCTGATATTATTTCACATGACTTATAAATGAGCTAAAATTTTTCACAACGGTCTGGAAAATGTTAGTATGCTACAGCAGTGTTATTTACATGAAAAATGCAAATGCATTTTTGCCTGATTGAGAGAGTTGAAATAAACACAGGCATTCGGGAATAATTTATCAATACACCATGTCAGGCTTTGAAGTTTGGATTGTTTGTAGATGAAGTATTGCTGAAAAAATAAAGAACAATGGCAAAATGAAATCATTGGTAGGAAATCTCCAAAAAGCAGCCATTTCTAAGCAGGCACTTGGAAATCATGATGATGTTGGAGAAAATGAAGTACAACGTAGTTAATCTGAAATTTCTCCAGCTAAATAGAATACCCTCCGCAGACCTTCCCCTGATGTCCTGGAAGTATGCGTGAACCAGCAGGCCGAATCCTGCCCAGCTGTGCCCGTCTGTCTGAGTGCATTTAGCTTCAGCAGAACCTGAACAGGAGATGCAGGAAGTGAGAGAGAGGCCATGGGGGGCACGGATGGAGCAGGACAGTGAGGTGTGAGCTGGTGACCACGGTGGCTGCCTGCAAGCAGCAAGAGTCCCCGAGAGCACAGATCCTCTCCCTCCCCTGGCACGGTTGGCACTTTGGTGTTATACAGAAGACCAGGAGCGAGGACGTGAATGAAGAGCAGCCTCAGCTGAGGTCACCGGAGCGCTGGGAAGAGCTGACTCTAGCACGGCAGAGGCAGGAGGCCACTCAGGGAGGGCGTGGGTGGTGAGAAGGGGAGGCCCCGAGGGTGTCCATTACAGAGATGTACAGGTGTTCAGCTGCAGAGAGACATGGGGCAAGGGAAGTCACTCCAAAGATAAGAAACGCCAAGCAGGTTGCAGTGGGGCCGGGCAAAGCTCACCAGTGAAGGAGAGATGGGGACAGAGGAGCCAGGGGCAGCGGCGGTGGCTGTGGGGAGGTGGGAATCCCCTGAGAAGGTGACAGGCGTGGGAACCAGAGCACAGGGGCGAAGGTGTCACTCTTCCACTGCGACCCTAGGAGGGAACAACAGGAGCAGGTGGAGGTAGGTTTGTTGCCTTGGTGCAGGACCACAGAGAAGCTTCTGACTCCAAAGTCTCCATTTCCTCAGGGGAGTGGAGGTGACGGATTGGCTAAGTGGAGGGACAGGAGTGGGTGGGGAGGGGCTGAGTGAAAGTTCACAGGGGACAGAGGCTGGAGAGGTAGAGTAAGAGGGGATCAGGACCGCCGGCGGGACTGTCGGGACCCAGCAAGGTCAGAGCGATGGGTGCAGGGCGGGCGTCCCTGCCAGTGCCCCCAGCCCAGGCAGAACTGGGCCTTGATCCAAGCTGGACAGGGAAAGCAGAGAAGGACGGGTCGAGAGAGGGTGCAGGGGCCTGATGGACGGAGGTGACTGAGTCAGCAAGTTGGCAGAGCACGAGGATGGGGCAGACCATGGAGCACGGACATCACGACAGCAGAGGTGCGGGGTGGGCCCGGCTCCTGTGATGTGCCTGGACAGCCTGGCCACTCGACACCTGCTCTAGAATGAAGGCACGAGGGCTTTGCCAGGATGGCTCGAGGCAGTACCTCCAGGGTGGCTGGGGAGGCCACTGTGATGGCAGCTCAGGACACTGAGCTGGCCTGGCCTAGAATAGAAAGGAAGCATTGCAGTGGACTGAGCATGTCAGCAAGCATCCACCAGCAGTGCTGAATTTTTAAAAAGAACCAAACTTCCTGTGAACTTTCTTTGAAGAGTAAGTACAAGGCTGGCCAGTCACCGCAATGAAAAAGCCATTGACTAAAGTAAGCCTCCTTCCAGACCTGTGCCCTCCTGGGACCTGTGGCATCAGCAAAGTCTGGAAATTGCAGATATTTGAAATGCAAATTCTCAGGCCCCACCCCAGGCCCTCTGAACCAGAAACCCAGGGGTGAGACTCAGCAATCACACGCTCTCCAGATGATTCTTAGATCCGCTCAAGGCAGGTGGGTGGGGATAGGATATTGGTTTGACATGAGGCTGACCTTGGAGGGAAACCAGTTCTCCTGCTGCCCTGTCTTGGACGAGTCTCAAAACCGCTCCCAGACTCAATTTCATCCTTTGAAAAATGGGTAAATAATAAATACTTCCCTCATAAGCCTATTTTGATGCTAAAGATAATATATTTAAAACACCTGGAAGATATCTGGCTGTTATGTTTTGTGACTGGAAATTTTCAGTAATCAAAATAACCCCAAATAGTACATAATCTTGCACAGATAAATAAATTAATGGCTCACAAATCAGGTAAATGTATCTTGCTACACAGTTAAAAAAAAAATCACTGATATAAGACAATACAAGCAAGAAAAGGTGAAATACAGTGCGGTCAGTAAGGCATTGAAACAGATGCCATTGAAAGCCACAGGTCGGATGAAAACCTTAATTCCTGCTGACTGAAGCGATTGCCTTTGCTCAAGGGAGGCAGTCGTAAGTCTCATGTACCAGGTTGTCTGTTTTATTTTCTGACTTTGCTTTGAGTGACAGAGTCCTCCTATCACCTGATAACAATTTCCAAATGCGGACCTCTGCGGCCGGAGGCTGGACTCCTTCCCATGCCATCTTCTCTGACAATCCCTCTTTTCTGAGAATCTTTTTTGTTCACATGAATGACTAGGTAACTGTTTTTCTTAAGAGATCATTAATGTGTTCTTCTACTAACTGTAGAATTTTACAACCTCTGTCTGTTGGGCCTTGGAAGTTAGTAAATTAAATACATGAATCATACATTTGCATTAATTCAAATGTTTTGGAAAGGGAAGCTGAGAGAGTAGACTTTCTTGTGACTGGTTTATGAAAGGACAGTTACTCCAATTTGACTAATGCTGGACTCCCAGAGCTTTTGTAATTGTTGTTTTTTGTTTATTTTCTTAAGGAAAAGTGTTGAGACAGAGACTGAGAAAATGGAAAAGGCAGTCAATATATAGCAACTAAAATTTTCAAATAATTTATAGCCATTGTATATCTTTTATTCCTTGACAGATTGTATGGTTAAAAAAAGAAAAAGAAAAATCATTTATGTGAAATGTATACAAAAGTTTAGTAAGAAAAAAACAGGAACTGAAAAGTGACTACTAAAAAGAAAAATACTGTAATTACAAATGCTTTACAAATTTATGAAATATATTTTTACTATTCTTATAATACCTGTAATAAGATAATAAATTAAAGGCCATGCTGTACTAATGTGAAATCCAGAAAAAGAGCCAGAATTAATTTTTCTTGGAATCTGTTCACAAGCATTATTACAGGTCTTTCCAGAAAATCTTGACATATAATGAAATATCATTGTTCAAATATAGCTATACAGAACACAGGTCAACAGCTTTCCGTTGCTGAATGCTCGTGGAACAAGGGTGAGTTTCAACCCTACCATCAGTTTTCTGGGTTTTTATTTTTATCTCTTGGTACTGGAATTTGTCAAATCCACAAGGCTGGATTTAATTACAGCCTTCTATTGCTTCATAAAATGGTGTAGACCATTAATTAAACTGCAGGGTTTTCTTTTGGCCAAAAATTCCAGATGCTAAGATGTCTTTTTATATTTCCTTTTTTGCTGAACAGCATAAAGCCCTTTTTCCCTAATTTTAAATTTAGAATGATCAATAATCAAGGTAATCTTTATTTATCAAGATTTTCTGGCAATCAAGGAAGAAAATAAGTTTCAAAGCTGGAAGTGTATATTAATAACTATAAGGCTTAAATGTAGTTTATTACAGTATGACTTTTTGTGCCTACTGGGTGTTAAGCTACTTCCCTGGATTACATTTTAGTGTTTATAGAATGTTATGAGAATTGGATTGCTTAATACATAAAGCAATTTAGCAAAAATTTACCTCAATCCTAATTGGAATCTCAGTATTCATGATTACTGCCCCATCATTTCTGTAGTGTCTTCATTCTCCAGACTAGGTGGTGAGAGGGGTGTCTTTTATTTGAGGCCAGATTCTCATGACAGGACAATCAAACTGTGTTATGATATTCTGATCACCTATATGGCCATTGCAACTGCTCCCCCAAAATGAGTCGAATATGTCATATTGACCTAACTGAATGTAGACATGAGCCAGATTGGTGCCCTTCTAGCCACAGCACCTTTGGGTCACCTTTTGTTGTTCAGATTTATGGGAGGATTTCTGTTGCTTGTGAAAAAACATGCAGTGGAGAGAACTTCATGTTGAGATGATAGCTTCATTCACAAAGGGGGCCAGGACCAGAGCATGCTGCCACCAGAAGACAGCATGGGCAGAGTTGTGTGCACACAACTGAGCCACTATGGACAGTAACCCCTCTCACCTCCAGGCAGCCCCTAGCAAGGTGACAGCTAGAAGGTGGGGACTGGGCTGCCACCCCAAATGACCAGAGAAGAAGCACATTCTACACTGGCCAAAGCATGACAGTGTGTGCCTCTGGCTGCCATCCTTTGTTCACCAATGACTCTCCTTGGCTAGAACCCACATCATGGTGTCACAAAACACACCAGTTCCAACAGTGTTGATTGGCTCAAACCCTCACTAGAGCACTGTTAATAGAAAATTAAAAGCCTACCTGTACAAACCAGCGAATTCTGCCAGCAAATAGGCACTGACTATCTACAAGGTAAGAGGCATTATGGCATCTCTTACATCCTTTGAGGAAAGATCAAGGTGTCTAAGTCATTGTCCTTGCCTTGAAGAGGCTCATGGCACAGTGGAGAAGATAAGGCAAGTCCAAGAACAGAACTGAGACCAGAGAGTCAGGGTGGTGAGTAAGAGGCTGAGCTTTAGGGAAAACTCCTCAACTGAATCTTCACTCTGTGACTTTGCAGCCATGTTGTCTTGAGCAAGTTGAGTCACTGTTCTTTCTGAGCTTTGGGTTTTTCTTTCCATAGCCAAGTAAAGGGCAGTAATATTTACATATCACAGAATTGTGGTAGGGACTAAAGGAGATATTATTATGCAATGTCCAGTGCCTAGAGCAAGTGCTTAACAAATGAAAGCTGCTGGGAGGAACACGATGAAGGAAAACAAAGTGCTATAAGATCTGAGCAGCAGAAATAGTTTCCTGGATCAGATGAACAGGACAAATTCTTTCTTTTTTTTAAGTGAAAAAAATGTTTTAATGACACACCGAAAGAACACAATAAAGTAATTCTCCAGTAACTGACTCCAAAGAAATGAAGATCTATAAACTGCCTGAAAAGGAATGCAAAATAATAATTTTTAAAGGAATTTATAAAAATACAAGAGAATACAGAAAGACAACTCAATGATATGAGAAAAACAATACATAAATAAATTAGAAATTCAACAAGGAGGTAGTAATTATAAAAAAGAATCAAACAAAAATCCTGGAACTGAAATATACAGTGAATAAAATAAAAATGAACAGGACAATTTCACTTGAACATGAGGTTTTGCTGGGGGTGGGAGGCACGGTGGGCAGAAGCAAAGAAAAAAAAATAATCAGCGCAAAGAAGAAAGGTTCAAGTGTATCCAGCCCAGTGATGAACATTGAGCTGCTGCAGGAAGTGCCCCCGGCTCCCAAGCCAGGGCAGTGAGGACTGAGGGCCTCAGCCATGCCCTCCTTGCTAACATCTGCAACCAGCCCAGCAGCAACCACTAAGCCACTGCTGGAACCACTCCAGTCTCCCCTGCCAGAATGTGGGGGGTGCCAAGAACCTCAACCAAGCCCCCCCTCCTACATCTTCTACCCTATTTCCTTCCCTCTTCTCCTCTAGCCCTCCCCCCAAACTGCTCCACAACATCTTAGAATGTAGAAAAATAGTGATATTAATAAATAATTTTTTAAAAAAAAGCAGAAAGTTTCAAGGAATGTTCTAGGGCTGAGCAGTCCAGTTTGGGTGGATTGGCTGATGTGATGAACAGCACAGTCTTGTCTCCAGGGGAGAGCAGGCCCTCTCTCTAACAAGGTGTGGGGAGTGGACAGCCTCCGATGGGAGGATGTTTTGTTCATACACTATGTTCTCTTTGGGTTCTGCTCTCAGATCCCTTTCCTTTCTGTATCCTCTCTTGGGATGCATTGTACCTGCGGTGGCAAGGCAGATCTGAGGCTGACTCCATCTCTAGAAAGTTACATGCAGGCCCAAGGAGTCCTCCAGGAAGCAGGTGACTCAGCCCTGTTCACTGTGGTCTGACATCCACACTGCACTTTGGGGCCAAGGCCCTCATGACTTACAGAGCAATGGTTCCTGGGCTTGTGCTCTCACAGGGCCCCCTGGGTGGACCTGCAATCCTCGTCATCTCCTTCCTAGAGCCACACCCAACAGGTCCCTCACACTGGGCAGCAGCAGCATGTGAGTCCAAGGGTAAGCTCAGGCAAGGCTGAGAAGGACCTCGAAGTAGGCAGCCTAAGCCTACTTGACTCAGGTGGCAACCGGAAGGCTAAGTGCCAGGAGGGGTGTCATCAGAGGGAAACTTTAGGAAGATGGGAGACAAACATCAGCTCTGCACAGCACCACGGCTGGTGCTTCAGGGAATGGGCTGGAGTGGATGCAGCACAAATGAGTAACACAGTCTTATCCTTGAAGAGCTTATAATCTGCCAGAACAATGGTGCCACCACTAACTCCAATAGCACCTCCCACCCCCAAACCACAGTGACTTTAATATGTGAACAGTGAGCAAAGGCATCTTCAGTTACTGCCAGGCTTCCTGCCCCAGCCCCTCAGGTCTATGGCTGAGACTTCCAGTCCCCACTGAGCTTGTCTAACCCAGCCTGGGATTTTCCTGGTTTTTGGAAAATCCAAGGCTCTGTCCCTGCGTCCCTCTGCTCAGTCTTCAGTCAGAACACGGCATAGGGTTCTGAACAAGTCTGGATCCAGCAACCCCAGGCCAGTCCAGGCAAGCAGAGGACTTGGGCACCACATGGAATGACAAAGAGTAAGAAGGAGGGAGTTAACATGTGCCAAGGGACTTCCATGTGCTCAGGGGATCCTGCGTAATTCTCATTTAGCCCTCAGAGCCACCTGGACAGGAGGGATGGTTAATTCCATATCACAACTGAACAAATGGAGGCTTGGGAAATCTTGCCAAAACTTGTAACCTGACCTTCTATCCTAGGTCTTTCCTTAGTCTTTATTACTAAGCTCCAGTTTATACCAGCTGCAGAGGGTGGACTCTGGCCATGTCCTTACTATTGGAATGTTGGTGCCCCGCCTGACAAACATGTCCCTCAGACCTAGGGGCTTGCCATCTGTCCCTAATTCCCAGACACAAGCTGCCTCTCAAATTCAACTTCCTCAGTATCTTACCAACATCTACAATAAATATTACCAGTAACTACAATTGTCAGCAGTTAGGATGCACCAGACAACACACTAAGCACTTTGCACATGTTGTTAATGTAAGCCTCCCATCAACTCTGCACAATCCCTATTATTCCCATTCTGTAAGAACCTGAGCTCAGAAAACCTCAAATGAAGCAATTCGCTTCTACCTGCACAGCAGTAAGCCTGGGTTCCTAGCCACCTGTTGACCTTAGTGGTAGGCTGCTCTAATCAGGTCAGACCTAAAATTAGATCATTTCTTTACAAAATTTTGCAACTAAAAATTCTTATTATCTAATTATCTATAGAGAGGATAAGTACAAAAACAGTTTAATTTGGTTTTGCAATGTCTTTGACTTGGTTGGGTTTAATATCAAAATTCTTCTGTATATGCTCTTGTACATGCACACTGGATAGGGGATCATAGCACCTACAGGCTGCTGGGTGGCCAAGAAAAGGAAGAACAGACAAACTCGACACACAGAAAGACCAAGAACCTCTGTGGGAGAGGTTCTTGGAACAATTTCTAACACTCCAGAAACTTTGAAATGTATTTCTTTACTTGGTTTTTTAAAAGTTGATGCCGAATTAATTTGAATTTGTTTCAATCTAATTTTCTCCTCTACCCTGAATATTTAGTAATTTTGACTACCCATGTGACTTCCCGATGAGTATTTGCTTTGAAACACTCATTTGAGAATAATGAAAGGGAACTCATTTCTCAATAGATGTCTGCAGAGCATTGCTTTAAAAAAATCACCAGTATCAAACGTACACGCCGTTTCTGCCACAACCCCCTAATCCCCATAACTGTGCTAAAACCAATCTTCAGAACAGGAGCTCCTGGCGCCTGGTGCCTTCTGCTCGTGTCTCTGAGGCATGAGCTTACGGTATCCTCCCCGCGGAGCTGGAGACACGCATGTTGTCTTTCATCTGTGCTCCCAGTCACCCAAGCTTCCAGTTGGCAGAAGCGCTGTGAAATCAGAGCCATCATGTGCGTACGCCGGGCATCAGTGACAAGTGAAGAGGGCGTCTGAGACGCGAGCCTGCTGAGCACAGAGGAGGATCAAGTCGGTGCGAAAGGGGTTGTGTCTTGGGGGCCTCATCACACACCGGAGCGGGCTGCAGGCAGCATTAGGTAAGCGCAGTCCTGATCGTGGGGGTCCTGTCTTCCCTCAGGGGGCCGCAATGTCCTCAACCTCCATACTACACGAAGACTGAAACATCAGAAAGTTCCAGAGCCAAAGGACCTTGTGAAGCCCAAACTCTCTCACCGCTCCCACTGTCCTAAGAATCAGGACTAGTGTCTGTTCTGCCTCCTTTCTTCTGGCCAGGAGGAAACCTTCCGAGACCCCTGACCTTCTGACTCTTATACAGGCCTAATTTGGGTTTCTCATACTGGACACCACGGTGCTGATGGCATTTCATAGAAAACCCCATTTTGCCAAATCTGCCTCATGTCACAAAAGCAGTCATAAAATAAACACTCGCAGAGGACCCACTGAAGCTGCCGTGAAGACATGAGATAGATGCGACACTATGAGAGACCCGTTTAATCTGTATGTGAAACTCCTATCTCTGCATTATGAAGCCAAGGGAAGTGAAACAGTTCTATCTCCACACACGATGGCTCCAACAGCTGACACCACACCAAGGAGAAGGGAACGGTGCTTCGCATGGGTGGGGAGAGGAAGGGAGCTGCTGGGCCTCGCCGCGGGTGGGTGCTGGAAGGGCTTTCTTTGGTTTTGAAAGACAGGTGGGTTTGCTCCCTGCTCTATCCACACAGGAACGGTTCACACCCCGATAAAGGGGGGTATCCAGTGTCTCACATTATTTGGAGTCTCTAAATTTCATCTCTGGCCTGTTTTCTAAGAAACAAGAAAACACTGTCTCCCATACTTATTTTTAGGTTTTACTACAAATAAATAAATACAATATAAGTTAACAACAAAACCCACAAAAGAAATGTTATAAGACCCCCTAAACAGATGCACTCTTCTCAGAATTGCTTTAAAATATTTACATGTTTTTAACCTTTAAGTTAAATGTTGAGTTTAATGTGTAAGTATTAATAACCAGATACTTGAGGCAGAAGTGTGTGACAGGGAGGGGCTTGTGAAATTCTGATTCACTTGTCCATGCTGCCACCTCCACTGTCTGGTCCCAGCCATCACCGTTGAAACAGAAAGCCAGAGACTCACTTGTCACTCCCTCACGTCCTCTGCTACTGCCCTACAGCAATCCTGCAGGAGAGGCCACCTACCTCCTAACGCAGGGTTTGTCAGCAGAAGAAACACCTTTGCTTCTGAAGTCCAGGCTTGTGCCCCCTGCCTCCATCCAGCGCTTTCCATCCTGTGTGTGGCCTATGGCAGGTCCCCCTCCTCGATTCTCCAGGAGGCACAGGCTCCAGCATAGAGGTTAAAGAAGGCAGGATGAGCTCCTGCTCCAGAGGGACAGCGACCCCCATCCACTCCCTTGTCCTCCTGCTGGCATTACAGCGTGGGCAAGCCCTCCAGGAAGACAGGCTGAAGGAAGGGAAGCGCTCGCCCTGATTTCAGGAAACTAACAGCCCCACGTTTCAGTTAGTTTCCTCCCAAGACATCCTCCCAGTCTTGAGTAGATATGGCCACCCCGAGTTCAGGGTCAGGAGGTAAATACATCAGAGACCTGAATGATAACGCAGCCATGGAGTGACAGAGACGAGCCTCAGTTCAATTGACAACTGACTGCTTTACTCACAGAAGGAAGAGAGGTCCACAGACATTGCCCAGCATCCTGTCACACGCAGGTCACCTGGGACGGGGCTCCTGAGTCTCGGGCCTGCATTCTTTTCACCCCCACACCTGTTTCACCGATTAATCAAAGACTAGCATCCAAGGCTGCGGAATATATTCAGTAATAATCACCATACTCCTTCCCTGACTTTCATTTTTAATAGCCCCAAACACAGTTTTTAAAGCTAAAGTGCTGAATCAGTCTTACAGTTTGAGGGGTGTGCTGTGCTGGGCCCATAGCCCCTACGATCTAAATTACTGCACAATTTAAATGTAGGAATTTTCTAAAACCACACTTATTTATTCACCTTCTTAGAAGTCCCTAAATATCATCCCTTAACTATTTCTCTTGATTAGTCACACAAGCACCAGCTCTAAAGTTATTTTGTTTTATTACAGACACAGAGAAGGGCACAGAAATCCTTTCAAAGCCGTGTTACTGATCTTGTGCCCAGATAAAAGCATTCTCCGTCATCTGACAGGCTCGGCAGTCATTTATCACTCTAACAGGCTGCACCGAGAACGCTAAGAAACTTGGCTTTTTCCTCGCAGAATATAAATAAACTTCCTCTCTTAGTTATGGTTTAAGAAAGGGAAAAAATGAGGAAGAATATTAGAAAGGTTTTATTCGGTTTTGAAAGACAGGTTGCAACCATACGCCCCCCGAACCGTCGAGGCCAGGCCCCCAGTGCCCCCCCACTGCCCCGGGCCCTGCCCATGTGCCCAGCTGCCCTGGAGCAGGCTCAGCTGACGACACGGACACACAGGGGAATGCCAGGACAGCTGAGAAAAGCCTCTTCTGCACAATGGACGTCAGCACATAAAAATGAGGGCCCCAACGAGCCAGGAGTCTTACTCCGACCCATTCCTTCAGGATCCAGGCCACATCCCCCAAATTAGAATTCTGTGGACGAAGGAGCCCGCAGGCAGGAGAGGAGGGAGGGGGATCTGTTCTGTCTCTGCTCCAGAGGCCTGGGGGAGTTTCTCTGGGGCTATGGCCACCAATGAGTGGTCACACCTCGTGGACACGAGGAGAAGTGGGATAGCAAGGACTTGGCATGTGCGTCACTCAAAAGTGGTACCGTTAGGAGAGTGGGGCTTATGTCCATCTACAAAGGTCCATTTCAGGGTTGGCCAAGTTATAAGAGGGGTTAAATTTGTCACTCAGTCCCTTTCTCACTCACTCATTATTTTAATCACAAATATTTACTAAACACTGTTAGGCCAGGGGGACAGGTCTCTGCCCTCCAGGCACTTGCAGTCTGATGACAGGCAGCATGTGCTGAGGCAGTTAGGCAGAGAAGGAAACCAGCCCCAGGGTGGAAGTAGGGGGTTAGGGAAGGTATTTCTGGAATGGGTAATTCTAAGCTGCATCCTAAAAAATGAAATGGCCTCAGCCTCATGAAGAAAGAGGAAAAGTATTTTGAGAAAAGGAAACAGCACATCTAAGAATCCAGGGGAGGTCAGCAGTGGCATGGGGCCTGCAGGGCTGGAGCACGGGCTTCTAGAGGTGGAGACGCTGGCTGGCAGATCACGGGTGGCCTCGTGTACTAGTCCCCGGGGAGGAGCACCTTGAAGGTACCAGCCCCCCCACCGTTTTATCAGGGCCTGCAGCCTTACGATGTTTGCCCTACCAGGAAGCACACGGAAATGTTGTATTAGTTAGGGTAAGCTAACAGTAAGAGCTGTAATAAATCTCAGTGGTTCAACACAGGAAAGTTTATTTCTTATTCACATTCCCATATTCCCCTGCAGATTAATTAACTGGTGGGGAAGAGAGGGATGGGCAGAAGGATGACCTCCCCTGCAGGCTTCCAGGAGCTGGACTCCTTTCATCTCAGGACTCCACCATCCTCCAGCACTTCAGTGGTCTCTGCCAGCAGGCAAGAAAAGAAAGGAAGAGACAGGGGTTGCGAGGAGAAAGGTTATTTCAGCTCCCGGCTTTGCAGTGTCCCATAACACTTTCCCCCATATCATTGAAAAGAACATGGACACACAGCCTCACTTAGCTGCAAGGGAAGCTGGGAAAGATGACCTCACCGTGTGGCGCAGGGGGAAAGGACTGGTATTTTCAGCCTCAAGGACAAATTAGCACCATTTTTTTTAATATTTGAGGCAAATGTATTAATGATTTCTTATGCTAGACCAGAGGTCAGCAAAGTACAGCTCCAAGGTCAAACTGGCTTGTGGCCTGTTCCCTCTCTCCCTTGCCTGGCTCCCTCCCAGCTCAAGGGTCTTTACAGGTTCATAGGAACTCACTGTTCTGAGCGCCACCTATGCCCAGGCACAATGGCAGGCTCTCTACATGCATATGTCAGACCAATCAGTAAGGCAGCTGTTATTATACCCATTCTAGAGCTGAGGAAACTGAGGCTCAGCTAGATGCTGTGACTTGCCCTTCAACTTCATGTACGGAGGAGCTGGGATTGAGGCCCAGACCTATCTGACCCCAGAGGATGTGTGTGTTCTTTCCACTCTACTAAGAGGCTTTATGCCAAGAGTCTTTAATCCAAGGATCAAAAAGCGTAGATGACTGTGCCCATCTGTGGGAGTCGCATTTGATCATGCCCCCCTGCCTTTGTCCAAAGCTCCTCTATATGTTAGCCAAGATTCCCAGAGTGTGGTTCAGCTGTGCCCCCACCCCCATCACTTACAGGATTTTACTACCAGTTGCCCACCCCTGGAGAGCTCAAAGCTTTCTGAAAATCAGCAGCAGCATTTCATCAGATAAAGTCTGGGTTCCTGCCCTGAGATAAAGGTGTGCTGCTTCTGTCCCAGAGTCAGCAGAGCATGTTTGGCAGAACTGGCACTTACTGCTATTCCAGTCATGATATTTCATCGTGCTCCTCATGAAGAAACCCCCAGCAGCCTCTCTGTGTGGCCCATGGGCCACCTGCACAGGCCCTAGGTGCTTGTGCAAGAGGAAGATTCCAGGACCCTACCCTCATCTCTTGATTCCAAACTCTGGGTGGAACCGAGGAACAAGCACCAACCTCTGCTCCAGAGGGTGCTTCATAAACGGCTGCAGAGGAAATGATGACGGAGATGAGAGAATGTGAGAATGGAGCTCCTTTGCCTCATATTTTCCTCGTGGACTGCTCCTTGTCCTCTGAGGCTGAGGTCAAGGTCAGTGTCCTTTCTGCCCTGGTCCACACCTACCACTGCTCTCTTCACAATGTTGTCTCGGTGCAATTCTCCCCTCCAGGCCTTGAGCTTATAGGAGAAAGAATCTTACTCATCTTTGTCTACCCAGCCTAGCCCAGTGCCTCGCATATAATAAATTTCAGCTGAGTGTTGATAATCCAAAATATCAGCTTCCAGAGAGAGACAGGAGATACTCTTGCATATTATTATAATGAAGCTTCTTTGTGTATTGAGCATGGATCAATTTGGCCATCTGCTGCCATTTTGCAACTTTCACATCAAGAGGATTGAGAACCACTCCCACCAGGTGAAGGCAGAGCCTCTCGTTTGCCTGTCTGGTTGATTTTGGTTCCTGACACCATGAAATGAAACAAAATGGCACATCATGGGGGGAGGACCACAATAGCAACAAAATAAAAACAAAGATTCATCCAGGTTTCCTGCAGGTTGTAAAGTGTGAGTGACCTGGGTATCATGTTTCATGGACTTGTTTGAAGAATTTAGAGCACTGTGTGGAGGAATGGTGACTGATTTATAACCAGCACCCTGGATTTGAATCCAACTTAGCTACATAAAATTTGTGGGGCCCTGGCAGGTCCTGTAACATCTCTGGCTTCAAGTCTTTCCTCTATAAAGTCGGGACAATGATACCTCCCCCACAATGGTGCAAAGATTAAGTATAATAGCCAAATGGAGGCATTCTGGAATCTAGTCAGTCTGCCCAATTTATAAACTCTCCCAATTTACCCCCTTGCATGATTAAATCTTAGACTTCAAGTCTATAAAAGTACAGTGAGTACATAATGTTAGCTTAAGATGGAACTACAATTCCTTTCATCACTGTCATAGAATTGGAAAGAACAAAAATGAAATGCACCATATTCAAAACCAAAGGCAGCAAGATACTGGCCATGAAGAACTCTCAGAGAGACTCAGTCATTTTGGAAGCGGCTGAACTTCCTGAATAGATGGGGCTTTCCTTTTAAGAATCAGAGCATGAAAAACAAACAAACCAAAAGAAGCACAAAACTATTTAGGATTAAAAAAAAAAAAAATCTCCACAATATATTTTTAAAATTTGTCTGTGGTTTTGAGAAGCACATTCTGAATACCATATTACTTTTCCAAGAAGATTTTTAATTACTGTTATGAGCACACTAAGCAGTAACTTGGTGGTGATGTTGCTGGCATTTGTGGGATTGTAAAGGGCTCGATTCAGTGCCTGATTTTACAGATGAGAAAGCTAAGCCCAGAGAGGCTTAAGTGATTCATCCAAGCCCTACAGCTAGCTGGAAACCATGCCAGGACCCATCTCCTGACTTTCTACCACTCCATGCTGTTTTGGACCCCAGGACCTTCATAAGACCACTGTGATGTAACCCTGGAATGCTAGTAACCCTGGAACCTCAGAATGTTTCTAAAGTGTCTGTTGGAGTATTAATTTACAGATTTTTATGTCTCCCTTCTTTGATGGCCATGGATCATGTTCACTCATACAAACCTCACTCAAGTGTATGTGCATTTAGCTTTTTAAGGCTCATTTTATTCCTCATTTTTAAATGTCTTGAAAAACCACGTCTACTCTCCAGTTGGGCTTTTCTGGTTCCTTGGGAAGTAAACACAAAGCGGCCCTGCTGCATGGAGTAGAAGCAGCTCCCTGACAGATGCAACTCTAGGGAAACACCAGGAATAATGCCTTCTCTTTCCCAAGTCCACGCCCTATTCATTGCAACTGTGAAATCCTAACAAGACCACCAGTTTATAAGCAGTCCACAGCCTTACCCATGGATTAAATAGAAATTAAAGGTCCCCAAACACACACACACATTGCCTGGTTGGGCTGCCATGGGATTTCATCCCAGCACTTAGCACGGGGCCATATGCAGTGTGCTAACACCCACACGTGGCATTACTGAACATGTACAATCTCAACGATCTACGATCCCAACTCCAAAGAGATGATGTCTCCAAACCAAAGAACACCGTTAACAGTGGCAGAAAGTGCACTCCCACCTCTCAATCCAGTGTTTCCCCGTTATTCAAGTAGGTGCTTTAAAAATGTTTATGACGAAAAATAAAATGAAGACAAAAATATTTTCTTTTCCAATATACCTGAGCACATTCAATTATTTTTTTTAAATTAAATTGAGCTATGACTGTAGACAAAAGTTCAATAAAACTGCTCAGCTCTGTGATCCGTGCTCAGTAGAGGCTGTTTCTGAGTTGATCATTACAACGTGACTCCACTCTATTGTTGGAACTCACGAAAATGCAAACTACTGTGCCAGCAAGGATGCAGGAGCAGAATCCCAAGGCCAAGGGCGAGGAACGCCCAAATGCACTGCCTGCCCGAACATACCCAACAAAATGTGCAATGTACGTGTAAACGGGGTGGGGGTCCCCCTCAGGAAGGCTTGCAGCCTCTCCTGCTGCGTTCCTGCAACTGATCAGCAGGAGAAAGCTAAACCTCTTTTCTAACATCTCAGCTTTCCCAACCTCTCTCAGATGTCGCTCTTTGCCCCAAAGCAGTTTTACCAAAACCATTCCCTGGGAGAGCCTCGAACTTTGTCCCCTCGCATTTCAGATAATCATTTGGGCAACCGGCAAAAGTTGCACTGGCTTCAAACGTTGATTGCCCCTGGAGACCACACGCCAATCCAGACCTGCCAACCTCGCTCGCCCCAGAGACCGAGATTCCCTACCACGAGTTGACCCATAATTTCCAATTACTGCGCCAGCACATCACAGAGGTAACGTGCATCGTCCTGGATGCTTTGATTCCCGAGAAGGTGTGCGCGACGCGTCTGGAACTCGGCTTTCGTAAAAGCTTTCGTTCACACCTCAAACCAAAGCATCTCTCCGTTAACTCTCTGGCTCAAGAAAAGGAAAGAAAGGCCTTTCCCGGCATTTACGACGCAGCACTTTCAAGTGTGGGATGAACCTTGGTGGGTCCCCAAAGGTAGCCAACCTGTCCCGGTCTCCACGGACCTTTGCTCGTGGGCAGCTTCCCACGCTTCCCGTGTCCGCCGGGGAATCAATCGGAGCACCGTGCTCCCCCTCCAGCTTCCACAGGCGGGACAGACGCGTCCCGCAGAGTCGCGCGGCGCCCGGTGTCCCCGCGCTCAGGGGGCTCGGGGCGCACCCGCCGCGGGGCGCGCAGCCGGTGGACGCAGCCGGCGCGCCCTTACCTCGCTGACGATGGTGGAGTGGGCCTGGGCGTAGCGCCAGCCCCCGCGGCACCGCACCAGGGGCGCCGAGCGGTTGGGGAAGGCGGCGAGCGGGTCGGCGCAGCCGAGCGCGCCCGCGGCGGCGGCGGCGGCGGTGGCGGTGGTGGCGGTGGCGGCGGCGGCGGCGGCGGTGGCGGTGGCGGCGGCGGTGGCGGCGCTGGCGTTGGCCGCCTCCAGGAGGTAGCGCTGGCAGCGGCCGTCGCCGCGGCTGTCGGGGGCCGCGGGGCCGCGGGGGGCGGGCGCCGTGCGGTTCCACTCCTCCTCGGGGCTCCAGGCGCAGCGCTCGGCCAGAGCCGCGGCGCTCGGCCCGCGGCACCAGTAGCGGTCGGGCTGGCTGCCCAGGAAGACCACGCCGACGAAGAGGAAGGCGAAGGTGACGCCCGTCAGGCACAGCAGCAGGAACACGCGCCGCTGGAAGCGCCCGAACTCGCCGGCCCTCTGCAGCGCCTCGTCGAAGGAGGGCATGGTGCGCCGCCGCCGCCGCCGTGCCACCCCGCGAGCGCGTCCTGCCGCCCGCCGCCGGGCGCCGAGTGACCGGCCGGGCCTGCGGGCGGCCGCTCTTTACCCCGCCGCCTCCCCCGCGCCACCCGCCTCGCTGACCCTGGCGCCGAGCCCGCCGCCGCCGCTCCTCCTGCGCCCCGCGGCCCCCGCCTCCCTTCGGTGGGCGCCGGCCGCCGCCCCGGGCCGTGGGCCCCGGGAAGAGCCACCGCGGCGGGCCTGGAGCGCCGGGTCGGGGTGGGCGCGCGGCGGGGCCGGGGCGGCATTGCCTGGCAGCGCGCCACCGCGCGCCGGAGACCTGGCCCGGGACCGCGAGTGACGGGCACAGCCTCCGGCCTGGCGCGCCGCTCCATTCGGTCCCTGCCAACAGCCGGCCCTGCCATCCGCCCCGGCTCGGGCTCCAGAAGAAGGAAGTTCCAGGGTCACGCAGCCACTCCCCGGGCTCCTCGGCCTCGATGTCTCCGCGGTCCCCAGTGCAACCTGCGGGGACTGAGGACGCGCGCGCCTGTGCCGCGGCAGAGCCCCCCAGCCCTCGTGCCCTGCGCGTGCAGAGGCCACCGTGCGGACCCCTGGGGCGGACTGTGGGACCTGCAGCAGCGCTGGGCCGCGGCCCTCGGCCCTCGACCCATCGCAGAGCTTGAACCATGCGGGGCCAGAGTCTGGAGGCTCCTCCGAGACCGTCCAGGGTTTTCAGAAGGAAACCTGGTCAGCCCGCACGGGTTAAGCGACTTGCGCAGAGTCCTGGAGGTTCAAGGTGAGACGGGGCCATCTCAGAGCAAGGCCCCATGTAGACGTACTTCGCCGGGGCCTGAATCGCCGCGAAAGGGTGTTTATGGGTGGTTTGAATCCTTGTTTTTAGCTTCATTATTGCCCCCCAAAGATCCGCAGAACGCTGCGGGATCCCGCCCCCGGACCCCCGCTCCCGCCCCGGCTGCGCCGTCCGCGCCAGGACGCGGGGCCCTGCCCGGTTAGCGTCCGCTTCTAGCGGCAGCTTGTGGCTGTGCCATCACCCCGCACGGTGGCCTTGGCCTGGCCTCCTGCCTCTCCACGTGTTTTCTGAGAAGTTCTCCAGCTCTTCTCCTTGCACCCCCCGCCCATCCCCAAGTTCCGTCCTTATTCACTTTTCTCCAGGGGCCCACGTTCAGTCCTTATCCGCTTTTCTCGGAGGGCCCAAGAGGCTGATCGAGCACAGACTTACCATTCCTCCTTCTCGGACAAGGACTCTGGAGCCGTGTCGCCTAGAGTCAAGCTGGCCTCGCGACCTTGGACAATTTAGTCAGCCTGCCCCAATTTTCTCACCTGTCAAATGAGGCTAATAATATTCCTAACTCATGGCTTCGCTGTGAGGACTGAATGGATGAATATGCAGAAATGCCAGAAAAGCGCCTCACACAAGGGTATGCCCTTAATAAGAGTTAGCTTTTTTTACTGTTGGTCTACTTTGTTGCTGAGCTAATAATACCGACCTTGCAGGGTTGTCCTGAGATTACAGATAGGAGTTGTGTAGGATAAAAGGGCTGGTGGCGTGGGGGCACACAGGACCGCTGACTGGGTGACCGAGTGATGATTGTTCTCTGGCTCCATGATCTCAGCTGTTAACACACATCCCTCACCAACTTAGCAATGACTTCTGGGTCTACATGTCTCTTGCACCAGAGTCTAGGCCATATTTTTAACTGCTTGCTGGACCCTAGACTCTATCTGTCCCCCCGCATCCAGCTCCTCCTATTGCCCTGCCTTTTGATGTAACCATGTCCTGGCTCCAGAGTCAAAATCTCAGAGTCAACAGGACACATCTCACACCTCCGCACACCCCACCCCTTGCCAGACAATCCTCCCCAGCATGCACAAGCACATCCCCCCTTCCCGCTTTGTCTCCAAAGCACTTACCACCATCTTACATAGGTATATTTTTCTTCATTTGCTTATCATATGTTTTTACTTATTCATTTCATTTATTTCTTATCTCTGTCCCTCTACTACAACTCAAGTTCCATGAGGGCAGCAAGTTCTGTCTGTTGTGCTCATTTCTATATTGCCATCACCTAGTGCTCAGTAAATATTTGAGGAATAAATGGATGCTTCTTAATCTGCCCACCTACCCACCCACACGTGTCCCCTCCTCTCCTTGTGCACGCCCACCATCTTTATTTGACCCTCAGTGCCTGCCAGCTAGACGATTGCCCCTGGCTCCCCTCAGGGTTCCTCACCTGCAGCAGCTGTCCCCTGGTCCAGCCTGCACTCAGGATCTTCTTCCTGAGATAGGAGGTGCTCAGTTTCCATGGGTTTGGGTTTAGGACACACCTCTGGGTTTCAAGCCACTCCCTGAGGTCTCAGGCCCCTCCTCTAGGCCTGCTCTAGAGGAGAGTTACTGTTGCTGGTTAGACCTATTTTCAGCACCAATGCAGGAAATTGAGACCTCAGGGGGCTGGCTTATGCAAATCCAGTGGCTGGGCACGCTCAGTAGAAAGGGGTTATGTAACCCTAACAGCTGAACATGCTCAGTAAAGTGGAATTTATATTCATTAGATAACATGAATATGTATTAGGGAAACTATAAAAGTTGAATCTGGGCAGAAGGCAGGGCTGCTGCTCACTTTCCTGGGGCCAGCCCGCACTTCACAGGCTGAATTGTGTGTGCTTTCTTTTGAATCACTCGCTTTCTGCAAATGGCTGCTCACTCTCCTGAGCTAGCCTTCACTCTGTGCTAAATTTTGTGTGTATTTCTTACTTTTGTGTTAAACCTGATGTGGGCCTCCCTGGTCTCTGGAGCTATGCTGCTTTCTCTGTGAAATCTGTACCTCTTCTTCATTGCCTTAAATCTGTTCTCACTTTCTACTCTGACTGCCCTTGAATTCTTTCCTGTGGCAGAGTCAAGAACCTGGTTAAGAGGATGGGGTGGGTTGAGGCCAGCTATTGGGCCTCCTAGACCCCTTCTCTTCTGATGTCATTCCCACAGTGCAGCTGGGAGGTGCCACCTTGAGTGGCACGCCTTGATTTACAAATTAAATCCTCATTTCTCACCCTCCCTTTCAAGGTCCAAACCTATGTCCCTCACCAAATTGTCCCATCATAGACAGCCAAACAGAACTACTTGCTAATCCTCAAAGCCTTTTGAATCTTCTTAAATTTATGCCTGTACACATGAAATCCCTCTTCTTGGAATTTCGTCCTCCCACTTCTCCTGGCCACTGCCCATCAAGGCCTGGTTCAAATGTTAGCACCCTCTCCTCGAACCCTTCCCCAACCACCACCACTGCCTTCTTTCCCTAGTAATGTAGACTTTGTCTGTGCTCCTGGCATATCTAAGAATTTTCTTATGGAATTTCACTGCAGGTTTCTTTGTATTATGTTTGTCATGGTGTTTTTTTGGTTGTTTTTTGTTTTTTGCTTCAACTTTTATTTTATTATCCTTGTGAGAGATAACACGTTATGATTATAAAGTGGGTATGGGACCTGTCAGAATTCACTATAAGCCAGAGAGGAAAAAGCAGCGCTAAATCCTACATTTGTTTGACCCTTTGACCTTCATTAATGAGATGTCTTATAGAGAGATTATATCTCACCCACCCACCCCAGATACGTAATTAATAGAGAAAATGGTCTCAGGAGGCTCCAAAAAGAAAATCACAATACGACGATGAGTTGTGCTAGCAGCATCACATTCAGTCGTCAGTTTGGGATTGCTGTCTTTCACGTACTTCAACAGCTTCTGTATTTTCATATTACATTCATCTGCCTTCAACCTGAGTGTCTTTAGGGGTCCATTCTTTTGTTTTAAAGCCCCAAAGAGCAACATTACTCTACTCTGCCCTAAGTTATTCTGGAACCGGTCCAGAGTTTCCAGCTTCTCGTTGCTGAGGAGAGCAGATGCAAGGTCCTCAATTTTAATGATTTTTTTTTTTTTAAATTTAGCAATCTGAGCATATGAACAAGCAGCCCTAGTGTAACTGCTGAAGTATGGACTTTGGAGCCAGATCTGCTGGATTCAAATCCCCCTCTCCTCGTTATAGCCGAGAGACTTTGGCCAAGTTATTTAGCCCTCTTCTCTAAATCTGACTAATAATGGAAACTCCTAATTTTTAATGCAAATCACTTAGAACAGCCCTAGAAAAAATAAGTACTATGTAAGAGTCAGTGATTAATAAAAGAATAGTAGGAAAATACAACCTATCCCAGAATTAGCAAATGTCATCCTTTTATATGCTTGTTTTAGATATATTGTTATAAGGTTCTAACCTTATAACCAGACACAGTTGAAGTCTCCTTCCTACCCCTTCAGATCCTATCCCCTGTCTCCTTCCTTCCTCCCAGAGGAAGCCACTAGGCCCTTCCTTTAGGAGGTGGGCCTGGAAAGCAGGCTGAGGGCCATTGGGCAGGGAATCCTGAGGTCCCAGCTCCCAGGGGGTGGGGTGGGAGGGGAGCAGGGCTTCACGTGGGCACAACCCCTCAGACAGAGAAAAGCCTGAGCAGGACCCCAAGGCCCCGGCCTGTCTCTCTGGGGTGTAACTAGTGTGAAGTTGTTCCCATTTTCATCTGTGCTTTAATCCTTTTACACACAGGTATTGCACACAAACAGTAGGGAGTATTTGGAGTGCTTTGAAAATTTACGTAAATGGTACCATACACAACATAATCTTCTATCACTCCCTGTTCTTTCGCCATACGTGTATTTTTGAGACCTATTAGCCTTGATAAATAAGGATCTAGCTCTAACTGCCACCTTTCATCCTACTCACAGGCTGTACTACAAGCCTCCATGGAGGGATGTTTCTAATTTTTCACGATTACCAGTTGTGCTGCAGTGAACTTACTGTGCATTTACTTACTGTTTCCTTGTGCATTTGTGCAAGAATTGATCTCAGGTAAAAGCCTACAAGTGGAGCAGCTGGACCCTAGGGTGTACGTACGAGATCAGCCCCGTGCGTGTCAGCGCTTGGCCTGTTAGACTCGAACATGCTAGCAGGTCCCACGGTGTAAAGCGCAGTCTCACTGCTCTGACTTACGAGTCCCTGACGAGTCAGATGAGCACACTGCATACTCATGCATCGGTCACACTTCACCTTTAGCGGCCTCTTCCTATCCTCCGCTTACGTTCTCCTTGTTATTTGTGAGGCTTTTTTTCCTTTTTTTCGTTTCCCTTATTGGATTTTTGGGAGATTATTCGTATATTTATGTATTCTGCTCCTTTGTCAGGTGTAAACGTACTGTCTTCTTAGTCTGTGGCTTGTCTTTTAACTTTCTAGTGTCTTGGGGACTACATTATAAATTCTGCTGTAGTAAAATTTATCAGTCTTACTCGTAGTATCTGCTTTTTGAGTCTTGCTGCAAAAATCCCGCCCTAGACTGGGATTTTAAATACTTTCTTCTCTATGTTCTTACTAAATTGTACTTTTTCAAATTGGAGTTTAATATTTCTGGAGTGATTTTTTTTCAGAGTATGATAGGATCTAATTTTACTTGTTTCTCCCATATGGACACTTAGCTGAATAGTCCTTTTTTTCTGTCTTATATCAGGTTCCAGCATGTGCTTGAATCTGCTCCTGAGCCCTTCCTTCTGTCCTGCTGCTCTGCTAGTCTGTCTGAATGCTAATATCTCACTATCCATCACTGGGGTCCTATAATGTCTCTGTATCTGGTAGGACACGTCCTGCCTTTTCTCTCCCCTCACCTCGCTTCTCTTCAAAATTGCCTTGGTTATTCTCAGGTCCTTTTTCTCCTGTATAAATTTTACATTTTATTATGTTCCAGACAAATTTGATTGGGATTTTGATTTAAAATCATTGATGCATTTTATTTCTCCCATTGCTTTGTAGGTACTTACAGCATCACACTCATCTTTGTGTCTTCAAAATATCATAATCTGCCTATATCTGTGCCGTCCTATATAATCACCATTAACCACATGTGGCCATTTAAATTTACGTTAATTAAAATTAAGTGAAATGAAAAATCCTGTTCCTCGTGGGCCATGTTTCAAGGGCTCCATAGCCACGTGTGTCTAGTGGCTACCACACTGGACTTCACAGACAGGACATTTCCGTCATCACAGGAAGTTCTGTTGCCCAGCGCTGATCTGGACATAGTGATCAATAAATGTTGGTTGAATAGGAGCAATAAGAATTAATTGTACCACAGCCTTTAGCTTTGTAAAATATATCGACTTTAACTTTCTTTGAAAAAGTAATTGCTTCAGTTTATTCATCTGAAATTTTATAGTTGGATTTTTATTGCATTTAGAGATGGATATACTAAGTATAAAAGTATATTCATCACATACTGAGTTAACAAAACATGTCATTGTAATTACATTTATGCTTTATGGGCACAGTAAAACACAAAAAGATTAGTTTGTTTGGGAATACTATAATAAATGTTGAAATAAGACTTTTTTTCAAAGATCCTTTGGAAGAAAATTTGGCAAGTGAATTGGTGCACGTACTCAGGCTTAAGGGGAAAAAATGAGGAATCGTATTTTCTTTTTTAACAAGTGGGTAGGAATGTTTGAAAGACTCGATTCTTTCCTTATTTGGCATGGGGTGGCTATTTTTTACCTTAGTATGTGAAGGTAGTAAAAAGTATAGAGCATGTTCATTATTCTATGGCCTGTAATTAGACCTCAACATTGATTTAAATTGACCAATATTTATAATTATCTTTTGCTTGCCAGTTGGTTACAATTTGGGCTTCCCCAGAAGAAAGTTTCTGTTTGGGGGAAAATAATATGGGTAATTATTATCTTTTCTGAAATAGATTCTTTCTCTATACTGGAAGCATCTAGAATCATAGATTTAAAGTCACCTTTGGAGAAAGTGGTAACCAAGAAAAAATGCCAAATAGGGCTAAATATTCCAGAATTGAATTATGATGGGGTGGGAAAACTTATTTAAAGCTAAGGGACTTCTAGAGTTCATATTTAGTCTGTTAAAGTATAAAATAGCAGGCCTTCACTTCTTTCCTTCCCAGCACTTGGGGTTTTGAGCTGTTATAACAAGCACGAGGTGAAGTGCATTGCAGCTCTTGGAAACCTTCTCATCACAAATGGTTTAGGGCAGAAACGGTAACTAGGTTTCACCTCATCTCCCATCCCTGTCTTCTGGTGACACTATCCAGTGTTGGGGATAACTTGGAGGCTGAGTGGAAAATAGGCACCGGTTGATCAGGAATGTCGGCCACAGGGAGAGGAGAGGGGGCAGCACAATGAGTGAGAGAGAGTGGTCATCCTTCTACTGGTTGGTGCATTCTGGAAAGTGTCCCATTGCTACAGTACTCCCTATGGGTCTCCACCACTCTTAGGGCAGGCATCCTGTCCCTTAATATGCATCATGAAGTGTCCCATCTGATAAGTGGCATTTTTTCCTATGGAGCTAATGATATTGTCTCAGAATATTTCATTTATACACAGATGTGTTTGTTCTAGAGTGGCCTGAGCATGTGGTCAGTTGTAATTTGGGAGGAACGTGAACTTGACTTGCATATGCTTGAAGATCATGCAAGTGGGAGAACAAGACACTTAGCCAGTGAGTGAGCCTAGCCATCCCCCAAACCACAATATCACAACACAGCTCTGCTTGGGGTTTTCTCAGTCATCAGGGAGGTAAAGTGAAAAGGAAAATTTGTATTCTTTGTGAAAAAATGGGCTGTTAAGAGAAAACAGCTTACTTGTGCTGTAGTAATGTTTATTACTTTGGGATTTATGAAGGACTCAGTGGAGAGGCCACTGTCCTATTTATTGAAGCCTTGCTAGAATATTGCTCAGAAGTTTCTGCTATTGGACTGCATTATGGGTGAAATTGTCTTCTAGTGAGGTGCCTTCCATGAAGTAGTGATGGCCGCCTGGGACGAGCATTCAAGAGAGATCCACTGTTTCTGAACTTCAATGCCATTGTACATTAATCATATTAATGTAATCTTCAAATGGGAGGTCACCTCAGGCATCAATTAAAACTTGATTTTAACCTCTTAATTGTCAAAGAAACAGGTTGCAAGGACCACATTTGCTGTCAGTGCTCCTCAACCCATCTGTGGTGAAGGAGACATATTTATCTCTCTGTCTGTCCGTTTGTCTATTTCCATCTGTTGCAGACCGTATGTGATCTTACTGGGTATGAGCAGTTTGCAGGTCACACCACATGCACCCCTGGGGTAAATTCACAGCCCTGGACTGCTACATCCTGTTCAAGGAGACCCAGCCAGTGGTCACACACCTGGATGTCATGGTGATGTCAGATTGGTGTGAAAGTTTCTAAATGCCTTCTCCCAAGTTCTATACTTGTCTGAGTGCAGACAGGGAACAACAATTTGCAGATCAGCTCCATAGTACAGTCTTCACAATCCTTTTTTGTTGTTGTTGTGTATCATTTATATGATCTCCATAGGAATTATTTATTGCATCCCAAGCACAGTAGATGCTGTAACAATATGGGCACTCAACATGTATTTGAGGGATGAATGACGTTTCCAGAGTCTACACATGCAGGAAAGGTGGCCTGGAGAGAGGTACTCGGGAGTGTTGGCAGTAGTGACCCTTGGGTAAATAACAGCATGGTGATTTTAGCATCCCCCTTTTGCTCATCCATCTTTAATTTTTTTCCTGCTATTTATTTTAAAAATTCTTAAACAGCACTTGCAATGTTCCAGGCTGTGTCTAAATTTTAACTCCTGTAACACTTACAACAACCCTGTGAGGTGGGTACTATTGTTGTCTCCATTTTATAGATGAGGAAATGGGGCAAAGGGAGGTTCAAGAACTCACCCGGCATTGCTCACCCCCACAGCCCTGCTGTGTCCCTGTGGGAGCCCCAAATGGAGCCTCTCACCATGGCAGCCCAGAGAGCCAGCCCCACACTCCCTGCCCAGCCCCGCCCGGATGCAAGGATGTAGGATCTACAAGGGCAGTGCAGTGCCCCAGTTTGTGGCACTGAAGCCAGGTGTCTGTGGCTGAGCTGTGGGAGCACCAGCAGGGACCTCCTCCTGGACCTTGCCCTGGACACACTCTTGGTGGTGGATCCCTCTGCCTGGCATCTCCCTGGCATCTCCCCTGTGCACCTGCTGACCTGGTTCTCCAGCCTTCCTGCTGTCTCTGTGTGCTGCTACACATTATTTTTCCAGTACATCTCCTTTTTTAGCCAGTATTAGTGCTATGGACTGAATTGTGAACCCCCAAATTTCTATGTTGAAGCCCCAAACCCCAGTGTGATGGTATTTGGAGGTGCAGCCTTCAGGAGATACAGTAGACCCCTCTTAACAGCAGTTTTGCTTTTGATGCTTTCAGTTACCTGGGGTCAGTCACGGTCTGAAAATAGGTGAATATGGTACCATAAGATATTTTGAGAGACAGATCACGTTCACATAACTTATATTACCTTTTATATTGTTTTAATTGTTCTATTTTATTATTAGTTATTGTTGTTAATCTCTTACTGTGCCTAATTTAATAGTTAAACTTTATCGTAGATATATATGAGAAAAAACATAGTGTATATAGGCTTTGGTATTATCCATGATTTCAGGCATCCTCTGGGGGTCTTGGAATGTGTCCCCTGGAGATAAGGTGGGGGGAGACTATGATAATTATGTTTAGATGAGGTCATGAGGATGGGGCTCTCATCATGGGATTAGTGTCCTTATAAGAGGAGACTCCAAAGAGCTCACTGTCTCTCTGCCCGCCATGTGAGGACAGAGCAAGAAGGTGGCAGTCTGCACCCTGGAAGAGAGCCCTCACCAGAATCCTGCCATGCTGGCACCATGATCTGGGACCTCCAGCCTCCAGAACTGGGAGAAATAAATGCCTGTATAGATGGTTAGTACCTATTTTTTTCCATAAGAACACTGACCAATCAAAAAAAAATTGAAGAAGGTTACTCAAGACTCACTTTTAATTGTGTAAAACCTACAAATGTTATTCATTAGAGCTCCAAAAAGAAATACTGTATCCTAAAGTTTGGAAACTTAGTAATATTGTTAATATAGAAAGTGTTTCTCATTTAGCTTTTTATCAGCTGTGGGAGAAAGAGATGAGGTTTATAACAATTTGGAAACTTGGGTTTGTCCAACTTTCAATGTTTGTGTATGTCACGGAAATCTCAAAACAAAATATGGATTACTGTCTGAATGACATTGCATGGGCGGATGTGTAAGACTTGGATGAACCAGTTTTTCCTCCTAATGTGACCAATCATCTGTCTTCCAGGATCGAAGCCTCAGGATGCCTACCCCAGGCTGAGGGCTGGACCCAGGAGCCACTAGATTTAAAATGGTAAATGCTCTTCTCTAGGATTGATTTTCCTAATAGCATTGAAGTAAGCAGGTTGGCCTACAGCATCGTGTCATCCTGCTGTAAACTCTTTGTAGAAAATATCAGTGAGACACTTTAAATACATTTTAAAGTCATTGCTCTTCTTGTAGATTACTTTCTTTTGGGAATTGTTTGTATCTAAAAAGTACGGATGATTTCTTTCTCTATGTCTATTGGACTAAAAGTATAAGTCTGGTTCTAGTATAAACCAATAAATAATTTCTTCCTCAAAAAACAATAAAATTCAGAGCAGTAGACATTTCCTGATTGTAAAATGCAATGGGCTCCAAATTTCTTTTCTTGTAAATATAAAGACAAAATGTATAAATTATGGCTAACCAGGTTATTTTTAGTGCAGTTTGTACATATTTATTGAGGCAGGTTTTCTAATGCAGTTTGTAGAATGATGGCAGGTGAAATAGTCAATTTTATGAGGTTTTAAAGCAACATCTTAAATGTGAAAAAGAAAAAAACATCTGAAAAATTCAAAAGGAAACTTTAAAAATGTGCCCCAAAAGAACAGGATAAGGGAATGAGTGTATCCACTGGGAGATTTTGATGTAAATGGCAGGAGTGTAAACAAATATTTCTGTTTTAACTGTTTTTATTATCTTTTAACATAATTAATTGTTGCTAGATGATTTTCTGACTTGTCTCGTGTAACAGCAGTTGGAAAGCTATGTCTGAGACACCACTATAAATGCTAAAAGAAAAGGCCAAGAGAAAAGGCAAAAGAAAAGACGTTCGTGGATAAGAAACTAGTATGAGTGGCAAGATAATTAGAGATTAATAAATTGTTTTGTTTTCATATCAAGATGTCTTAGGTTCTCCTTGGAATCCACAGACCAAATTCTGATCTCAAATTTATAGTGATATAAAAGGGATGTGGGACGAGCTTACGTTTTCCAAAAACAGGTGGGGTCCCCTGTTGTAGGCATTTCCTCTCCGCAGACTGGGAGCTGCTGAGACTGGGCGAGTCTCCCCTTGTCTTGTGAGAAGCCCCTGCGCCTTCTCAGCTCAGCCAAGGACATCAGTGCCAGGTCCCCAGCCATGGCTGAGCCTATGACATGTTCTCCTCAAGAGGGCTCCTCGGAAACCAGGGGCTCCCCACTTAAGCTCACGGCCACTATCAAAGGCAGGCTGACCCCCCGTTCCATTCACATCATCTGGCGGCTCAAATCCCTTCCCAGGTTTTATTTCGCTCCTGCTTCACACCTAACATCCAGGGCTCTTTCCTTCCATTCACGGAATTAGGTTCTATGCCAGCGGCCGTGCCATGGACTTCACATGTTGTGTCCATTGTCACGCTAATGAGATCCCATCATCCTTTCACAGGTGAGTACACTGAGGCTTGAGAAGGTTTGCATCGTTTGTCCAGATGTCACACGGGTTGAAGTGGCTCGTGGGGGATCCAGACCATGGCTCCCTACCTGTGCTCCAGAGCCCATGGTTTCCACTGTCCTGGGCCACCTGTGGGTCTCCTCACCACCCCAACACGCATGCTACCTTCCATTTTTTCTCATTTTTTAGATGAGTACAAGATAGTTTTTCCCTTTGCTTAAGTTCCGGCTTTTGGTTTGTTTTTTAATCATAAACCATCTTACACTTCTATAATGGTGTCTATATAATACCCTTGACATGAAGGCGTCATAGGGTTTTTTTTTTTTTAACTAAAAGAAATTTTAGAAGCCGTGTAATCTAATTTCCTTACTTTACAATCAAGTAATTAAGGACCAAATAGATTAATTTACCCAATGAAAGTAACTTTGGTCAGTTTACAGCAAGTGGGACTAGGACCCAGGTTGATACATTATTATAAATATGCTGATTCAGATTAATTTTTTAAATTGTTTCATAAATTACATTTTTGGTTGCAATTATAGCATATTCCATAAGTTTTTTAAAAAATCTTTGCCTTTTTTATGTCAAAATTAATTTGTATGAATATAAAACCTACTCAGTCTTCACTCAGATAATATTGTCAGGCTTTTTTACAGTGAAGAATGGAAGCTTTCACTGGAAAAATAAATATTTTTAGCATTTGTAACACTTAAAATAAAATGATCTAATAATTCCAAAGTATTACATTTGTTTAGGAAAAAATAGAACTAATCAAATCCAAATAAGCTCTTGACCTGAGTTAATAGTATTGTACCAAAGTCAATTTCTTGGCTTTGACAATGTACCATGGTTACCTAAGGTATGATCATTGCTTAAGCTGGGTGAAGGCTACACAGAAACTCTGTACTATTTTGACAACCTCTTATGAGTCTTAAACTATTCCAAAATAAAAAAGTTTTTTTAAGCAATAATATTGCTAGGACAACCGGCCCTGGAAAACTTTGCAAAAATAATCATGCCATCGAGTTCTTCCTTTGAAGGACATGACAGTCTCCGAACTCCAAATCCAGCCCTCTCACCCCCCAGGCCTGCTCCACCCTCAGCCTCCAGCTGCACGGTGGCTCCTGGTACCCCTCGGAACACAGGGGGTTAAAGAGAGTTTACTGGCTGGCCTGAGAGCTGAGGCCTTCTTGGCATTGCTTCCATGGGGAGACACTTCTATGCTCCGGAGAACCGATTCGTGAGGCCCAGCTGTTTTTCAGCTGGGGGTTGTCTGTGCGCTCCATGTCATGGGTGTGACCTTGGGTTCAGCTCGGAGGACAAATGACACTGAAGCCACGAGCTTTGGGTTTCTTCTGCTCTGAAATAAGCATCATCTTTGGATGGGCGCAGAAACAAGTTCTATCGATACAGCGATCAATCATGCTTCTCCAAGCCAAGTCTCAGAAGGAGGCTGTGACTGAAAACTCAAGGTACTTGTGTTCCCTCTCCTCTTGCTATTTCAGGCATTGCTGTTAACTGGTGATCTTACTGCAAAAGACTTGCTGTCTTTGCCTGAGGAGCACAGCCATACATGGTGCACAGGATTTGTGTGGGCACATCCCACAACACACTTGAACATGCTTCAGGATGCTTTGTACTTAATAACCTGGCTCTCCTGGGTGTCACCAGCCTGCACTCACGATGCAGCCCCTTCAACACTCTCTGAGAATCTCAGCAGCCATTAGTCCAGCCCACCCCCCCAAAACCCCCTCGACCCCACGACTCCAGCAGGAAGCCCTGTCCCTGGTAGCGTTCTCATAGTCACACATTTCTGGGAACCCCAGGGGCTGACTTTTCCGTGTACTCCAAATACCATTGTGGCAGGGTTCTGTACTTCTTCTTGTACCTTCCCAGGACTCTCCAGGACAGCAGTGGGTGGGGGTTCTCATGCGTCCTGTGGAATTTCATCTTACTCATGGGTTAAGTGCTCAAGTCAGAGCACAAGGAGAAAATAGCATATGGTAAAAAAATCTACTTGAAGGTCTTTTCAATATCAAGAATGAGAACAGATCATGGATTCTCTGGTCAGGGACCAGATGAAGTGATTGGCTGGAGCTGAGGGATCGTCTTGTTGGAAAGTACAGAATTAGAATGGACACGTGGGAAGCTGGGGGACACTGGGAATAGCAGATCTGCGTCGACTGATCCTCACTCACTAGGGGCCTCTGTTCACTGCATGGGAGCTGGGAAGGGCTGGACGCAGCTTCCCTTGAAGCTCAGCCCACAGGTCCCACCACTCCCCACCTCTAGATTCTCCCTCAAGTCTGCACATGTCTGAATCCCAAGTACAGTCAGTGCTCAAGTTCTTTTCCACAGGTCTCCTGGGCTGCAGTCAAATTGGGGGACATCCCTAGGCATCTGTATTATGTCCCTAAATATTCTGTCTGTGTACTGAAAACACAGATAAATTATGATGGTCATGTACCAGCCAGTACACACCTGAATCTTAGCTCCAGACCAGTCAAAACTCAAAAACTCCCTGCCACACATGAACACTGACCTGCCCACTGGGTCCTCTACCACCCTGATCACCTAACCCTCCCTGACATGTCCTCTTTATCAGTTAGTCAAATATCTCCCTCACAACTCCCCCAAGCCCATGCCAATTCCCACTTTTCTACTTATGCTTAAACCTTCTCTCAAATTTGAAGTGTTCTCTCTTATCACTGTCTTCTGCCTACATCACATGTAATATATATGTATACATTTATACCCATATTCATGTCCACACTAACGCCTTCTTAAATATAATTAGCTATTGAAGCAAACCAACTTCTAGAAGCTGCTCTGGAATTCCACCTCTGTCATATACTTGCTGTGTGTCTTAAATGCATCCTTTACCCTCTTTGAGTCTTAGTCTCCTCTTTGTAAAATGGGGATGAACAGCAGAATCCGCCCCCAGGACTACAGGGAGAAATAAATGAAACACTGTAAGTCGATTGCTTAGATTAGTATCAGGCAAAAAGAAGCATTCAATAAGTATTAACTATTCTTCAAAATTCCCTGCATTTCCACGTTGCACTCAGCCCCCACCTCTCTTGTGAACTTCCAAATTCTGCTTGTTTCTCTTCAGTCCTAAATATTTATGCCTATACTCCAGTTTCTCTTCAGATCATATAAATCTTTCACCTTTTACTAAATATTTATGCCTACAGCATACCACTTAGCACCCGATAACATGCCACTGAGCAAAGGGTACCCTTCTCCAATTGTGTCATGTAAGTTGTTACTGTCTTCTTAATCTTTTTGCTGACAGGGATTGCATTATGTATTTCTCTTATATGAAAAATGCCCAGTGCAGTGCTGGACATATGACTAGATATTCCGCAAATAATTCTTTGGCTCTCTGAGTCATCTTGAGGGAAACCCAATGACTCATTTAGTTATCAGTTCAGAATATTTGTATTTTCTGAACCTCTTTTTTTTAATGATTTGATCTAATAATATTTTTTCTCATATACAGATGGGAAAATTAAATTAGCTCATCTATGGTTTACAGAAAGTTTTCTTTCCTGTTCATCCAAGAACAAGAAAGCCATGATCTCACATTATCAAAATGGGCTCAGACACCTGACGCAGTTGCTAATTATTGCTCCACTGACGTTTTCGGATGTGCTTCTGACCAGCCTGTCATGAGCTGGTGACGCCAACACAACAACTTTACAAGAGAAACTTGCCAGGGCAGCAGTTGATTTACGCCTTATTGCTCTTGCAGGTATTATATAGGCTCAGCCTGGAAGATCCTCAGTGTGTGGTGCTGGCAGACATTTGTTCAATGGAGTGCATTTTATATCTTAGAAATAGCGATAGACACACCGATTTAAAAAGTCACTTGGATATTTTGTGGCTGTGAAATCTCCATTAGCGAATATCAAGCAACTTTTTACAGATGTGATATCTGAAGCTATTAGCATAATCCTCTCCCAGATGAAATGCCGTAAGACTTTTTTCAGATGGCTAAAAATAGGACTGTTTATGGTATTGATCCTTCCAAATATTTAGGAAATTGGGTTTGGAAAACTGTGAAATTGGGCTTTTAAATACCAGTTCTACAATAGGATTTGAGATTTGTATTATTTTTTCAGGAAAGGCAGTACTAATGAATATTAAAGGAAGATCATTTAATATTATACAAGTTCACCTGTAGAAATCAACTAAACAGATGGATTTTTTGGATAATGAAGTGTCTTTAAACTTACATTTAAATGTGGATGTATGCATAGATACACTTTAAGTTTCTGACTCTTAAATCTGAAACTTAAAAGCATGACATAGCCGGAGGAAGCCAAACCCAGCCACAACTAGGTAAGCTGCCACCACTGCCCCAGGGCCTCACAGGGGTCCTGAGATATGGAGCCAGGGGAAGCTGCCCCCAGCCACACCAGGTAAAGAGCACACCAAAAATACCGTTTTCACATGGGTAGCCCACCATAGCCACCGCAATTGCCATGGCTGCTGCAAAAGCGGCTAGTCTCTATAGCAGCAGTCACAGCCACCATGCAGATGGCATGCCAGACTCTCAACTGCATTGACACCAGGAGAGGCACCAGTGGAGACCGCCCCTGAAAAGAAGAGGTCCTCTCTCTTCACAAAGGGCGCTCCAGAGTAATAGAAGAAGCATCTGCTTTATGATAACAGGGGAGGACTTGATCACACCTGTCCCAGCACTGGACACATCATCTAGGCCACAAACCAACAAAGAACAGTTAATCCATGAGATGGAGAGAACAAATCTATGGTTATTGGGTGGGGAGGGGGATAAAGGGGGATGGGGAGGGAAGGGGAGAGGTTGGATAAGGGGCATAAGGAATAAGTATGATTTGTAACGATGAAAATGCAAATAAAAAATTTTTTAAAAATAAAAGCATGAAATATCCATGTTTGATCCCACCATCCAGAGCATGTTGGAAAATAATGCAACTTGCCTTTCCTTAAGGTGACTGGCATGAAGCCCCAAGAAGAAAGGAAGCAAGACCTGACCTCAACCCACTTACATTTCAATTAAGAAATCAAAATAATAACTTTTACATATCTTATTTTATTAATCCTCAAACAGTTAAGATAGAACAAAAAGTTGTCTGCAAAAAAATATGAATCTCATAAAATAAAGGAAGTCTCTTTGATAGGCATAGATTTTCTTAATTGAGAAAGAAAATCATTAATTTGTAAAATATGTCATAAACTCAAAACACATTGCTTGTTTGGAAAACTGAAATATTGTAAAAACTGTTATATACCTCTTTATTTGCAGAAGATTACATTGAGTCACCGCATAGGAATCAAGTGGGATATGTTAATGAGAATAATCCCACTAAGTCAGTAAATTGAAAGACTACCACTGGCCAGCATTCACTAGCTTTAAGAGATATTAAAACTTCAAGGTCTGACTTGAGGAAAAAGGGTTCCACTTCAAATAAGTCTGGGAAGCCCTGAGCGATCAAATTAAACTTTTTTCCTATAAAACTTCTCAGAGCCTTTAAGATGGATTTTGTATCTCCAAGAGGGGAAGGAATGTGGTGTACACTGTTTCCATAACTTACTTTGACCTTGGGACCCATCTCTCACAGACCATCTTAAAAGAGTGGTGTTCCTGGACGCAAACTTTGAGAAACATAGGCGACACGGCAGATCATTTAGTGAGATCTATGACTGTATCCTATGGGTGAATGACAGGGATGTGGCCTGGATAGTGATAAAGTAATTTGGTGGCTTTATTTCTCAATAAAGAACTGAACCCAAAAAGTGAGGTGAGGAATCAGTGCCACAAAACTGTATTTATCTCTGTCTTCCTCATTTTTATTCATTCATTCATTTGTTCCTGCTATTGGACCAGCTACTATCCCTGCCCTTACAGAGCATAATCTCTGGGATAGAAAGGGCAGAGAGGAGAGGCATGTGAAATCAGATCAAAGGTGCCAGTCTGAAACCCTGGGGACAAAAAGAGGGTGACCATCAGTTGTGTCTGGGAATCAGAAAAGACTCACTCCTTGTACTGGGTCTGAAAGATAGGGATAAGGGGCCATTCCAGACTGAGATGAATGAGTGCACACAGGTGAGGACAAGAAGACCTGGGCCACACCTGGAAGGCTGCGAACCTTTCCTACAGCGGGATGCAGAGTGAGAAGAGTTCCTGTGAAAGGCGAGGCTGCTAAACTGGGAGAGTTTATAAGGACATGGAACTAGATAGAAGCAAGGTGGCCATTCAAGAGACTCTCCAGTCGTCCAGGGGACAGAAAGTGAGGCTGTCCACCAAGGAGTGACAGTGGGGATGAAAGTGACTGGTACAGGGGAGGGTGTTAGGAGGTGGTGGCACAGAGCTCGGGGCCGGGGTGAGGGAGAAGGTGGATCTCGGGTGGCCCTCAGGTGTCCGACTTGGCTGCTGGGAGGATGGCTGGTGATGCCAGTCAAGAGGGTCAGAGAAGCCAGAGACTGGGAGGAGGGACAGGAGAGCCTGTTTTAGACATGCTGAGCCTCAAGTACCCGGTGGACATCCAGGTGGAGCCATTTGGTTGGCGATTGACTGGCTCTGGGAGAAATCCATCTGGACAGTCGATGCGAGTTCCAGAAATTGCTTACCTGTATCTTCGACTTCTCTTTTCATTAGAAGGGGAGCGTGCTTAGGTCTCTACTCAAAGAAAGAAAAGAAGAGGGAGAGAAAGAGGAGTGAAGGGAGGAGCACTAGAAACAAAAGGAGCCACGTTCATCTTCCAGGCACTGCCCAGGCTGCCGGTGCACGTGGTCTGCATGGCCTCCCTCCCTGCAGCCGCAGCCTCTGCCCATCAGCTTGGTCCCTCCACTCCACTGTCATGACAAGGTCATCAGAAACCTCTTTTTGGCTAAATCCAGTGGAGAAGACCCAGTTATTTCCTGACTCCCTGGCAGCCTTTGATGAGCGAGCACCTCTCTGTGGACCCCTTTCTTCCTTTGGCTTCTGAGACACCCCCGGAGCCCAGTCCTCAGACTTCTCGGGGGGGCTCGCTCCCTCTGTCCACTCTTTCCACGTGGATATTCCATGGGCTTCTGTCCAAGTCGTTGTCCTCTTCTATTCTGCCAACTGTCCTCGGGCCGTGTCCACCACCCCATAGCTCCAGCTGTCGAGAATGGTAGTAGTCACAGCTGCAGTAGCAAATGAGCCCCAGAATGTGTCATGGCTCGTTCTATGTCAATGGACATTTATTTTTGCTCAAACAAGGAGGCTTCTCACCAGTCCTATCAGCAAATCTGTGGTTCTCTCTTATTCCAAGTCTTCCTGCCTCCCCTCCCTCTTTCGCCTCCCTCAATTTTGCAGGCAGAATTTTATTTTATTTTTATTCCCTTAGCTCTTACCTCTTACTAGAATGTCGCCGATGTTTTCATACTCGTTATCTCATTTAATCTGATATGCCCGTTTTCTGTGGAGTAAGTTTCAGAGGAGGTAAAGTCACACGAAATGTGGCAAGGCCAGCATTCAAGTCCAAGCCTGACAGCTGGTGGCTTTCCCACCTGGTCTCTCTGCTTCTTTCTCTCTTGGAGATACTGAAGTTCAGACAAGAACAAATAGACCATCAGTAAGAGGCAGAGGTGGGACTCAGACCCAGCTTTCTGATCCCCAAACTGGAGATCCACATCCTCTCTGTCTGCTCTGCTATGTCTTGATCATGTCAGTGAGGCATCCCCCAATCTGCAGACTCGACATTTGCAAATCAGCCTGCATTTGCTCAAGAGGAACTTGGGCAGGACCCTGAGAACTGCCGTAGACCACGGCTGCCGACATCCACTCTCCATCCTGCCTCCCAAGTCTCTCAGAAGAGGCCTTCATTACTGCTCCCATGAGCTCCAGATGGTAAACGGCTACGGCCCGAGTTCTTGAATCATCTTGGTCAAGAATATAAAAAATATGATTTCTACCCCCCACAGTGTCGAGTCATAGGTAGCACCTTGCAGTTCTGAGCATAGCCTGCTCTAGTACCTAGTGAAAGGGCTCATTAATTCTTGTCTTTGATAGATTGACACAGCTACATAGCCCCCAAAGAATTAAAACTGCCTTCCAAAATCCATATTTTTGAAATAGATTCAAAATAGAGGGAAGGAAGGAGAGAAAGAGAGAGAGAGAGAGAACTGGATGGAAATGACTCCTCTGTCCTCTATCCCTTTCTAAACAAACTGAAAAACACTCCCAACTCCAAAATTACCCCCACGTTTTCTGGCTGCTTTGCAAGCCCATGAATGCTGGCAATATGCCGTGCCGTTTGCTACAGATACTAATGCTGGTGCTACCTTTTCAAACACAATCGGGCCCAGTTATATATCACCAGCACATCCTACCTGATTGAAGTCGATCTTTAAATCCCCAGTAATGCCCCATCTTCACAGATTTGTGAACCAAGCCTAGCATGGCCCAGACGCTCCCTGGTGCTGCCACAGGTGGCTTTCTGAGATGTGTGTCCTCGGGCTTAAGTACAACCAGGAGCTCTGGGACTTCCAAGAACTCTTCAGCCCATTACAAGTTGTCCCCTCTGGGGGCTGGCACCTGGAGCCCAGGATGGGGCAAGAAGGCCAGAGGGACCCCATTCCATGGCTGTCCAGGCCCCTCTGTCCCCTTCTTCACTCTCCCCCAAGCTCTGCTTCAGAAATACATTTTACTGTTGGATTATTTTATTTCAAAACATTTAACTAAAATCATACCAAAGGAACATAGAAAAACAAGTTTCCCGTACAACCCTTCTCCACCGCTGGTGCCACTTCCCAGAGCTGACCATTTTTTAATGATTTCAGTTTTCAGTTCTCCTGGAAGTTCTTGCTATAACATGGAATAACAAGCCCGTGCTTCTCTTTCTTGTTTAGCAAACCTTGACAGCGTCTATGACCGTCTTCTGCGAAAGAGAAGCATTCTTATGATCCTCTAAGTATTTCATGACTGCAGAATAATTTTGAGTTCTTTTGTATTTAAATGGAGTTATTAAATCTCAATTTCTTGTTCTAGAAACTTGGGTAGTGTTTCCTGGCTTGAACGTGTGACACGAGAATGTTGGCATCTCTCCATCCCTGATCTTCAGGCCCTTTTTCCTCCTGCTGACAAAAGTGGTAGCACGTCCCATGTGGACGGTGAGACAGAGGGCCCCTACACGGCGTGATGAATCCCACTGGCCTTCAGACACATCGGCCACCAGCTGAGGCCTTTGGGGCTGCTGGCATTTGACGACGAGGTCCTCGCATCCGCCTCACCTCTCCAGCTCTTGTTACTTCAGCTTTCTCTTTTGCATGAGCCAGCTTGGACATGGGTCACAAGTGGAAATGGCAGAAGGCTTTTTGCCATCTCCAGGACAGGAATGGAAGACAGGGAAGGATGGATGGGAGGCTAAACTGCAAACAAGACCCAGTTCCTGTTGGTATGTGCAGCAGTGTCCTGGGGCCACCGTCACCAAGGACCACAAACCGGGTGGTTCAAAACAACAGTAGTCTGTTCTGTCATGGTTCTCGAGGCCAGGAGTCCACCGTCAAGGTGTTGACTCGCTTCCAAGGGAGGCAAGGGAGTCCAAAGTCAAGGCCGTGCTCCCTTCCGAGGCTCCAGGACTCCACTCCCTGCCTCTGCCAGCTTCTGGTGGCTGCAGGTGTTCCTGGGCTTGTAGCTACGTCACTCCAGTCTCTGCCTCCGTCTCCAGAGGGCCTCTTCTCCCTGCGTGTCTCTCCTCTGTGGGTCTCGGACACTTGTCATTGGATTTAGGGTCCACACAGAAAATCCAGGATGATCTCACAGCACTCACAGCTTCCAGGGGTTAGGGTGCGGACAGCACTTTTGGGTGGAGGGTGCCATTCAGTCCACTACACTGCATCTAGAAAAATATGTTTTGATATAAAAATAAAGGAAGAATCCATCCCTCCCCGCTCTCCTTAGTCCCCTAAAAATAGGCCAAGGGAGAAAGCCTTCCCATGGCAAACATCTGGAGTCTTTTGCCCAAACCAGGGCTCAGCTGAGCTGTTGTTCTTGAGTTTTTGTGTTTAAAACCTTTTTGAGGGTGGGCTGTGAGGAAAGCTTATGGGCATAGGGGACTGGACAGATGGAACTCCACTTCTACAAGAAGTTTCGGTTCTTGGCGATTTGGGAGGTCAGGAAGTGAAGGACTATTGAAAAGAAACCTCCAAAGTCCCTGACACAGGTTTCCTTGGAGACACATGCCTGGCCTTTCTTTTTTCCTTTCCCTTAAATGGCCTGGTTGTTTTCCATCTCAGCCGTGTCTCTTCAATGAGCCCACACAACTGTTTTTGATATGAGGGTATAGACTGAATGTCCTAGGCCTTTCCAGCCTTTGGGAGCAAATGACATTTTGGCATTTCTGCCTCTTTCTGCTGAGTCAGGCCCTCAGCACCTCCTCCCACTACCCCATAGGCATCCCTGCTGTGGCAGGGCTCACCCAGCCTCAAAAACCAGCCTGACAAGAGGTCCCGCTCTGGGTCCCTGAGGTGTTTCCCCAACACCCCTGCAGGTGGAACGCCCATGAGCAGGTGGCTCTGTCCACCCTTCCCCTGCCCTGCTCTGTGCTGCCAAAGACCTCGAACCCTGGCCCTGGGGCTCTGGGAGTGGGGAGAGAGGGCAAGGCCGGCCTCTGCAGCACCCCGAGTTGTCTTGACACCTGGGCCATGAAGCTTCTGCACCAGGTCTTGGAGTCTTTCACAAACACAATTCCTTTGGCTCTTGCTATGTCCCTGTCCTTGCAGGCACTCCAGAGCTCAGGTCTAACAGGACTGACCCTGTCCCAACCTCCGGCATTGGCCACTTCCTCTTTTGGAGGCCCTAAAACATTCACTTTCTCAACATCCTCCTCTCTCAGAGAAAAAGTAAGCTGCACAAATGTAAGGCCGGTCTGACGCTCAGCTGCAGGGGCAGCACTGGGGGCCATTGCCTGTGGCCGTGCCTGCGGGTGCACCTTCCACCCTTCAGGGCCGAGCCCAGCACCCACACGACTCTCCTGAGCTTTTCTCCCCACTGAAAAAAAGTGCTAAGCTTGAAACCGCACACTCTTTCTCCCAACATCCTTTCCAGTTCCGTGTGGGTCTACATTTCTCATTTCTCACTGGGAATACGATTCCCAAAATACCCTGGGAAAGTTTGTTTTTGTGGCATTGCCAGCCTGTGCAGAGGAGGCTTAATTGCAAATTGCACAACGGGAGATTCCTAGCCCCATGTGGCGAACCTACCAGACGTAGAGTGATCCCGGCCTTCAGTTAAGAATATAAGTTCCTCCATCGTTTATGGTGATTTAACTCATGAATGTGTATTTACAGACCATGGGCACATTAGGATGTTTTCAGACCGGATCACTTGACCTAAAGTCTCATCTAACCTTTGATTCTGCAGCTGCTAACTCTACAAGCTATCCATTTTGATAATTTTGTTGTTACATAAAACAATAGCACAAAACTACATTCTCCCAGCAATTTTAGCATTTGCAGTCATCTGTGTCATCTAAGCCATGTCCGCAAGCCTGGTTCTGACACTAACTTGGTAGAGGTATGAAGCTGAAATGACATGCTTGCTCATTCTGTGCACAAACGCTTCCCGGGTGTGAATAAATTGCTGACTCTAGATATCAGGAATTTCATTCTCTTGAATAGTAACCAAGCAGAAATTCCCTTTGCTGAGTGCTGTGACTGAATCTTGTCTCGAGATCTGGGAAAAACTATGTTCTCTTTTCAGCATTTTGTAGTAAGCAAACCAGCTGAATGGTGCTGTGAAGGCGTCTGTAAAGCTCCACTGCCCAGACACTGTCTTGTTTACGGAAAAAGAAAACTGGATCTCCATTTTTGGGATCAACCAAATGGATTCTTATTAAGTCTCTCTTTTGAGGGGAGTCCATTAAAATATTTATTTATTTAGGCAACTGACCCGTACGGGGATCTGAACCCTTGACCTTGGTATTATAACACTGCGCTCTAACCAACTGAGCTAACTGGCCAGCACTATTAAAATATTTACGTCTGGAATCCTGTATTTGAAGAATATTTAATTATGTGAAAATGCTTATAATATTAATGGTTAGTTAAAAAGTATCAGTATACTAAGCTCTATCTACAGTTTAATCTCCAAAGTATATCTTACGTGATCTTGCAAACTCTTTATTTAGAGTCAAAGGTGTTTATTTCATAATTCCTCTCATGGCTTAAATGTAAATCCCTCTCATCCCTTAAATGTAAATGAGAAATATAATTGATAAGCTGTTCATGCTGGGTGTTTGAAAGTGATGTCATTTCCTGAGCACACAATTTTGATGCAGGATGAAATATGAAAGATCTGGGTGCCAGGAGCGGGTGGGGAGAAAGAGGCAAAGGGAGGAAAATTGTCTTAAGGAAGAGAGTGGCGGCTCTGAAACCCACCTGGGCTCACTTCAAAAGTGCTGAGGGCCTCGGCCTGGAACTAGAAGGTAGCAGGTCTTAGGAATGGGGGATAGTGGTAAGATCAGGCTGCTGTAACCACAGGTATTTCTGTCTTCTTTTGAGCTGAAGACAGCCTGTCCTCGTTTGCATTTTGTCATCACAACCTTTACTTAAAATGAATGGGTTAAATTTCCCCATTAGTGAGATACTCTCAGTTCAAAGTGGATAAAAACCTGAACCGTGATGCTCAGCATATGCTTCTGAAAGAAAATGACACCATGAGCTTGAAACTAAAATAGGCCACATGATCAAAATATCTTTTAATAAATATACATCCTTTTAAGAGTTTTTAAAAATTAATTTCTGCACTGCTTGAGAAATCACAGTTAGAAATTCAGGCTGAGTATTATTTGTAGTTGGAAACCATGTCCACATCTTTTTCTGTCACATTACTTAATAAATGTAAATTAAATAAATTTGGAGTACTTTTAGCTAAATGTATTTATTCACTCGCAATCAAAATATCCATAGTAGCCAATGTCTTCGAGTAAGAGAGTAGATCAAATGACTGGTTATCAGATGATAAATATTTTGGGGGTGACTAATATGCATCAGAAATAAAACAATGAGGGCCGAGCCCGTGGCGCACTCGGTAGAGTGCTGCGCTGGGAGCGCGGCGACTCTCCCACCGCAGGGTTCGGATCCCATATAGGAATGGCCAGTGCGCTCACTGGCTGAGTGCTGGTCACGAAAAAGACAAAAAAAAAAAAAAAAAAAAAAAAGAAAGAAAACAATGAGAAAAAATAGCAGGTCACAATTGTCCTCTACCTTCAAAGAGCCTTCAGACCAGTGGGAACTAGACAATTAGCACATAAACAACTGAAAATTGATGCTGTGACATGTTCTGAAGGAAGGAGTAACCTCCAGGAGCATTTGTGACGTGTGAGCGCTCTTGTCAGGGACAGCAAGGGGAGGAAGGCAGGGTGACAGCATATCACAGCTGGCTGGTCCCGCTGCGGCACTCTGATGCCACCATCCACAGCTGGCTCCCTGCCACCCACATGGCTGAAGGCAGAGGGACACTGCCTGGGGGAGAAGAGCCAGGCCAGCACACGCAGGGGCCAGAGGAGTGTTAGTCACTTTTCACTTCGGCCCAGAGGCCACGCCATCACAGCATTTTGGAAATCTGGGGCTGGGTTCACTAACACTTCACTATTCTTTACACTCACTCTGAACTCACAGGCAACCCACCGAGGGGTGCCTCAATTCTGGACTTTTGGGGACCCTCTCCCTGGTACCCTCTTTCCCTCCGATCTTTCAATCCCCTCCTTCTCATCTCCTCATTCCCCTTCCCCAGGGCCCCAGCTGCTTCGTGTGTGGCCTCTGCCTGGGCTGACGCTTGTTCATTCTCCAGCTGGCTCTGAGGGACGGGGAGCAGGGAGCTTCAGACCCCAAGGCTGAGATAGAGAGAATGAAGGGGCCCCCATGGTGGCTCCACCTCCAGGTGGTGTATCTAAAACCAGTCAGATCCCAGCACTGTGAAGGCGACCTGGAGCCATGTGACCAACTCAAACCGGGTCTATCCCTGAACCATGGCTAAAGCTTTCTTGCAGCTGGAGCAGAGCCGAAACTTGCAAGTCATGCAGCCTGCGCATGTGCAGTAGAAAAAGTCTTAAGCTCCAAATAACACCCGGAACCAACATTCCTCCCCACAGAACCAAGGAGGCCAGGACACGACGGGAACCTGAAATGCCAGAGCACTTTCAGAAGTGAGGGGTCCGTTGTCCGGTCAGTTCCCATGCTGAAACCCAGCTATTCCGCACTTTACCATAAATGGCCAAACTGAAAGTCCGCCCAATGAAACCTGCCCTGCCAGGCTTCTGCATACCAACCTGTCTCCTTAATACATAAAAGTTTCACCTAACCCCAGGTCAGGGAGACAGATTTGAGCATAGCCTCCTGTCTTCCTGCAGGTTGGCCAAGCAATAAAGCTCTTTCACTCATGCCAGTGCCAGAGTCTGGCTTTCTGTGCACAGCGGGCAGTGAGCCCATTACTCGATAACAAACCGACACATTTCCTGCACCTTACTGGGTGAAAAAAATTGTCAATCTCTGACCACATCTGATCTTGGACTTCCAACCTCCAGTCGTGAGACAATAATACGTTTTGTTATTTAAGTCTTCCATTCTGTGGTACCTGGTTATGGCAGCCATAGCAGGCTAATCCAGACATGTAGACTTTAGGGCACCTTTGGGACATTCCAGTGAAGATGTCAGGTAGGCCACGAGATATTTAGTCTGGAGCTTTATAAGTAGAAGGCAGGGCTGGGTATGTAAATTTGAATCATTTACACGCGTGTTAATGCCACAGACAGTGATGGGAGGGAGAGTCTGGAGTGAAAACAGAAGGAGCCTGGCACTGATGAAGTCTCATATGTAATGGCTGGGTTAGAAAATGGGCCTCAAAAGAGAACAGAAGTGACCGCAGAGGTAGGAGGAGACCCGGGGCACAGTGTCCGAGAAGACGAAATAAGACAGTGTTTCCAGAAGACAGCAGTCGAGAGGGTTTAACAGTGCTGGAAGGCCACAGGAACTAAGGTCCGGAAAACGTCTATTAGATTTGATGACACGGATGCCATAGTTGTTCACAGCTATTGATGGAGCCACTGGGAAAAAACCAAAACTGAAGTGCAGTGAGGGTGAAGAGACCTGAACATGTTTACATGTTAATAGAAAGGATCCAGCTCAAAAACAGAGACTGAACATAGACTAAACCTATGTACGAAGGAAGGTGGATCTGTCAGTTCCTGAAGAGGCCTGGAACCCACAGCCCAAAATGAAGACTAAGGGCTGGGTGGTCTTGGTCTAAGAGCGTTCCTGGCTTAAGAGAAAACTTTATGGAAATATTGGGAAAACCTCTCTGCTCTGCCTTGACCTGCTACCTTCTTTACCAGAATGTGGCATCAGTCCTCACTTTCCAGGGGCACTGTTAACTGAAGCAGACTCCCTGGAGCTGGGGTGTTCCCATGAAGCAACCTCTCGAGATGCCGGAGCGACTGTCATTTCAGTCATAATAAATCTATGATGTGCTCAGCACTTTGGAAAATGCTATGTGGGCTTAAAAATTATGTCACACGTTGACTACCCCTCAAAGAAGCCTAAAGGCTGGAAGGAAAAATAAATATGTAAATAACCATTATAGGAGGGAGCAATTGCTCAGCTCTGTAAGAGCTATAGTAGTATAGTCCTATAGGGAAGGAAAACAAAATTCAGAGGAACCGATCCAGATTAAAGGTGACTAAAGGGACTTGACAACTAAGGGCAGTGCATGATCCTGGATTGACTCTGGACTGGGGACAATAGCTGTAAAGGACATTATTGTCAATTGATGAAATCAGAATATGGACTTTGGATTGGATAGTAGTATTGCATCAATGTTAAATTTTCTGATTTTGATGATTGCAGGTGGTTACATAAGAAAATGTCCTTGGTCTTAAGAAAAACACACAGAAGTATTTAAGTATGTCTCCAACTTATTCTCACATGTTTCATAAAAAGTGTGTGTGTGCGTGTGTGTGTGTGTGCACATGCAGAAGGGGAGAAAAATAAGACAATATGTAAGTAATTGGGAAATCTGAGAAATAGTATGCAGAAATTGTTTTTATTACTCTTGCTACTTTTCTGTATATGTGAAATTATAACCAAATAAAAAGATGCAAAAACTATTATAAGCGTTGGGTGGAAGAAGTCCAGTTTTCAACTTGGGGACTTAGTACAAATGGTGAGATTGTACTGGGTCACGTGTGGATTCTCTGAGGTGGAGAAGAAAAATGGAGGCAGAAGCATGAGCAAGATTGTGGAGGTTGGAAATTACAGGGTTGAGTTTGGAGAATAGAGTAGGGTTTAATTTAGGTCTAGAAAATAGAATTGGAAAGAAGACCAGCACTAGAGCAAGAAGGGCTTTGAACACCAGGCCAAGGCCAAACGGTCTAGGATTTCTTCTGGAGGCTGCAGGAGTCTGAATAGCAAAGCGGTGGGGAGTGCACATAGGGGCTGGGGCAATGAAACACAGGAAGGTAACCAAGACCCCGCCAAAGGGTGGGCTGTGGGCACAAAGAGGGGCCAACTCTGAGCAATGTTAAGAGGCTAATATTAGCAGAAGGGAGAAGCTGCCTGCATCTCTAGCCAGGCAGGGATTCTACTGCAGCATCTGAAATTTTCCCTCTTTTCATGGGCTATTGGTTATTTATGTCTTCTCTTATTTTTCTCGGCTAATCTAACCAAAGCTTGTCAATATTTTAGACTCTTTAGGGAGTTTGTTTTAGCTTGGTTGCTCATCTCTAGTAAATTCTGTTCTATGTTTAAGCAATGTTAGTCAATAAAAAGAATTATAATCTTTTCTGACTCTATCAATAGCTCCTAACAGATGAGGTAAACTAAATGAAAACTAGAATTCACAGTGAGTTCTAAGAATCAGGGTGAACAACTGTACTTACCAGGCTCCTCTGCAGAGATGTGTGGCTGCGTGACCACGTTGTGGCCATGGAGATGTTAGTGGTACTGGGTGGGACTTCAGAGACTCCTTAAAAAAGAGTTGATGTACTCTTCCCCCTTGTTCTCCTTGCTGCCTGTAATGCAGATGTGGTGGCACATCTGTACCAACACAAAAGGCTCAGCAATGATATAACTGCGGCCCACAGGCCAAATCCAGCCTTCCACTTGCTTTTGCATGGCCCAAGAGCTAAAAATGGTTTTTGCAGACAAACATGTGCAATTGACTTGATGATAGGGAACTGGAACTCAACACCGATCAAGCAAAATGCTATCCCCTCGAAAAAGAATTCCATTCTTTTCATTAGTAGAACTGTATTACAAAAAGTTATACTCAATTATTATCATTGCCTTTTGAATTTTGTCGGTAAAAATGGAAAAAAAAATGCACAGTGTTTTAGTGTCTAAAACATAATTTACATAATAGTATTTGTACTCACTGATGATTTCCTGGTTCCAGAAGGCATATTCAAGGAATCATTTACTTATTTTTTTTTTCGTAGCCCCATTATTCTCTCTTTATTTGTTAGTTGGCATTCTACTGTAAGAAAGAGCTTCCAATTTCACTCGTTCATTTATGTAAGTATGGACCCATAGATACTTATTTTATTCATGGGTTATAATCCGTTAGTAGCATTATTTATTCCGAAGCACAAATTATCCCATATTTGGCCATTGAGACTGTTTTCAAGCTGGCATCTCCATCCTCTTCCTTTTACATGCTCCTATTATGCACAGAGCACCTCCTTACATATAAGCTATTCCTGGCTTGGCTTGAACTTATCTGCCTCAGCTCTGCAGTCAGCCATTTCTCCTGAGGAGCTCTGTTCCTTTTAGTACAGGAACTATGGTGTCAGGGCTGTTGGCATCACAGCCTGGACGTCCTCCAGAGCCCTTTTCTGCTCTGGGCCCCCTGCCAAGCTGGCTGCCTTTCAAGCTGGCCACTAAACGGGTTGACACTGTGTTTCCTTTTCCATGGTGGGAGATATAAGATGCAATACTTCATCCTTGTCTTTGTATGGGATGTTCCAGCCTCTCCTTGGCCATTGGTCCCCTAAACATTTTACTGAGATGGCAGGCCCCCAAATCTTCATGGGGGTTATCTCACACTCTCTGGAATGCTTGTGCTTGTCATCCAGTCTCATTCTCACGATGCCATTGATAAAATGGATCAATGGGCAGGATGTTCACACAGTCCAGGTCTCTTCGGACTATACCATGACGGAGTGTGGGAAAATTGACAGAGGCCTGGGAGAAACTGAAAATTTATTCTCTTGACCATTCCATGTCAATGCAAACTCTTTAAGATCCTCTTTCCTGTAAAGGATGAGAAAGAAAATGTTTGCCAAATTAATGGCCACATACATGCACCTGAGGCTGTGTTGATCTGTTCTAGCAAATATACCGTATTTTGCAAGATGGCTGCAATGCTGACGACTTCTTGCTTGAGTTTGTGGTAGTCTACTGTCATCCTCCCAGGGTTTGCCTGGGTTTTTTAAGGCCCAGACTGGTGAATTAAATAAAGATATAACAAGGACCACCATACTGCACACTTTAGCTCTTTAAGGAGGGCAATAATTTTCATTATTTTTCTAGGGGATATAACATTGTCTTTTATGTGCAATCTCCACTGAGGCAAAAGATGCAGGGGTGGAGAAAGGGGAAGGGAACATTTCAGAGGCTTTTTCTTAGGCTTTTACCCAATAGGCCAGGATCTGATGTGGAGGTTATGAAAACTTCCAAGTATGTCCATTCCAGTTGCACATTTGGGAAAAAGGAAAATGGTCATCAGACCCACTAGGATCCTAACCCCAGCCAGGACTCAATGTACTACCCTCCCCCAGCGTGTCCAATCTCCAAGACAGGATCCATGATAATGCTTTGGGTTTCTGGACATTTATGTCAACTTCAACCTTGTATCCAACAATCCTTGACATGTTTGGTACTCTCCTTTCTCCAGTATATGGTTACCAGAGCAAATGGCCATAAGCCCCTCTGGAGAAGGGCTGGAGTAATTGTTACTGTGTACACTTGTTGTAAGTTTGCAGGATTCTTCCTCCTGGGACCCAGCCACTTTTTTAATAGATGAATTTCAGTTTTGAGTCAAAAAACTGGCTCAGGTTTAGCAACTGCTCAAAGAATCATGACGTTTTATTGGGGTAATTGCCCTCAACCTCCTGACCATCTATCCTTGATTTCTTTTGATGATACAGATTAAGTAGTAACCTTGGTTGCAACCCATTCATTTTGCACTTTAAAAATGCCGTAGTCTATTAAGAGTCCATAACCCTTAGGCAGTCAGGTCCCCTGACTACCCCTCCAACCTTGCTGTTTATTGTGGTAATTGCATCCAGCAGAGCATTCCTTATGACCTGGAGAATAGTGTCTCCTGGAGGCCTTACCATGAAACATACGCATTTGGTGGGTTTCCCAGCCTTACAGAATTTATCCACTCCAGCAGGCTCACTTCTCTGAGCCTTTTAATCCTTTTTTCCACTGTCAGTCGTGGTAATTCTGGCATTTGAACCTCACTTGGCATGGACCATTACTATTTCTAGGTTTCTGGGAACCATCCTAGTAATGAGTTCACACTATATTCTGAGGTCCTTGCCAGTATGTTAACTCTTACAACCAGGAAAGTGCTCTCAAATCAATAAAGTCTCCCTTTCCAATCTTATCTTTTGGCCACTTTGTTCAAAACAGCATCCTCAGAATCCAATCCTATGAGTCTTCTCCCAGCTCCTACCTATCAATGCTGAATAGATGCTGCAGCTCCTTTGGGGTATAGTCCCTTTCCTCCCTTATCAGGATCAGTGCATCCCTGGCTAGGTTGCACCGAAACCTAACCTTAAGTATAGGACTAGTGACAGGAAGGTAGGTGGGAGGATCCTGAGGGACCACATGTTGTCTTGTGGGGTAAAGGCCTCTGTATTATTTTCAAATAAGAGGGAGGAGTGAGCCACCTCTAGAGACTCATAGGATTCAGAAGAATCTAAATCAAGATTTGGGGGAAGCCTGACCTCTGAGAAAAGGGTGGAGCCAGGAATTCTAAAAGTCCACCCCTCCATAAAAGCAATGAAAAAAATTGTAAAATAATAATAATAATAATAAATCAGAACCAACTTTACAGAACTCTGGAAATTAACCAAAATCTTGTAATAACCAGGGAAATGCTTATTCAAGAAAAACAGCTTAATCTTGACCAGAAAAGCCAGGCTCTATGGCTTTTTTAATTTACCCTAATCCTATCTACTATGCCACAGCTCAGTGATAGCTTGAAAACCCCATCCTATATTCCTAGTGCTAGAGGACCAAAACGGACTTCATTCATGAAGAATTGTAATTATTTGTTTTGATTCATTTGGTGGATCTCTGGAAAACTGGCTCAATATGTTTGCCTTTACATTACCATCTTGGAACTCAGCCAGTGCTAAAGCCACTACCTGGGAGCATTTGTCAAAAAACATCAACAGGCAAGTGTAAATAAAAAATTAATAAGAACTAATAAATGAGTCTTAGAAAGTGCAAAACCTTTACATTGAAGACTACAAAACATTATTGAAAGATAATAAAAAAACTTAAATAAATGGAAAGATATATCATTTCATGGATTGAAAGACCTAGTATTGTTAAGACAGCAATATTCCCCAAATTGATCTACAGATTCCATGAAATCCCTACCAAAATTCCAATGACTTTTTTTCTTTGCAGAAATGAACAAGTTGATTCTAAAATTCATATGGAAATACAAGGGATCCCCAAAAGCCATAACAATCTTAAAAAAGAACACAGTTGGAGGACTCACACTTTCCAGTTTCAAACCTTACTACAAAGTTACAGTATTCAAAACAGTATGGTACTGGCATATGGATAAATGTACAGACCAGTGGAGTAGAATTGAAAGTTCATAAATTAGCTCATACATTTATGGTCAATTAATTTTTGTAAAGGGTCCCAAGGCCATTCAAGGGAGGAAAGAATGGTCTTTTCAACAAATGGTGCTGGAACAACTAAGTGAATATCCACATGTAAAATAATAAATTTGTGTTCCTACCTCAAACCATATACAAAAATGACCTCAAAATGGATCAAAAATCTAAATGTTAGAGTTCAAACTATAAAATTCTAAGAAAGAAACATGGGTGTAAATTTTAGTGACCTGACACACTCTGCAACCTGGATAAACCTAGAAAACATAAGTACACATAGAATACACCCCAGGATAAATCATATGCTAGGCCATAAAACAAGTCTTAACAAATGTAAGAAGACTGATATCATAACAAGTATTTTATTAGATCACAATGGTATGAAACTAGAAATCAGTAACAGGAGGAATATCAGAAAATTCACAAATACACGGAAATAAAACAACATGCTCCTGAAAAGCAACTGGGTCAAACAAGAAATCAAAACAAAAATTTTAAAATATCTTGAGACAAACAGAAATGGCTATACAACACACTAAAACTTACAGAATGCAGCAAAAGCAGTTTTAAGAGGAAAGTTTATAGCAAAAACACCTACATCAAAAAAGAAGAAAGATCTCAAATGAACAACCTAACGTTACATCTCAATGAGCTAGAAAAAGAACAAACTAAGCCCAAAATTAGTAGAGAGAAGAAAATAATAAAGATCAGGGCAGAAATCAATGAACTTGAAAAACAATAGAAAAGATCAATAAAAGTAAGGGTTGGTTTTTGAAAAGATAAACTAAATCTACAAACCTTTAGCTAGACTAAGAAAAAAAAAAAAAGACATATACATAAAATCAGAAGTAAAAGTGGAGACATTCCCTGATAGTACAGAAACACAAAGGATCATAAGAGATTACCATGAACAATTTTATGCCAATAAATTGTATAACCTAGAAGAAAGGGATGGATTTCTAGAAACATGCAACCTACGAAACTGAATCAGGGAGAAATGGAATGTCTGACCAGACCAACAGTGAATAAGGAGGTAGAATCGGTAATAAAAAGCGTCTCATCAAAGGAAAGCCTAGTACCTGATAGTTTCACTGCTGACTTCTACCAAACATTTAACAAAAAATTAACACCAATCCTTCTGAGACTCTTCCAAAAAACTGAAGGAGAGAGAATACTTCCAAACTCTTTCTATGAGGGAAGAATTACCCTGATTCCAAAGCCATTGAAGGATATTACAAGAAAAGGAAATTACAGGCCAGTATCCCTGATGAACATAGACACAAAAACCTTCAACAAAATGCCACCAAACTGAACTCAATAACAGATTAAAAGGATTATTCACTACGTTCAAATGTGATTTATCCCAGGGATGCAAGGAAGGTTCAACATACATGAATCTGTAAATGTGATACATCACATTAACAGAATGAAAAGAAAAACCTATATGATCATCTCAATAGATACAGAAAAAGCATTCGATGAAATTTAACATCTTTTCTTGATAAAAATTCTTAACAAATTAGCCATGTGACTCAACACAGTCAAGGCCATATATGACAAACCCACAGCTAACATCATACTCCACAGTGAAAAGCTGAAAGCTTTTCTTCTAAGATTAGGAACAAGACAAGGATACCCACCCCTCTATTCAACATAGCACTGGAAGTCCTAGCCAGAGCAAGCAGGCAAGAGAAAGAAGTAAAAGGCATCCAAACTAAAAAGGAAGAGTTAAATTGTCCCTGTTTGTAAATGACATGATCTCAAGTATGAGGGTACTTCAAAAAGTTCATGGAAAAAATAGAATTAAAAGACAACACAAATATTTCCATGAACTTTTTGAAAACCTCATATAGGAAACCCAAAAGACTCCTCCAAAAAAAATGTCGGAACTGATAAAGGAATTCATTAAAGTTTCAGGATACAAAAATCAACATACAAAAATCTGTAGCATTTCTATATGCTAACAATGATCTATCAAAAAAAAAAAAGAGAGAGAGATCAAGAAAGCAATCCCATTTACAATAGCTACAAAAAATAAAACAAAATACTTAGAAATAAATTTAACCAAGGAGGTGAAAGACCTGTATACTAAAAACTTTAAAACATTGATAGAAGAAATTGTAGAAGACACAAATAAATAGAAAGATATGTTGATGGGCTGGAAAAATTAATATTGTTTGAATGTCCTTACTACTAAAATTAACCTACAAATTTGATGCAATTCCTACCAAAATTCTGATGTCATTTTTCACAGAAATATTTTTTAAATTGTAAAATTCATATGGAACCACAAGACAACTTGAATAGCCAAAGCAATCTCAGCAAAAAGGACAAAGCTGGAAACATCACACTACCTGACTTCAAAATGTGCTACAAAGCTATAGTAATCAAAACAACAAGATACTGGCATAAAAACAGATATGTGAACCAAGAGAACAGAATAGAGAGCCCAGAAATAAGTTCACACACTTACAGTCAATTGCTTTTGACAAAGATGCCAAGAATACACAACGGAGAAAGGAAAGTTTCTCCAAAAATGATGTTGGGAAAAGTGGATACCCACATGCAGAAAAATGAAATTGGACCCTATCTCCCATCATATACAAAAATCAATTCGAAATGGATTAAAGGCTTAAACGTAAGACCCAAAACTGTAAAACCATAAGAAAACAAAGGGAGAACCTCCGTGACACTGGTCTGGGAAATGACATTTTGGATACAACCTCAAAAGCACAGGCAACATAAGCAAAAATAGATAAGTGGGATCATATGACACTAAAAAGCTTCTGCACAGCGAAGAAAACAACAGAGTGAAGAGACAACCTATGGAATGGGAGAAAATATTTGCAAACCATACATCAGATAAGGGCTTAATATTCAAAATGTATAAGGAACTAAAACAACTGAATTGCAAGAAAACAAATAACCTGATTTAAAAGTGGGCAAAGGACCGGAATGGACATTTCTCAAAAGAAGACATAGAAATGGTCGACAGGCATATACAAAACTGTTCAACATCACTAATCATCAGGGAAATGCAGATTAAAACCTCCTGAGATATCACCTCACACTTGTTAAAATAGCTATTATCAGTAAGGTAAAGGGAAGTGTTGGCAAAGATGTGGGGAACTGGAGCACTTGTGGACTGTTGGTGGGAATGTGAATTGTACAGCCATTGGGAAAAACAGTACGGAGGTTCCTCAAAAAATTAAAAATAAAACTATCGAATGATTCAGCAATCCTGCCTCTGGGTCTATCTCCAAAGGAGATGAAATCAGTATGTGGAAGAGATACCCGCACTCCCATGTTCATTGCAGCACTATGCACAATAGCCAAGATATGGAACCAACCAAGTGTTCATCGATGAATGAAAGGAGAAAGAAAATGTGGTCTATTTACACAATGGAATACCACTGAGCCTTAAAAAGGAAGGAAATCCTGCCATTTGTGACCACATAGGTAAACCTGGAGGACATTATGCTAAGTGAAATAAGCCAGGCACAGAAAGACAAATGCTGCATGACCTTACTTATTGTGCAATCTAAAAAAGCTGAACTCATAGAAGCAGAGGGTAGAATGGTGGTTGCCAGGGACTGAGGTTGGAAAGGATACAAAATTTCAGTTAGATGAGAGGAATAAGTTCAAGAGATCTACTGTACACCACAGTGGCTATAGTTAATACCATTGTATTTTTATTCTTGAAAATGCGTAAGAGTAGACTTTGTGTTCTCACCACAAAAGAGTAAGCTTGTGAGGCAATGTGTGTATTAATTAGCTTGTTTAGCCATTCACGATGTACACATATTTCAAAACATTGTCTTTACACTATAAGTATGAAAGTACTTCAAAAAGTTCCTGGAAAAATAGAATTAAAAGATAATACAAAACTTTCCATAAATTTTTTCAAGTACCCTCCTATATAGTTCTTATTTGTCAATTAAAAAATAAATTAATTTTTAAAAACTGCAACTCAAATACACCTGTCAGCGCAGAGCTGAATGGCTCTGGAGGGGTCCCAGAAAGGAAGAGCCCTGGGCTGTTTGTCCTCAGCCCCCCACCAGGCACTCCCCTGCCACCAATCTGTTGTGACACATTGGACAGATCACTTTCTCCCTGAGCCTGTTTCCTCCCCTGTAAAATAGAGGCCACCTGAGCCCTCACTGTCTCCCTACCCCCGTCCCATCCTTTCTTCCTTCATCTAAGCACGAGTTGAATTCCTAGCCAGTACCGGCTAGGAAATGAGTTAGTCTCTCTTCTAGAAAACTCGCACCCCCCCAGCAACTTTCTTGGGTCATTACCTATTTTTTTTTTTTAATTTTATTTTGTCGATATACATTGTGGCTGATTATTGCTCCCCATCACCAAAACCTCCCTCCCTCCTCCCTCCCCCCCTCCCCCCCAACAATGTCCTTTCTGTTTGCTTGTCATATCAACTTCAAATAATTGTAGTTGTTATATCTTCTTCCCCCCCCCGGTTTGTGTGTGTGTGTGTGTGTGTGTGTGTGTGTGTGTGTGTGAATTTATATATTAATTTTTAGCTCCCACCAATAAGTGAGAACATGTGGTATTTCTCTTTCTGTGCCTGACTTGTTTCACTTAATATAATTCTCTCAAGGTCCATCATTACCTATTTTAAAGGCGCGGCTTCCTTTTGCAGCATGGAGTGTGTCTACTGCCTGCCTGCAGGGGAACCCAGGAACAACCCTCCCGCCTTCTGTTCCAGTGAAAGCTGAACAGGCCTTGTGCTGTTTGGCTGGCCCTGTGTGCGGGCACAGACCCGGCCTGGCACCTGGGAGAGCCACTCTGCCTGCTCTGTTCTGCTCCCGTCCTCCCCAGCAGAGCACCCCTAGCAGGTGGCGAGCTGGAGTGTCCGGGCTTCCTACAGCCAAGCCCAGTTAGAAAGTCAGCCTAGCACACGAGTATTTGGGAAAGTTCACTTTAGATTTCTTCCGCAGATATCAATGTGCTGTTTAAACAATTTTAAATTACCCCCTATCGACATGCTCCTATTACAAATGTTTGTATAGGGGCTGGCAGGTTAGCTCAGTGGGTTAGAGCATGGTGCTGATAACACCAAGGTCCAGGGTTCGATCCCTATGCCGGCCGGCCACCAAAAAAAGGTATAAAAAAGTTCCAATCAGATATGCTTCTCTTTCCCATCTTTAGTCCTACAATTATTCACCTGAATCGCTTTGGTGCCATTTTTCAACCGTGGTGGTCGGCACCTGCCTTCAGAATTTCACTAGAGGACTGTGTCCAGCTGTAGCATCAGGCACCGAGGTGAACAAATCATGAAGGATCTCCATGGCTTCAGTTTGCTCTTCTCTTGAATGAAGACACAAACCAGATTTGTTTAGCCTTCGCAGTTTCATAATTGTATAATTCTAATTTCTACAGATTTGAATACTAATTGTTCAGAGCATGTAGTATATCTCAGAATTTAAAGTTAACAAGAAAGCATAAAGCAAAGGTCTCTTGTCATCACCTCCCTACCTCCACCCCCAGCAAATGAAAGGAAGACACGTCCTTTTATTTTCAGAGATTGGCTAAAGTACATTGTAAACTAAAAAGCACGTGAAAGTGGGGGCACATTGTGATTCTATCTCCAAGGGTTCAGTTTCCCTGTCTGTAAAATGGGTTAGTTAGATCACGGTGCTGGTCTGCGACAGCTTCTGCTGATTTCTGTCAAAATAGGGGAAGGATGTGAGGACATCCTTACATTTTTTTATAAAGCTAAATGTATTCTATTTCTAAATTCTAAGATGATTCCTACAATATCTGGTATCCACGTTTTGTTTTAAGTCAGCCTAATAGAAGATGACTTGTTGTTGTTTTGGTTTGTTTTTTGGTTTTGAGTCTCTTGCTGGCAACTCTTTGCCAGTTGTTCTAGTTTTAAATTTTATTTTCTGGTCCAGGAAGTCCAACTTACTGGAACTGATAGATCAGTGGATTCCTTAATTGAGTCCACTGCTCCTGTTCCCAACAAGCCTGTGTATTATCTACTTCAGCAAATTAATTAAAACATTTTTGCCATGACCTTAGTTCCTCAGCCTTTCTCCTTTTGTCCAAACCTTAGCACACTCTCCATTCCAGCTACCTCCAAGTCACCAGATAAGCTAGTCCTTCCTTCCCTAACATCCTTCGCATTCCAGGACAGGCCCCTCCTCCTTACCCCTAAGCTCCACATTTCACAAACATTTCCTAAATTGTTCCACCCCGTCCCAGTCACTGTAATCTAAGTGATTATAGCCTGATAGCCTTAATGGGAAAAAATGGAACCAACTTATGTTAGAAAGCATAGATGACATTGAATATTTGTTTCTCTTTTTCTCATCAGCAAGTCCTTTCTCTATTTCATACTCTGTAACTGCCTCCAAAAAGTTAATAAATCACAGCATTTAGGACTAGAAGAGGCATTGGAGGATAAATGACTTGCCCAAGGTCACCAAGTTGGTTCAGGGAAGAGCAGGGACTGGTTCCCGCCACCTGTCTCTTCTTGCCAGGGTTGGTGACATTGGCCACAGCGCCCTTCCGGCATGGTTCCTGGAAGAAACTTTGCTGATTTTAATACACCAACTTAATACACCAACTCTACTAGGTGATTTCAGAATCTAGCCAGGTGACACTTAGATAAAGTGCACTTTTAGAGATCGGCTACCAGGTGTAACAGTTTCCTAGAAAAAGCCTCTGCCCAAAAGTAATCAAAATCCTCTGAGCTAGCCATTTTCTAAGGCAAATCCTTGGTTGGGTCTTGAAGTTAACCCCCATTTTGCAGCTGCATGGCTGCCCTATGGACAAAATAGGACTTTGGTGTCTAACAATTTCAGAGGAGGCTTGCATACTTATTTCAAAACACAGTGCCCCAGATGAACATCTTCTTAGCATAAACATCCTATTCCTTAATACGTTGTTACTTCCACCAAACATGGATGTTATTTTAGTTATTTCAAGTTGAGATAAAGTGCAACTTTTGTTTAGACAGCAAAATACTAACCAAAGAAAATAGCCTTTAGAGATTAACTTTAATGACAAATCTAGTATGTCATTAAAAGGACCTCAAAAATGCCTGGGTAATTCCGCCTCAGCAGCCTGAGCAGGTCTCAGCTGCCCTCTTGCACCACAGGCAGGCTTGTCGCTGCTCAGACCACTGTGTTTTCAGCACCCAGGAGTCTGGGAGCTCCACCCCTGCCCAGGCAGTACCAGGATGGCAGGGAACCTGGAGAATCCCAGCACGGGGGCTGCTCATGACACCTCCCTTCTCCACTTAGAGCAGTGCTAATTCTGCAAGGTGTATTTAAAACCTGCATGAGACCCATCTACAAACTCCCTGAGACAAATATCTAAGGGGAAACCTTACAAGCTCACAAGAGATGGGATAACTCACCTCCCCAACATTTAACCACTTTGCGCCTTGGTGGAAAGGGAAACATGCAGAAAACCTCCTTTTCTCTTTCCATATTGCTCATTCCCCACCCCCACCCCCACCCCACCACCACCCTTTGGATGGAAAAGCTGGAAATTGTATTACTTTGCAAAAAACTGTTAAACAAAGATTATAGGATGCCATTGTTATGGACTAAGTTCCTGCACTAGGCCCTCACAGACCAACCAAAAATCAAAATGGAGTAACCCCAGCAAAAGTTCCATGACACTAAACCAAAACTAAGTTGTTGTCTGACCTTTCAGGAATCTGGAGAGAGAGGTAACAGCCAATTTCCCAAACAGGCCAGTTTAAATCTTCATTTTGCCTGATAATGAAGTTCACTCAGCTTTAATGCTTACACAAAATAAGTAACCTGAAGTCACTTGATGTTAACTAATCAGCTATTTTCCTATCGTTCTGTCTCCACCTTACAAGGAAAGTAACTTTGAAATGGCCACTATGCTTTCTGTTCTTTATTTCTGCTTTCTTAAGACTTTTTTTTTTTTGTCTATAAAGTCAAACTCTTTCACTCAGTTCATTTGAACACTTATTCTATTTTACAAAATGAAGTGTTGCCCTATTCTACAACACAATAAAACCTATTGAGGTCTTCAAATTTGCTGTAATTTTGTCCTTTCTTGCAAAAAACAAACACAGGCCAAGGATGTTGCTTGTGCATCCACATCCAGGCAAAGCCTTGGAATGGGGTGAAGGATTTCAGAGCTGAGTGCTTTGTGATGTCTGCAGGCCTCGCACCTGGCTGAGCCCCAGTGATCTGTGCACAGTGGGGGCTCTGTGAGTGCAAGGCAGAGGGGGTAGGGGTGCCTCCCAATGAGCTGCAATCTAGTTGAGGGAATCTGAAACCTAGAATCCACTTGAGCATAGGGTCCAATGCTGAGATGAGCATTCTTGATGGTTCGTGCTGCAGGGACCTAAGAAACCCAAAGTGCCGCACACTGGGCTCCTTGTTCTGGGGGCAGGAGATAAGTGGTCCAGCCCTGGAGGAATCCACAGACAAGCGGGAGTCACACAATGGATCTTCCTAGAGAGAAAATCCAGGGGAGGCTCAGGCTGGCCAAGCCTGCTGCATTGGGGGACGTGGGGATCTGGGGTCAGGTGACTGAGACAGGAGGGACCTGGCACCTGGGGAGGGGTGTGGTTGTGCTTCCCTTGTGACCACACCCCTCCCACCTGCCTCCTCTGGCTGACGCATGCTACCCTCTCCTTTGCTGGGCTGGCACCTGCCTGTCCTTCAGACCAAGGCCACGTGCCACACTTTTCTGGGAAGCCCTGACTGCCCCCTCTGCCCCCTGCCTCTGAGTGTCCATTCTGACATCCCAAGCACTTGGTACGTGACCCTGTGGAAGGCAGGCTGCCTTACTGAGGAGGAGGAACAGGAGTTCTGAAAGCTGGGGGCATTGGGGAGGGCACACTGCGCCCCACAGGGAACTGCAAGAATTAGAAAGACACTTTGCCAGCTGAAATGGCTGCTGGAGAAGATGCCAGTATATTTGGGCTTAAGTACCTGCACTCCCTGAGCCCCGCCAAGATCTGCCAAAGCTCCATGGCTACTATGGAAATCAGACACCTCTGGATGCCTCAATTTCCCCTTGTGAAGAAACAAACTCTTTCTCAGAGATTGTCACAGAATTTCCAGATACTTTAAAAATCTTTACCTTGGTCTAGCAATCCCACCTTCAGGAATCTGTCCCATGGAAATAAAAGTATATTCCAGTAAATCAGGATGTTTATTGCAGCAGAACCGCAGAAACAAAGGGAATGCCCGTCAACAGGAAGGTGCATGACTGCATTAGACACATTCACACCAAGGAACGTCACACATGCTGGGAAGAGGGACGTCACCTTGATAAAAGACTTGCCTGAGGTACGGCCTGAGAATAGTAGCATGTGGCTGTCTGTTTCCCTTCCCTTCCTGAGCAACAGGCCTAAAGCCATTTGGTGGGGAAGGCGTCTACACATGGGGTGATGGGTCTGACCTGGGTGAGGAGGACATTCTTGTAGGATACGTGGGACCCTTAGCAGGATGTGGGGAGAGTCCACTCATGAGAACCTGAGCAGAGGCAGGAGGATGAAAAACGTAACAGAGTGGCCCAATGGCGTGTCAGGCTGAGAGAGAGGTGCCCTGTGGGAAGGGAAACCTGGCTGGGGTCTCAGGGCTGCCCACATGGGACTGACCCAGTGGGGGTGAGAAGCCCGGGAGGACTGGGGGACAGCCCAACACGGGTACTGGAGCCCAGGAGGGGAGGAGAAGACATGTGAGGGAATTAGGGGGCACAGCTCCATAGGGTCTAGGTGGGGGGTGAGGAGGACATCCACAGGAGAGGGGGAGGGGCGTGGGAGATGGCTCACGTGCGGGGCCTTCATCAAATGAGCAGATAGACTAAGGACGACAGGAGCCAAGTTCCTCCCATCAGAGATGGAAGGTACATCCCAGAAAAGCATGAAAACTAGAATGAACCCTGTGGTGCATTCATGGTTGTCAATATATGAAGAAATACAGATCAAATGTGTGCATTATAGAAATATATGTATGTGTGAGCACACGTGTGTACATGTGTGTGGCTACATATACACACATAAATATATTCCTTAACCCTATGGACTGGGAGGGCCTGGGAGCAACAACCCACCAGGGCATCTTGGCTTTTAAGTAACATTCTCCACTGAAGAAAACCAGGGCTCCTCCAAGACATGGCTGACTCCAGAGCTGGGGCAGGTAAGGCACAAGATGACCCTGAAGTATTTTATATCAAAAAGCAAGGACGTACCAAGGTCAAGGGTTCAGATCCTAGCCAGCCACCAAAAAAAAAAAAAAAACAAGCAAGGAACTGTTCCAATATTGACAGGGACATGTCAAAAAGACATAGACGTGAGGCGATTTGAGCATCAAATAAATGATAATAACAGATTATACACCATTATATGCAAAAGAAATCTGTGAGCCCATAATGATATAAATGAGTAAATTGAAAGTGTGATAAGGAACAGGATATTTACATAGTATCAAATTTCCTCCTCCCCACAAACTATTTACTAATTACAAAGGGGAAAGAGTAACTACATAGTAAAGAAAAATGCTGGCATACAACACTGGATTAGTCCATTGTTGCTTATAACAGAATACCCGAGACTGGGTAATTTTTAAAGAACAGAGGTTTATTTGGCTTATGATTCTAGGACAGCTGCATCTGATGCAGGCCTCAGGCTGCTTCTACTCATGGTGGAAAGCGACTGGCGGCTGGTGGGTACAAGCAGATCACGTGGCGAGAGGAAGTAAGAGATGGAGAGAGGGGAGGTGCCAGGGTCTTTTAAACAACCAGCTCTCACAAGAACTAATAGAGCGAGAACTCACTCAAGCCCCCTCCCCCAGGGAGAGCATTAATCCATTCATGAGGGATACACCCCCATAACTCAAGCTGCCACACTGGGGATAAAATTTCCATATGAGTTCTGGGGGGACAATACATCTAAACTCCATCAACCACCTTAATCAAGAGGTCAAAGTGAAGGAGACTTCTGGTCAAGATGGTGGAATAGATGGTCCCCAGCATTCCAGAAATCAAGCAATTTGCAACTATGAAAATGTAACATCAGCGAAGCTGGGGCCACTGGAGCTCAGGGGAAGAGGAAAGACCTACGAAGTTCATGAAGGTGGGAGAAACCATGATGAGAGAAAGAAAAAACTGCTCTGAGCATTTCGGGCCACGGCCACTTTAAGGCTGGAGCTGCTGAGCTCATGGAGCAGGAGCTGGCAGAAGCCATAGCTGTGCCCTTCAGATGAAGTTGCTTGGAGGCTGCAGGGGAGAAGAGAGCCTTGGTGGCTCCCAGGACAGTAAAACCACTAATAGGGTTCCCATGGACCCATGCAGGAGCGAGGAGCCAGAACAACTGAAAAAGGGGAGCCATTCAGAGGCCAGTGAGTCATTGCAAGTGACCAGTGCAGGGCCCATCCCATGGTAAGTGTTTGGAACACAGGCAGCGGGGGAGACAGGCCCACCAGGGGAACACTGGGACACAGCAAGGACATCCGATCCACCCCCGCAATCAGTGCAGGATCACTCAGAGGAGACTGGTCAGGAATGCAGAATTGCATGAGGTGCAGTTTGATGAAAAAACTCAGGCCCAGATCAGAGTTTCTACACAACCCAGATCCACTGGGTCTCTGGAGAGGCAGAAGTACCTGTAAGGTCAACCATTAAACCCTGAGCTGTGCAAAAACCTTCCCTAGGGAAACAGCAGCAAAGCAGCAATTTACCTCAACCACAGAGCTCAAGTACTGGTCCCCACAGGAAGTTCCCACGTTTTAGAAGTAAGCAAAGGACAAAAAATTAGTTCCAGCCCCGGCACACCACCAGCGCCTTGGGGCCTGCCTGGGAACTGGAGGCTTGAAGCCTGGGACCGAACCACACTCCCACATCCAGGCACACCATGCCAGCACCTTGGGGCCCATCCAGGAACCTGAGTCGTGGAGCTGGGGACCTGATCTCCCTCCCACAACCAGGCACACCACACCAGTGCCTAGGGCCCATCTTGGGACCCAAGTCATGGAGCTGGGGACCTAACCCCCCTCCCACAACCAGGCACACTGTGCCAGTGCCTCAGGGTCCACCCAGGGACCTGAGGCCCAGAGAAGGAGACTGGACCCCCCCTCCCACAGCCAGGCACACAGCACCAGGGTCTCAAGGCCCACACAGGAACCCAAGGCATATAGCCAGGGACCAGACACACCCCACAACCAGGCACACTGCCAGCGTTAAGGAGCATGCCAAAAACATCACCTCTATGTGAGTGGCCCACCACAGCCACCACAATAAGCATGGCTGCCACAAAAGAGGCTAGTTGCCACAATCACCACGCAGATGGTCTGCCAACCACTGGAGTGCATTGACACCAGGAGAGTCAACAGTACAGATAAAGAAAGGAAGAGGATGTCTCTCTCCACAAAGCCCATTCCAGAGTGACAGAAGAAGCATCTGCTCTATGATAATATTGGGGGACCTGATCACACCTCCCAGCATTGGACAGATCATCTAGGAAACAAATCAACAGAGTAACCATTATTCTTTTAGAAGGAGAGAAGAAATCTAGGGTAATTAGAGAGGGGGATGGGGAGAGACTGGACAAGCGGCATAAAGAATGATTACGATTTGTAACAATATATATGCTAGTAATATTGATTTGATCAACATATCTCAATGTTTAACCCCCAAAATATGTATAATCAATTTTGATTCAATAAATAAAATAAAATAAATTTTTTAAAAAAAGAGGTCAAAGCACCTATCAGCAGTGATGGTAACATAGGAAGGAGCATGCACTCACGGCAGGACTCGGCGTGAGAACCCAGCATCACGTCTGCAATATTCCCACCCAAGATGCCAACATGCTTATGGAAAATACACACCAAAGTATTTCAGGTTCATGGGGCATCAGGTTGGCAACTTAGTCCCAAATGGATCAGGGGTTAAAACACACACACGCGCGTGCACAGGTATTTGTATTGTACTGACAACTTTTTTGTAAGTTTGAGACTTTTTCAAAACTAAAAGTACATAAGATGTAATGCCAAGCAAGATGTCAAAAACTGAAATATGATCCTAATTTTGTAAAATGATGGTCTCCCCACCTCCTTATAGTGTATGTGCATATATGTGCGTGTCTCTATCTGATTACACGAGTATATAGAAAAATAGGGGCATGATAAGTATGATAAGAAAAATATGATCATCATAAGTTGTTGACATGGGTTGCCTAGGGTGGAGGTGGAAGGAAAGAGGGAAGAAGGAGTCAAGCATAAGTAAAATACAAAAAAGACTACATTAGAAAAACAAAGCATGGGGCCGGCCCATGGCTCACTTGGGAGAGTGTGGTGCTGATAACACCAAGGCCAGGGGTTCAGATCCCCTTACCATTCATCTTTAAAAAAAAAAAAAAGAAAGAAATACAAAGTGTGTAATGTAAGTGATCACCATCATGCACTTATGTAAGATGATGTGTGTTTCTGAGTCTGCCTGGGCTGCTACGGGAAAATACCACAGACCGGGTGGTTGAAAAACATTTATTTTCTCACAGCTCTGGAGGCTAGAAGTCCAAAACCAAGGCGTCGGCAGGGCTGGTTTCTCCCGAGGCCTCTCTCCTTGGCCATGGATGCCACCTTCTCGCTGTGTCTTCACGTGGTCTGCCCACTGTGCACGTGCATCCCTGTCTTCTCTTTATGTGTCCAGGTGTTCTCTTCTTATAGGGACAGCAGTCAGATTGGATTAGGACCTACCCTAACAGCCTCATTTTAACTTAATCATCTCTTTGAAGTCCTTATCCCCAAATACAGTCACATTCTAAGGGATCAGGACTTCCACATATGAATTTTGGGGGACATGATTCAGCCCAACCTGTAACATTATGTGTGTGTGTGTGTGTGTGTGTGTACGTATGTGTGTATGCATGTATGAGTATGCGTGCCAGTGTATGTATATGTATGGGAGTGTGTACGTGTGTGTGTGTGCCTTGACTCTGAGCAGGCTGTGCATTCGCAGTCACAGCATACATCCACTATGACTTGTCTGGACTTCTTGCTGAGGGAGACTTGGTGATTTTTGCTCTTCAAAAAATATTTTCGTAGAGTTGTTTGTTTCCTGAATTATCTTAATTCCACCCAAAGCAATGATGACTCTGATGCTTTGTTTTTGGTTAACCCAGTCTTGGTAAACGGCATGGGTAGGGGTGGTCCTCTCTGACACCAGGACGTCAGAGGGGGTCCTCTCCCCTTTGCGGGTGAGCCAAGTAAAACTGGCTGCTAAATGGTGGTTCCACTTTTCATGCATAGGACACCTGGCCCTGTCATTTCCTTGTCTCCTGTCTTGCTCTGTGACCTTCTCGAGTCCTGTGCCCGCCCACACTTCCTTTTCTCCCCTCACTTTTCGCTTTTGCCTCCTCAGTCCCATGCAGCCCGCACTGTCTTCTCTCACGATGGAGTCCCGCATGCCCAAGCCATGCGGACAGTCCCACATAACCTGAATGAAGAAAATACACACCACTTCCAAGCCTGATTTATACAAAGGACAGTCTGTGTTTTCTTTGGAAGGCCCACTGTGGATCTGGTGTCGTGGCCTCTCTGTTCTGTCCTGCTGTGCCCACGGAGACATGGCACGAGTTTTGCCTTGCATGGACCCTCAGGCTCTTTCCTTTTGTTTTTTTCAATCACTCAAGATTACAGAAATAGGCTCCTGAGCAAAGCTCTGTTAAGTAGAGCAAGTTGCAACAGTTATATGTTGTGTTATTCCTGAAACCAGATGCCAAAGTGTGAGTGCACACTTTTTGCAAGGACATAAAGCAGCAGAACTAATAGATTCCGAAAGTGCAGCCGCTGTGCTGTAGCGCAAACACCACTGGCCTTGGTCTAGTTCCACTCTGCTGTGTATTTACTGTGTGACCTCACCAGGTCACCCCCAACCTCACCTGTCCAGTGTCTCACCTGTGTCATTGGACAAAGGTGCTCCTGCTTATGTCCTCACTGGGCAGCCAAGTAGGTTCTAGCTCATGCATGAAAGTATTTTGTAAAAGTAGAGCTCTGGGTCACCCTTGATACGTTTCTCTGGACCTCGGATTTGTCACTGAGAAAACAGGGATGTGAAACAGGGATATGAGAGTCAACCTCCCAGCTGTCCTCGCACATTTGGACCACCCAGAGGATATTCAGACAGCTTTTCTCCCAGGATTCCATAAGCAGTGTTCTTTGTCACCCTCACTCAGAGGTCAAGAAGGCCTGCCTGGCTCTCTAGGGACTCTGCCCTATAGGGTGGGAACATGGGAACATAGTCCATGGCTCCAGAGAGGTTTGGAGCCTGGGTTTTTGGAGACCAGAGAGTCTCCTGGGTCTCACTCAGCCCCCCAGCCCTTCCTTGGGAGTCTTCCTGCTCTTGAAGAGATGCCACGTGACCTTGCAGCTGGGGCTCACCAGCAGTGCCTCCTGCAGACTCAGCAGAGTCCCGGCCCTTCATCTTACTGTCAGGTTTGTGAGGGCTCAGCAGCCACCACAAGGTGGAGTCAGCAACTCAGTCTCCCTCATGGCAACAGGATCACTTCAAAGCACCTCTCCTGATCAGAGTTCAATCTCCCTATCAAGTGTGGTTACCTCACTTGGCACATTCCAGATTATGCAGAGGTAGGAGCCTCTGCGCCACTCACCCCACCAGCCTGGACCAGAGTTGTAAAGTTGTCTCAGTGCAGCCGTCCCACTTCTGGGTATGCACCTGAAGGAAATGAAGTCAGTGTCTCGAAAAGATGTCTGCACCGTCATGTTTATTGCAGCACTATTCACAACACCCAAGGCGGGGAAACAACCTGTGTCCATCAACAGATGAATAGATAAAGAAAATGTGGACACAGATTTATATATATGTTCAATATATGGTATATATATTATATATAATATAATAATGGAATGTTACTCAGCCTTTAAAAAGAAGGAGATCCTGCCACTTGCAACAACCTGAATGAACCTGGAGGACATTATGCTAAGTGAAATAAGCCAGGCACAGAAAGACAAACACTGCACGACCTCACTTATATATGGAATCTGAAAGGGTCAAACTCATGGATGCAGAGAGGAAAATGGTGGTTGCCTGGGACTGAGGGAGGAAGAAGTGGGGAGATGTTGGTCCAAGGGTACAGACATTCAGTTATGCAGATGACTAAGTTCTAGAGATCTAAGGTACAGCACAGTGACTGAAGTTAACACTATTGCTTGCAAACTTGAAAGTTGCTACAAGGGTAGACCTTAAGTGTTATAACCTAGCTGACAGTCAGCTCAGCTGGTGAGAGTGTGGTGTTTTAACACCAAGGGCACGGGATCAGATCTCCGCACTGGCCAGCCAACCTCCACACCAAAAAAAGTGATATAACCTAAAAAAAAAGGTAACTAGGTGAGGTGATGAATATGTTAATTAGCTGGATTGTGGCAATCATTTCACAACGTATCATCATGTCGTACACCTTAAATATATACAATTTTTATTTGTCAATTATACCTCAGTAAGCTGGGAAAAATGAAAAATTAAAAAACAAGCAAGGGACAGTCTTCACCAGCTCATAATGGACAGGAAATGCACCTTAATTTTTTCTATATGCTCCTTATGCTAGGGGTTCATTCAATTACTCACTCAACCTTTATTGAAAATGATCCCCTGCCAGGCACCTAGCTGGGGACGAGCAAACGCAGATGCAGAAGACATGGCCATGTCCTTGCAGAGTTCATGGTCTAGTGATGGTTGAACAGATGGACGGCACTGTCAGCATTCGATGAACACTCGACCGACATGCAAGCAGAAGGTTATCACCCGTACTTTGGACGCCCCTCCCTATTAATGCAGAATGTTGACCTTTTCGGCATACTCTGGCCAAACCTTCTATGAAAAAAAGAGCTTTAGAGGTACAGACCCAGATGAGGAGCCAATCTTTGACCTTGATCTCCTGAGGCCATTTCTCTAACAATCCGTGAAACAAGTGTGGAAAATTTTACAATCTGTAAGTAGGAAGGGATAAACACTGGTTGTGACTGAAAATCACACTTCGAGTTATCTGTTTTCGTTGTGAGACACTTTTCCCCCTATTTATTAATGTAAGCCAGTGATGGCACAGATTATCATGCACCTGTATATCTTTAAGGGAAATCTGTGTGCTTCTGGAATAAATACATCACCAGAACACTGACTCCGTCATAAGATGCCCAGGGCTTGTTTGGCTGTCTACAAAAGGAAGATGGAAAAGAGTTGAGAGTCTGTATTTCAGCCTTCCTTCTCATACCGCCCTCCTCAAACTGTGCCGAAAACAGCCTCCCAGCAAGACTTCATGATTAATCCTCCTTTGCAGAACTCACTTCAGAGCTTCTGGGCATGCGTGCATATAGTTTGTATATGCCATGTCCAAGGTCCACCAACCATCAAAATAATCACCATCTTCCCTCTAAACTTCCTCAAGCCGATGGTTTATCTAACATGTGCTCTCTTTTGGGAACGTTCACAGTCTTGTTTGTTTGTTCAGCCTGGCAGAAGTTACATATATATGCTTTGTAGGCGTAAACATATATTTAATCGTAAGTTAATTCTTTAATTACAAAAATAAATTATCAAATACTTATAATACTAATTGCTCATTACAAATGTCCACTAGCATCATAGAACTATGATAACAAATTCTGGTGAATTTGAACTAAACTATTTTCACCAGCATGTACCACCCATACCTACGTTTGTACAGGACTTTCTGTTTATAAAAATCTTATACATCCATTTTCTCAATAAATGTCTCAATAACACGATGATATAGATACAACTGTTTCCATTTTATAGATGAGGAAAAAGATGTTCAGAGTATTCAAGATCAGAGATTCCAACCCTGATGATCTGTTTTATTCCATTATTTTTCATTCTTTTATAACTTCCACACATGGTATACAAGGGCCACTGTACCTACTATGACATAGGTACTCCCTTTAAACAATTCCACATTTCACGTCTAGCTAGTGCTTGCCACTTACGGTTGAAAATAATAAAGACTCCACAGTGGAATGTGGAAGCCTCTCCCCACCTCCTTGCCATGCCTAGGTTATGGAGCTCCCTGGTGCCTGAGACCAGGTCTTCCACATCCTCTGTGATTCTCAAGTCTTGGGCACATGACGAGCTCACTTTGCATTTGTTGAGTTAATGAGAAGATGGAGTTTCAGTTCCCCATCACCTTTTATGTGAGCTCTGGAGGTGGTGCTGCAAAAATCAATTGTTTCCAGGCACCTGGGCGGCCTTAGCCACTCGTGGGCCTGGGGAATCAAGCTGCTTTCTCATCCCAGAGCGTGACTCCCAGAGGGCTGTCAAGCTGCACCAGGAGCCAAGATGGGGCGAGGAGGGACAAAAGTACTTCAGGCTGGTGGCAGATGAGAAGAAAGGTCTGTGTCATCTTTCTCTGACCTCTGGGCTCACATCAGCCACTTTGCAAAGCTGGCTCCTCCAGGGGATTTAGAAAATAACCCCCGTCTTTCAGAGTAAATAAATAGTGTATGCTTGCAAAGCTCTTTAAAGCATTTTGGGGGGCTTGAGGGATACAAGTTCCCACAGGGTCTATTCCTGTGGAGCTGCCTAAGTTCCACCCCTCTTCCCTCAATGCAAATGTGACTCTAGAGCAGAGAATTTTTCATGTGGAGGCTACAGTTTGTGTGTTTTGGTCTTTCCAGACACTCCCTGAGAGGAGACCAGTGCACCAGCTATGGCACTCCACGCTGGCATGCTGTGCTGGGAAAACAGCTCACAAAAGCAGCCTGGGGGAGCTGGTGGAAACTTCCTCCTGCCTCTGCTCTGAAATAAAGTGTGTCCTTCTAACACAAGAGGGGGCCATGCTGAGATCACTTATGGGGAAAATTACAGGTCACAAAAGTGTAACATTACTACAACATATTGGAATTTTGATGACTATTCATTGTAACGTGGTCACTAATGTTTCTTCCCCTCTCCCCAGCATCTAATATCACAGCAGCTACATGTCCGATACTCTGAAAATTTCGTTCTCTGAAAATGAGAGCTAGATGCAGTATACCTAAAGTTCTATTCATCTCTAAGGAATTCTAGGACGTGATAGCAAAATGCACCACATAGTGAGGATATTTGGGAAGTTTGGGTTTAGTGTTCTCTTCCTCTCCAATTCAGCATTTCAAAGTGAAGGGGTCAACTTCAGTCACTGTGCTGTACCTTAGATCTCTAGAACTTAGTCATCTGCATAACTGAATGTCTGTACCCTTGGACCAACATCTCCCCACTTCTTCCTCCCTCAGTTCCAGGCAACCACCATTTTCCTCCCTGCATTCATGAGTTTGACCCTTTCCCCTCCATCTCCCTGAAAGTTCTCCACAAAGTCAACTGGCAAACAGATTAATATGAAGAAAAAGCATAAGAAATTTTATTACTTTAACGTGCTGAGAGGGGGCAATGCACAGGGGAATTGCAAGAAAGTAATGTCCCAATTTTCCATTGGGGTTCAGAGCTAATATAACCACCTCCACAGGGAAAAGGGAGATGGGGGTGTAGGAGTAAATGATTTTCAGGGGGACACAATGGGCCTGGAGAACAAAGTCCATTTGGCTGACAGAGCAGACAGTGACTGGTAAATGACTCGCTTCAAAATACTGAATGGGACCAGAACAGAAGACGATGGTCTGTGACAAAAGTTTGTCTGGGTTTGTTGACAGACTCCAGTCTTTTTTCCTGTGATATGAGCTAAGTTAGTGAAAACTTGGGGAAAGGACTAGAAGTAATTGTCTTCTTTTGGGGGGCTCTGGATTTTAGGCAGATAAGGGAACAGCTGCCTCCTGTGCTTTGGAGAGTGATGGGGGATTGACAGACCAGGTCAGAGAGATCTTGAGGCTGCTTCTTTATTCCAGCATGTCAAAGCACCATATTTTTGTGGGAAAATAGCCTAAATGATTCATTTTCAAGAATAGCTCGGCTCCAGCTGCAACACGCTGACAGCCCGCAGAGAGAGAATGCGCATACTGATGCATTGAGGTCTCTGTCTGTGTTTTTTATTTTCGCCGGCTTCCTCATCCCTCTTTCAAGGACCCACAAACTCGACTGGAGCTTCTCTCTGGCAAAATGGCGCCAACGCGGGGCTCGAATTAGGTCAGAACTAGAGCTCAAGATGGCGGAAGAGGAGAGTTGCCTGTCGCTTTTCCGCCATGAGCAGAAGCAGCCTGAGGCCCGCGCCAGATGCAGCTGTAGCAAATCGGTGCAAAGGAACGGCTTTGAAAGGGTGTCTCTACTCTGCTGAGAACCGGGAATCTTCCCCCAACCCATGTGTGCGACCAGCCGGTGCGCCACAGTCTGCATCACAGCCGCAGCCGCAGACATGGAAGCATGGAGGCCTGAGCTGGCGTGCATCACCCCGGGCTGCAGCGGGGACTGCGGCTTCTGACCCCCCACCCCCCCCAACCGTCCCTGGAGCTGGAAGCAATCAACCCGCAGGCTGAGACAGGGAGACATCCATCAGGAGAGGCAGAAGCTCCGCAGCGACCACACGTCCTGTGGGGCGGCCACTGTGTGATCCAGCAGGTAGGCTTCACCGCCACCAAGCAGCTTCATTCCCAGCTCAGCCCAGTGTGCACAGAGTGGGGAGACGTCCAGCAGGGGAGGTGGGAACTCCATGGGGTCCACGCTGCTGCTGCGCAATCCAGCAGCCCGGCCCAATGTGTACAGAGCACAGAGTCATCCAGCAAGGGAGAGAGAAGCTCTGTAGAGTCCACACACCCTGTGGGAAGGCCACCGCCACACGATTCAGCAGCGGGTAGGCCTCACCACCGCCACCCGGAGCCATCCCAAGCCCGGCTTAGCATGCACAGAGCAGGGAGACATCCTGCAGGGGAAGGGGAAGCTCTGCAGAGACCACATACTCTGCGGTGCTTTGGTGCATCCCAGAACCCCAGGCCAGAGTGCACGGAACAGGGAGTCACTGAGGTAGCCATACCAAATTGGCAACCACAGCAACATTTAGTCAATAGTGTCAAACCCGTGGACTGTGAAACCCCCTGCCACAATGAGTAAACATCAAAGAAAAGATACCAGAAATACAAAAAATCAAGAAAGCACACCACCAAAAGATAATAAATCTCAATCTCTAGATCCTATAGAACAAGAAGCCCTTGAAATGACTGACAAGGAATTTCGAGTGATAATTCTAAGGAAACTGAATGAGATACAAGAAAACTCAGCTAGACATCATGATGAAATGAGAAAAAGTATACAGGACCTGAAAGAGGAAATGTACAAGGAAATCAATGCTCTGAAAAAAAATGTAGCAGAACTTGCTGAACTGAAGAAGTTATTCAGCGAAATAAAAAACACAACGGAGAGTTTAACCAGCAGGCTTGTCGAAGTTGAAGAGAGAACCTCTGAACTTGAAGATGGGCTGTTTGAAATAACACAAGCAGACAAAAAGAAAGAAAAAAGAATCAAGGACATGGAAGAAAATCTGAGAGAGATATCAGACAACCTTAAGCGCTCAAATATCTGAGTCATGGGTATTCCAGAAGGGGAGGAAAAAGGAGATTGCATTGAAAACATATTCAACAAAATAGTGGCAGAAAACTTCCCAGGTATAGAAAAATCACAGATCTTCAGATCCAGGAAGCTCAACGATTTCCAAACGTATTCAACCTTAAAAGGCCTTCTCCAAGACATGTTATAGTCCAACTGGCAAAACTCAAAGACAAAGAGAGAATCTTAAAAGCTGCAAGAGAGAAGCATCAGATCACCGATAAGGGAGCCCCAATCAGGCTAACATCAGACTTTTCATCATAAACCCTAAAAGCCAGAAAGGAACAGGATGATATATTCAAAATAATAAAAGACAGAGATTATCAGCCAAGAATACTCTACCCTGCAAGCCTATCCTTCCGAAATGAAGGGAAAATAGTATATTTCTCAGACAAACAAAAAGTGCAGGAGTTCACTACCACACGACCACCCTTACAAGAAATTCTCAAGGGAGTACTGGGTTTGGTTCCTGAAAAATAACTACCGGTGCCATAAAAACCCAAGAAAAATCAAAACCTACTAGTATAATAAAAATGGTATTCATGAAGAGAAAACAAACAAACAAAAATGCTATCTACAACCTAAGGAACCAACAAACACAGAAAACAAACAGTAAATCAAAAAGCAAGGAACAAAAGACACCTAAGACAACAAAACAACAATCAATAAAATGCTAGGAATAAATCAACACTATTCAATAACAACTCTTAATGTAAAAGGCTTAAATTCCCCAATCAAGCGACACAGACTGGCTGACTGGATTAAAAAGGAGGACCCAACTATACGCTGCCTTCAAGAGACCCACCTCACCCATAAAGACTCACATAGACTAAGAGTGAAAGGATGGAAAAGGATTTACCATGCAAAAAGAAAAGAAACACAAGCTGGAGTAGCTATTCTCATGTCTGGCAAAATAGACTTTAAACTAAAAACCATAAAAAGAGACAATGAGGGACACTACTTAACGATAAAAGGACGGATCCATCAAGAAGACATAACAATCATAAATATGTACGCACCCAATGTTGGAGCAGCTGATTTATAAAACAAACTCTATTAGACCTAAACAAGGAAATAGACACTAATACCATAATAGCAGGGGACCTGAACACTTCACTGTCAATATTGGACAGATCATCTAGGCAAAGAATCAGCAGAGAAACACAAGATCTAAACAATACTCTAGACCAATTGGAATTGGCAGATATCTACAGAACATTCCACCCAACAATCTCAGAATATTCATTCTTCTCATCAGCACATGGATCATTCTCCAGGATAGATCACATATTAGGTCACAAATCAAGTCTCAATAAATTCAAAAATATTGGAATTATCCCATGTATTTTCTCAGACCACAATGGATTAAAACTGGAAATCAATAACAAAGGAAATTCTGGCAACTATACAAACACATGGAAATTAAACAGCATTCTACTTAATGACATATGGGTCCAAGAAGGAATCAAGCAGGAAATCAAAAAATTTACTGAAACTAATGAAAATAATGATACATCATACCTAAACCTGTGGGATACTGCAAAAGCAGTATTGAGGGGGAAATTTATTGCATTAAATGCTCACCTCAGAAGAATAGAAAGATGGCAAGTGAACAACCTAACACTTCACCTTAAAGAACTAGAAAAACAAGAACAATCCAAACCTAAAGTAAGCAGACAGAAAGAAATCATTAAAATCAGAGCAGAACTGAATGAAATTGAAACCCCCCCCAAAATACAAAAGATCAATGAATCAAAAAGTTGGTTTTTTGAAAAGATAAATAAAATTGACAAGCCATTAGCATGGCTAACAAAAAAAAGAAGAGAGAAGATTCAAATAACAAAAATTAGAAATGAAAAAGGTGATATTACAACTGATCCATCTGAAATACAAGGAATCATTCGAGACTACTACAAACAACTATACGCCAACAAATTTGAAAATCTGGAGGAAATGGATAAGTTTCTGGACTCACACAAGGTCCCAAAACTGAGCCATGAAGACGTAGAAAATCTGAACAGACCAATAACAATAAAGGAGATTGAAGGTGTTATCAGAAAGCTCTCAACAAAGAAAAGCCCAGGACCTGATGGATTCACAGCAGAATTTTACCAAACCTTCAAAGAGGAATTGACACCCATTCTTTACAAACTATTCCAAAAGTTTGAAACGGACGCAAATCTCCCAAACTCATTCTGTGAAGCAAACATCATCTTGATACCAAAACCAGGTAAAGATATAACCAAAAAAGAAAACTACAGGCCAATAGCCTTGATGAATATAGATGCAAAAATCCTCAATAAAATACTAGCAAACAGAATACATCAACACATACGTAAAATTATTCACCACGATCAAGTGGGATTCATCCCAGGGATGCAAGGTTGGTTCAACATACGCAAATCAATAAATGTGATACACCATATTAATAAAATCAAACACAAGGAACATATGATCATCTCTATAGATGCCGAAAAAGCATTTGATAAAATTCAACACTCATTCATGACAAAGACCCTCTATAAGTTAGGTATAGACGGAAAGTATCTCAACATAATTAAAGCCATATATGATAAACCCACTGCCAATATCATCCTGAATGGGGAAAAGCTGAAAGCTTTTCCTTTAAGAACAGGAATTAGACAAGGATACCCACTCTCACCACTCCTATTCAACATACTGTTTGAAGTACTAGCCAGAGCAATCAGAGAAGAGAAGGAAATAAAGGGCATCCAGATAGGAAAAGATGAAGTCAAACTGTCCCTGTTTGCAGATGACATGATCCTATATATCAAACAGCCTAAAGCCTCTACAAAAAAACTCTTGGAGGTGATAACTGATTTCAGCACAGTAGCAGGATACAAAATCAACACACAAAAATCAGTAGCATTTCTTTTCTCCAATAGTGAACACGCAGAAAGAGAAATCAAGAAAGCCTGCCCATTTACAATAGCCGCCAAAAAAATAAAATGCTTAGGAACTGAGTTAACGAAGGAGGTGAAAAATCTCTATAATGAGAACTACAAACCACGGCTGAGAGAAATTAGAGAGGATACAAGAAGATGGAAAGATATCCCATGCTCTTGGATTGGAAGAATCAACATAATGAAAATGTCCATACTACCCAAAGTGATATACAAATTCAATGCAATCCCCATCAAAATTCCAAAGCCATTTTTCTCAGAAATGGAAAGAACTATCCAGACATTTATATGGAATAATGAAAGACCACGCATAGCCAAAGCAATGCTGAGCAAAAAAAATAAAGCTGGAGGCATAACACTACCTGACTTTAAACTATACTACAAAGCTATAATAACCAAAACAGTATGATACTGGCATAAAAATAGACACTGATCAATGGAATAGAATAGAGAATCCAGAAATCAACCCACACACCTACAGCCGTCTGATCTTTGACAAAGGCACCAAGCCTATACACTGGGGAAGAGACTGCCTCTTTAGCAAATGGTGCTGGGAGAACTGGATATCAATATGCAGGAGAATGTAACTAGACCCATACCTTTCACCATACACCAAAGTCAACTCAAAATGGATTAAAGAATTAAATATACACCCTGAAACAATAAAACTTCTTAAAGAAAACATAGGAGAGACACTTCAGGCAACAGGACTGGACATAGACTTCATGAATACGACCCCAAAAGCACGGGCAACCAAAGGAAAAATAAACAAATGGGATTATATCAAACTAAAGAGCTTCTGCACAGCAAAAGAAACAATTAACAGAGTTAAAAGATAACCAACAGAGTGGGAGAAAATATTTGCAAAATATACATCTGACAAAGGATTAATATCCAGAATATACAAGGAACTCAAACAACTTTACAAGAAAAAAACAAGCAACCCAATCAAAAGATGGGCAAAAGAGCTAAGTAGGCATTTCTCTAAGGAAGATATACAAATGGCCAACAGACATATGAAAAAATGCTCAACATCACTCAGCATCCGGGAAATGCAAATCAAAACCACACTGAGATACCATCTCACCCCAGTTAGGATGGCTAAAATCCAAAAGACTCTGAACGACAAATGCTGGCAAGGTTGTGGTGAAAAAGGAACTCTCATACATTGCTGGTGGGACTGCAAAATGGTGCAGCCTCTATGGAAAATGGTATGGAGGTTCCTCAAACAATTGCAGATAGATCTGCCATATGACCCAGCTATCCCACTGCTGGGAATATACCCACAGGAATGGAAATCATCAAGTCGAAGGTATACCTCTTCCCGAATGTTCATCGCAGCACTCTTTACAATAGCCAAGAGTAGGAACCAGCCCAAATGTCCATCATCGGATGAGTGGATACGGAAAATGTGGTATATCTACACAATGGAATACTACTCAGCTATAAAAACGAATGAAATACTGCCATTTGCAACAACATGGATGGACCTTGAGAGAATTATATTAAGTGAAACAAGTCAGGCACAGAAAGAGAAATACCACATGTTCTCACTTATTGGTGGGAGCTAAAAATAAATAAATAAATTCACACACACAGAAAAAAACCGGGGTGGGGGGGTGGGGGGAGGGAGCGAGGTTTCGGGAATAGGCCACAATAATCAACCACATTGTATATCGACAAAATAAAATTAAGAAAAAAAAAAAAAAAGAATAGCTCAACAAGGGTTTCTTGACTGACTTGTGGTGTGATAACCCCTGATAGTGCACTTTTCCAAGGGTGACTTCTCAAGATGCTGGCCGGTCACCTTGTTCTTTTTACTTCCTGGTTCTTCTTCCTCCTCAGGACTCCTGGTGGGTCTTTTCACAGGCTTGTCCTGAGCCCATCCCTTTCCACCAAAGGGAAGGGGACCATAAATGCCTTATAAGGAAGAAATAAAACTTCGACGGCATTCGGGAAGATCGTGCCCTCCATAAAACTCAGCCAATGAGGAACTGGCGGAGGGACTTGCACACTAGGGAATAAATTGCTCAGTGTAACCATTTCAGGTGTGTGCCTGTCCCATTCCCAGACACCTGGACCTTGCAAGGCCGTTATTAAAGTCTCACTTCACTGCACCTCCTGTCTCCATGTCCATCCTTTGGAATTAGACGGATGAGGGTATTTCTCACAATTTTGAGGTAATGATTTCTTAGCCCCAACAATAGGACCTCCTTGTATTCATTAACAGAATTCTGAATCAAGAGAATATTAAGTTTCAAGTGACCTATTGATTAAAGAAAAGAGCATACAAAATCATTTGAAAGCTAAAGGAAACTATTAAGATGATCTGACAGAAAATGTACACAAATTAATATTTTTTTCTATCAATTAGCAAAGATCAGTTACAAAACCTAAAGTTTCCAGCCACAACATAAATAACAACAAAAACAAGTTGCTTGGGAAAATATTATTAAAAAGGCACACTATACTCACACACACACACACACACACACACACACACACACACACACACACAAATGACATATATTTACTGGGTGTCATAACTGAGTTGCATATATCTAAATATTTGAAATAATTGAAATAAATCAAAGTAAATATTTCTGGATGGGAAGATTGGAAAGATTAATGTATTATAAAAATAGCAGTTCTTTCTCTAAACAATTGAGATGTTCTATTTAATCCCAAAGAAAATTTTAATGGTATTTTTTTAAATTGAAAAAGTTAACATAAAGTTTATTTAAAATGTTGAATGGAAAAGAATAGTCAGTGAATAGGAATAGTATTGATCTTTTCTACAGAACATCTTTTCTACCAGATTTGAAAAGATATTTTAAATTTAAAATAATTAGAGTGACATTATAGAGATATAAAATGAAACAGAAAGATAAACAGGACAAAGAATCTATAAACAAATCTTAGTATGTACCGCAAGCACGTAGTTTCTAAAAGCAGCACCACAAATCAATGGGGATAAGTATTTTTTCAAAATTAATGATCTGAGAAAATTGTTTGGCATCTTGGAAAAAATATTAAATTCTTAACTTATACCCACAATAAATTCAATGTAAATTAAATAATGATATATAGAGAAGATCTCCATAAAAATAATAATATATGCTAAAATTTTATTTCATCTCATTAAGGAGAATGTCAAAGCATAAAAGCAATGGGAGAAATAAAAGAAAAATATCTATTTAAATATTGGGTACTTTGTAGGTCAAAACTCCTTAAAATCAAAATCCAAAACTAAGCTGGGAAAAAAATTATTGGCATTAATTCCATCTTTCTAAAATGTACCAGCTGTGCCTCGTTCTCCATTCCAACAGAGAACATACTGTTTCTGTGTTGGTGCAGGCTTTCCTGCTCCTGCTCCTGCTCCTGCTTTGGTAACCTCTTTGTGCCATGCTCTAAAGATGTGGGAAGACTTGTCTGAAAATTCAACCATTTACTTAGACCATTTATTGAACATCTATGTAAAATATCTAAACATTTCCATTCCTAAGGATCTCATCATGCGAAGTGTAGAAGCTGGAATTTTAAGGAATGAACTTAACAAAGTTTCAAGTAGATCATTGATGGGAACAAAGATGGAAAAGAAAGAAGAACACCACTGAGAAGGAGATATTTCTCCTTTGATAGGAAAACATGTCCTGGATGCACATTCGTGACAAATAGAGAAGTAAGGGCGGGAATTCTCTGACTTGTTCAGTACCTGGGAAGTGTGCTTTACCCAACAAACAAAACCCATGAATTATTCATCTGTTCAGTTCCAGTATGAAAACTGGGATCAACTTTGCGTATAAAAAATGTCTACTGTATGTGTACAGTGTAAAAGCATAGCCACATGCATACATGCTTGTTCGAAGGAAATAAAAACTAATTCATTTGCAACTTCTGCTTCTGACCAAGATGGAGTAATAGAGACCAGATTTATCCTCCTGCCTGGAGCAATCATAAAACCAAATAAAATATATCGAAGAGCAGTTTTCAAGGCATCAGACATCAGGCAACGAAGGACAGGAAACCTGAGAGATGGAAAATAAAAAGGTGAGCCCTATAGTCACTTCAGCTCACTGCCATGAGAGTTTCCAGGCTGTGGTGGAGGGAAAGGAAATTCAAGTAAGGTGCTCAAAGCAGTCTTTTCTCAGCAGTGTGGAATAATTAGCCTATGACTAAGTGCTGCTCTTTTCTAACTAAAGATTCTTTAAAGCAAGATCCAAAAAGACCAAACTTTTTCCAAGTAATTTAACTGCATCTGAGAACAAAGCTCAAGAGTATTTACAGATGTACAAAAATATCCAGCACCAAAGTAAAATTCACAAGGCATATAAATAAACAGGAAAATGTCTATAATGAGGAGAAAAAGCAACCAATCAAAACAACCCAGAACTGCTATGTTAGAATTAGCAGATAAAAACATAAATCAGTAATTATAATTTACATATTCTAGATGTTCAAAAAGTTAAGTAGACCCAAATCAAATTTCTAGAGAAGAAAACTGCAAGTTGTTAGATGAAAACTATACTGGATGTGATTTATCCGCTTAGACATTGCATAAGAACAGATTAGTGACTTAGAAAACATAGTAACTGAAACTATCCAAAATTAGTTACAAATAAAAAGAAAAACTTTTAAAAATAGCAAATTATCAGTGAACGGTGGGACTACTTCAAATGGCAAAATATAGGCATATTTGTAGTTCTTGAAGAAGAGTGGGAGGGGGCAACAGAAAAGCTGTTTTAAAAGAGTAATGGATAAAATATTTTCAAATTTGTTGAGAAGTATAAACTCACAAATCCAAGATGCTTATCTAACCCTGAGCACAAGAAACATTCAAAAATCACACGAAGGCACTTCATAATCAAATTGCATGAACCACAGATAAAGAGAATCTGAAAAGCAGACAATGAAAAAAAGACATAATACTTACACAGGAACAAAGATAAGGATGACAGCAGATGTCTTTTTGGAAACAAGGCAAGTGAGAAGATGGTAAAGCAACATCTTTAAAGTGCTGAAAGAAAAAAGCTGTCAATCTAAAATTCTATACCCAGCAAAATACCTTTCAAAAGGGAAGGCAAAATAAAAACAAAAATTCCAAATTCTACAAAAGGTGAAAGAATTCACAACCAGCAGAGCCAAATTACAAGAAATGTTAAAAGAAGGAAAAGGAAAAGGAAAGTGAAATCAAATGGAAATATAGATTTACACCAGTGTTTTTTTCAACCTTGGTACTGTTCACATTTGGGGATGGATAATTCTTTGTAGTGCAGGCTTTCCTGTGCATCATATAGTGTTTATTAGTATCCCTGACCTCTGCCCTCTAAATGCCAGTAGCAACCTTCTTTCATGTGACAGCAAAAAAATGTGTTCAGACATTGTCAAATATCTCCTGAGGGGAAAGATTACACCCAGTTGAGAAACAGTGATCTAAGGAATTAAGGACATCAGAAATGATATGATATTGGTAAATATATAAGTGTTTTCTTATTATTTAAATCTGTTTAAAAGATAATTAACTTTTGAAGCAAAAATAATTTACTTTTAACTTTTAAAACAAAAAACTTTTAGATTTTTTAAACAAAAAAAAGGTAATTGTGGATTTTATAGGTTTGTGGGGTTTAAGTAAAATGTGTGTTAACAATAGCATGAAAGCTGGAAGGACAAAAATAGAATTCTAGTATCATACATACTTGTACTATATGGAAGTCACATAATATCACCTGAACTATGTATGCTATAAACCCTAGAGCAGCCACTAAAATAGCAAAACAAAATGTTTTAGCTAATAAAGCAACAAAGAAGATTAAATGGAGCAATAAGAAATAATTAATTGAAAATACGGAAGAACATAGGGAAAAAAGTAACAAAAAACAGGTGAGACAAATAGAAAACAAATAGTAAGATGACAGAATTAAATCTAAGGATAGTAAATGTAAATGATCTAATGCTCTCGGTTTAAAAAGTCAGAGGCACAGATTTTCAGTGTATTAAGCAAATTCCAGTTAAACGCTTCTTTCAAGAAACATACTTTAAATATAAAGACACAAGTAGGTTAAAAGGAAAAGGATAGAAAAAGGCATAACATGCTAACACCAGTCAAAAGAAATCTGGAGGGATTATTGGTATCAAAGAAAAATATAGAACAAATAATACTACCAGGGATAAAAAGATTATCGCACTAAAATAGTTAATTCATCAAGAGGATGTAACAATCCAAAGTCTATATACCTAACAACAGAGTCTGAATAGTTTTACATTTATCAAAGAAATTTAACTTCTAGTTAAAACCTTCTTAATAAGAAAATTCAGGTTCAGATGGCTTCACTGATAAATTCTACCAAATATTTAAGAAAGAAATAATACCAGTGCTACACAAATTCTTCCAGTAATTGGAAGAGGAAGGAATAAATCCCAGCCTATTCTATGAGAATACCAAATACCCTAATACCAGAAACATGCCATGATATTACAAGAAAAGACAGCTAGAAACCACTAACCCTCAAAACATAGATAATAAACCATATCCAAACCTCTCAGAAAGAACATACATCATGACTAAGTAGGATTTCTTCAAGGAGTGCATGACTGGTTAAATATTCAAAAATCAATTGATAAAATTTACTATGTTAACAAACTAAAATTGGAAAATCATATGATCATCTTAATAGAGGCAGAAAATCATGTAAGGAAATTCAACATCCATTTATGATAAAAATTCTCAGAAATTAGGAATAGAAGGGAACTTTCTCAATCTAAGAATGAAGATCTTTGAATAACCTACAGTTGATATCATATTTAATGGTGAAATACTGATTGCTTTACCCTTGAAATTAGTAACAAGACAAGATGTTCATTCACTCCAATTCTATTTAAAATTGTGCTGGTGATTTTATCCTGTTAAATCAGGAATGAAAAAGCTACAGTAATAAGGGCAGTAGGATATTGGCATAAAGATAGTCAGATAGATCAATGGAAGAGAATAGAGTCTAGAAACAGGTCCATACATATGTGGACAACTGATTTTGACAAAAGTGTAAAGGCATTTCAGTGGAGAAAGCCTTTTCAACAAATGTTGCTGGAACAATATGATGTATCTATATGCCAAAAAAATTGACATTGATCCCTACATCACAACAGATACGAAAATGAATCACAGATTCAATGTATTATTATACAATACATAGATATATGTATGACCAAAACTGAAAACTACAAAACTTATAAAATAAGTCATAAGAGAAAATCTTTACAATCTTGGGGTAGGCAAATATTTCTTAATATGACATCAAAATCACCATCCATAAAAGAACAAATTGGCAAATTGAACTTTATCAAATATATAAGTTTTTAATGCTTGAAAGATATAGAGAAGATAAATGACAGACTGGGGGAAAGTACTAGCAAATCATACAAATAATAAAGGATTCGAATCCAGAATATACAAAGAACTCTCAAAACTCAACAATGAGAAAACAAACAATAAAAGATGGGCAGAAGATTTGAGCAGCCACTTCAGAAAAGAAGGCATATGGCTGTCGACAAAAATATATACAAGATCAAATTGTATAATTTAATCATGTGCAATTGACTATGTCAATTATGCCTCGAAAAGCTGTTAATCATCAGATAAATGCAAATTAAAAGCACAATGAGATGCTATTACATAGCTACTTTAATCACTCAAATTAAAGAGACTGATCATACCAAGTGTTGGAGAGAATGTGGAGGAGTTGGAACTCTCATTTGCTATTGGTAGAGATGTAAAATGATAGAATCGCTTTGAAAAATCAAACATATACGCTCCAGATGATCCAACCACTCCCTCTCTTTTTGGGTATATACCCAAAAGTAATGAAAGCACATGTCCACGCAAAAACTTGTACATTAACGTTCATAGCAGCTTTATTCCGAACTGGAATTAACCCAAATGTCCCCTGACAGGTGGATGCATGTGTAATACTACTCAGCAATAAAAAGGAATGGATTACTGAAACACACACCAGCATAGATGATTCTCAAAACAATCATACTGAAGGAGTGAAGCTAGAAAAATAAGTACATAATCTATGGTTTCATTCACATAAAACTCTAGAAAATGCAAACTAACCTGTAATGACAGAGAGCAGATCAATGGTTGTGCAGAGAGGGATGGAGAGCATGAGGGAAGAATTACAACCAGCATGAGGAAACCTGGGGAGGCACTGGGTATGTTCCTCATATTGACCCTGGTCATGTTTTCATGGGTACATACACATTAAAACTTATCGAATTTTACAATTGAAATGCGTGCAGTTCAATGCACACCAATTATCCCTCCAAAAGCTGTTGTGGGGTTTGTTGTTTTGGTTTTTTTTTAATCTATAATATTTAGTTCGAGGACCTTAGTTTGACAACTTGATGGATGTAGGGCTTTTGAAGAGTGGGACAGTGTGAATTCAGTCATTTCAAAGTAAGCCAATTTTTACACCAAAAATACAGAATGTGGGTTCTGCCCTGGAGAAGACTGATTCATGAAGTCAATTACACGTGCCTACTGAGTGCTAAGTCAGTCACACATGCCTACCAAGTGCATGGCACTCCTCTGACCCGAGACCCTGTCCTCGGCAACTTACATTTTAATGGGGGAGATTGAAAATAAACAGTATAGCTGCATAAAAAGTGCTTTAAAGAGTGAAAAGCTAACAAGGAAAACTAAAGCAAGGAATGTGTGTCTGCATGGCATGTTGGGGTGGGAGGATGTTGTAACTTCACATACAAAAGGTGCCGGGGGCAAAGCATTATGGCAGAGGGACAGCACATGCAAGGTCCTGCAAGGAGTGCTGGGTGACAGGAGAGAGGCTGGGGTGGAGGGCCTGCAGTCGGAGGGAGAGTGTGGGTGAGTGGGTGGAGGTGCGCATGGAGGTGGGGGGGTTAGGTCAGGCAGATCTTATTCTTGAATGAGGAAAGCCACGGAGGAGGAGTGGGTCCCTTTGGCTGCTGGGTGGGAAACAGATTGTAAAGGCACGTGGCTCAGTCAGGGAGACCGCATAAGGGTCTCTTGCATTAACCCGGGCGAGAGGCCACAGTGGCTTGGACCAGGGTGGTGGTGGTGAAGGTGGGGAGAGGTGTCCAACTCCGCATATCTGACGAAGGTGGAGCTGATGGACTGCATGTGTGTCTGAGAGAAATCGGAGCCGAGACTGACCTCAAAGTCTTTGTCCTGAGCAACTGAAAGGGAGGAATTGCTGTTAACTGAGAGTTCAGGGCGTCCGCTCACATGCTTGCTTCTAAACTTCTTTCCAAAAGTTAAACATCGGAGCTCTTTTTTTTTTTTAGGAAGTCTGTTCATAGAGATATTTCAAACTTTAATTTTAAAAAAGCCCGTTCATTTGCCACTTCATTAGCTGTCTGCTTGAAAATTGGTAAAAGCAAAAAAAAAAACTTTAAGAAAAAAATGTAAAATTGAGATCTTTTCTAATAATTAACAGAGAGGAAGGTGAGAGAGAGTCTGGTTTTAGCTGCAGCCAGAATGGACCCAGTTTGTGCAAAAACAGTGTTTTGCAGGAGTGTATTTTGAGGAGCTTTGCCTTGTATAATTCAATATATAAGAACAGCTTCTGCACCCATGTAAGCGTAAGTAGAGCAGAGCTGTATGGAAAAATAAGCTATATACCACCTGTAGGTCCTGACTTCAGCCACTAACAGAGGGAGCTGTGAAGATCAGAGCAGCTGCCCTCACGGAGGGAGATGCAAGGATCTCACTTCTCAGAGGCAAGGAGCCAGCCAGGCCTGGAAGCTGCGATTCTCAGCTAAGCAGAGAGGCTGAACAGTGCTCTCAGTGAGGGATGGAGGGAGAGGAGGTGCAGGAGTCAGTTCCCTGACGGTCGACGGTCAGGGTGAGGAGGGTGCTGTCTGCTGTCCACTGGCCCCTTCTCAACATGCACAGAATTCAACCACAGGGAATCAGGAATATAGGTGAGACCAAGAAAAGACTTGGACATCGACAAAGTCAAGATGAATTGTGTGTGTGTGTGTGTGTGTGTGTGTGTGTGTGTGTGTGTGTGTGTGCGCGCGCTCACGTGCACATGCGTGTGAGTGTGGTAGGGGTGAATGAGTGACAAATTGGAGCCCAAATGGGTGAGCAGACACTCCAACCGCAGTCTGCACAATCCAAAGGCACAAGCAGGACAGGAACATGACTGCAGCAGGCCCCACAGCCCCTGGGAGAGTCCAAACAAGGGGGTTTGTTGTCCAATGCTGTGGTCGCTAACCACTAGCTGTGTGACTTAAGCTCGTTAAATTTAAATAAAATTAACAATGCTGTTCCTCCATTGTGCTAACCACACTCCAAGCCTCAACAGCCACATGCGGCCGCTTGTTCCAGTACTAGACAGCCCAGACACAGAAGGCTTCAGTCATGGCAGAGGGTCCTCTGGACAGTGTCCATAGGCTTCTGCTGCCAGCTCTGCCAGGGCAGAGGAGACCACTGCTCGGTTCCATATGGATTTCAGTGACCCCAGTGACATCTCATCAGTTGTCCTCAAAATTTGAGATGAATCATTAAGAGGGACCGTGAGGCATGCAGGGAGAATTCCAGACTATCAGAGAGATGGCCTGTCCTGGGGTGACCAGTCAGGGCCTCATTGTCCTCACTGTTACATTCACAGAAATTGGGGGCAGAGACCTTGCTGGTGAGGCCCTAGGAAAGACCTCATTTTACCTAAGTGTTTGCATTTTCTAAATCCCGGTTCATAGCAAACCTTTTATAACAAAGTATTTTTCCTGTTTCTACACTACTGCCTTAATTATGAGCTTTTGGTTTTGCTTTTGTTTGTTTTAATATAAAACAATATAATTTAATATAAAACAATATAATATAATGTAAAAATGGAGAGGCTCGACATAGGATGGGGATAGCAGTGCTGGATCTCAGGCAATTGGGGACGTGACCCCGAATGGGTTGTGTGGGCTGTCTGGGATTCAGTTTCTTCAACCATAGAATAAAGCAGTTGGATTACAATTTTGGGAACCTACAACTGTGTCTGAGCTAAGCACAGTTCTGGAAGCCTAGTAAGTGGCTTGAAGTGGTAGCCAGACTCCGAGGAGGAAGTGTGGCCGCACGAGCTTGCACGCTGGACTGTAAGAAGCTGCGGGCAATCACAGCTCACACACGCAGTAAATATCATGTCTCACACCTTTGTGGAGTCGTGAGGAAATGAGGCCCCCAGACACCGAGCTGCTTAGCCCAACTCATCAAAATTGTCACAGCTGTGAATGGAATCCAGCTACAATTTTATTGGGAATACCAGACTTAATCACAAACACAATTCTGGGTACAATGCAGATGTCTTAATTCAGAGGAAAGATCAGAACCCTGAGGCCTCCAGATGCCCTGACCAAATAGTTTTTCTTTAATCCAGCAACTTGATTTTGTTTCCACCCCAGCCTTCAATTGAATTATGGATCTTTCTGGATTCTGCACCAAACCAGCAGTAAATCCATTGCCTGGCTGCAGGGAGGAGACTCACGGTGCGGAAACACAGCTCCTCTTACCCACCAGCAGAGACTGGTCACAGCGTAAGCAGGGAAGGGAGTTGAGCCTCCCGATGGCGTCAGCAGCATTCCTGAGTCATCTCCTGGAGCTACAGGTCATCAGGCAAGAAGAAGCACCTGCTGGGGCTGCTGGCACTGACCGCCGGCCGGGATTTGTCCTGCCAGAAACACACTCGACAGCCCCGAGAGAGAGTTGAGCTGTGAATTTCGTCACTGGCATACTGACATAAATTGCATTGAGCTTGAATGTCACTGGCCATCTGCTGGCTCCAGTGGTCTTTCCCAACCACAGGCCTCTGAGCTCAGTGACAGCAGCTCCGCACAGTATCACAATCCAGGGACCCTGAGCAACCTGTAGGTGGGGGACCCTCTAGCCAACCAGAAAGGGCTGTGTTCACGGCAGCACAATTCCTGAGAAAGAACATGCTGGAGCCTGGTTTCATTCACCTTTTGCTCTCCCGTGCACTTGTTTGTCAACATGGTGAGTAAGAAGTGAATGTCAGGACCACAGGGTTTAAAACACGGGAATTGACTTTCCTCCCTATGCCTCTGAATGCACTGACCAGAACAAAAGACCCCTAATAAAACTGGGTGTTTTCATAAAGTGAACTTTTAACTTTGCATGTATTATACCCAATTATCAAATGAACACAAGCTGTGTATGGATTTATTTACTGTTTGGCAAGCATACGGTCACCCAATCACCAGCACCATGGGAAATGATCAAGTATACAAAAATCCTCTGGGACTGGCTCAAGGGATTTATTTGTTCATAAGAAGAGATGGAAAGAGAAACACACTTTCTCAAATTTCACAAAAATCTTGATTCTTATGTAAATTGAAGACAACTCAAACAGTACAAGCTTCCCAGCTTGGGTTTTTCGATAGAAGCAATATTATTTTGAGGGTCTGAGCCCAGGGCGCTGATGCAAACAGGACTGAGAGGCTAACTTATGTCAACCAGCAGTTTTTGTGAAAAGAACCCAGTAAAGGCAGCAGATGATCAGCTGCTGTCCCAGGCTCTGCTTCTAACTACCTGTGTCATCTAAAGCACAGCACCTCCTCTCTCTGGGCCTTGGTTTCTTATCTTTAAAATAAAGGATCTGGACCAGTAGTTCTCATCTGGGGACATGTGGCATGTCATGTCTGGGGGAGGGGTGCTACTCGCATCTAGTGGCTAGAAACCAGAGGTGCTGCTAAACGTCCTACAATGCACAGAACATCCCCCAGCAACAAAGAGTTATCTGTATCTGGCACAAAATTTCAATCATGCCAAGACTGAGAAACTTGGTTTCAACTATACTGAACTACATTTTCAATAAGGTAACATCCAGCTCAGACATCCTGTCCATCCTATAGACAGTCTGTGCATTTCTTCCCTTTCAGATCCCTTGTTTAAAATTGTCCAAAATTATTTATCCTCAATATAAATAATAATTTTTATGCCTTGCCAAAAATATGTGAGTGACAAGCACTGTTTTAACATTAAAAAAAAAGTATAAAGCTTCCCAAGACATTGGGGATGGATTTCTAATAACATTTACAATGGCAGTTAGCAATTATTCAAAGTCTTCCAGAGTATAACCTATATCACGGCAGTAAATTAATATTTTGGGAAGCTACATTAATAATTGGTTAGGTGATATTTGCTGAATGAATGATTCATCAAATAATATCTTTGCTGGTAAAAGAAAACACATAGCTCACGAAAGTCCCAGACTGTGGGAAGCAGGAAGTCAGGGAGGTCTGTGTGTGACTGTGTGATGCGCCTACACACAGACTTTAAGATGAAAATAAAGCTGAAAATGTTTTCCTCACAAAATGCTCTTTGACATTCACCTTTTCCAATAGAGGCTTTGGTTAAGAGAATATGCATTTTCTTTGCTGACACCCCCCTTTCCCCAAAGCCTGGGTCAGATGCTACTCTTGGGGGCTTCTACAGAATCCTATGACACTTGTAGGCTTACATTTCATTACACATGTTGGTTCACTTGTCTGTACAGCCCCCAGACTTCAAGTTGCTCAAGGGAAAAGCCTGTGTGTTGTTTATTTCTGTATCTTTAGTGCCTAGCAACAGTGGACATGTAGTAGGCACATCATAGATATTAGTTGACACTAGTCAACGTGGCAGACTTAGCAGACCCGCTGCTCCTCACTCAGAGAAGTGCTGAATAGGATCATTGTTGGTTAGAGAGCTCAAAAGCAAGAAAGCGATACCCCAGGTGCCAATATCATAGAAGGAACTCGAAAATGCTGCTAAGTTTCAACATCAGTTGAGCCCATGGGGTGCAGTAAACCCCTTGGCACTGGAGTTTAATGCCCAAGGAGGAAAAGAAGTCGTGGCCTCAAGCCTGTATGTGACAAGCAGCTGAAACTGAGTTTGTAAAATAAAGCTAAGGGTTGGAGATAATTCACCCACAGGAATACAGAAATAAGAGAATCTGAAAAATATTTTTAAATGGGTATGTTTTAAATGCTTGAATATATAAAGGAAGTATTTGAATGTGCAATGCAAGAATACACAATTACACTAAAAAGAACAAGGAGGTCAAAAAAGCATCAAATACACATTCACTGTTAAAATAAAACACCATCAACAGTTAAACTGTAGGTTAAACACAAGAGAAGAGAAGATTAGTGAGTCAAAAATACATCTGAGAACATAACTTAGACTTCACCACAGAAAAATAGGAGGTGATACAGACAGAAAATTAAAAGAATTGGAGGAAAGAATGAAAAGCTTTAACTTATTTATGAAAAGATTCCATTTGAGACACAGTGGAGAAAATGGGGCAGAAACAATATTCAAAGGGAAAACAGGTAGAGAATTTTCCATGAGAAGCCCTTCCAGACTTCTCCCCTTACGTCGAAGCAGCTGTTTTTCCCTAGTTCACCAGGTAAATTTGAGTGCTGATTGTACAGACCTCATGCCTAGGAGAGTGCAGGAAGGAGTTGTCCCCATGTAATTCTGCTCTGAGCTCTGTATGTTTTCGGGTGAGAACAGAAGACCACACCCCACACATGGTCTGTGCTCCCCCATCCCATTGTCTCATCTCTAGATCCTCCCCAACCAGTGCTGGTTTGGTTTGGTTTCTTTGCACAGACTAACTAAAGCTGATTGTTTATCTAACAAATGACTGGCTTGTGAAAAACCAAATATACAGTGGCCAGACCACATAAAAGATCAGAACTCTGTGGCAAATAGTCCAGGAAGTTAAACAAAAACCTCTGTAGCAATCAACACAGAATGGCTGGGACTTTGATTAGTAACTGATGGCTGCCTCAATTTTTGTCCCCACTTCCGGCTTAGGATCAGCTGGAGACAGTGGAACACACACTCCTAAGCAGTCACGTAGCATGGATGCCCCCTATTGATCAGCCCCCCAGCCTCCCCAGGCCAGCAGCCCCCAATCAGGGCACGCCTGGAGCTTCCTTTTTCCCACTGTGAAGCTTTCCCATTCCTCTACCTGCCGTTGAGTCTCTGCCGAAACACAAGTGACGGCAGGGGACTCCCTTGCTATAGGTAGTTCTGAATAAACAGCTTTCACTCCTTCTCATTTGGGTGAGTTTTGTTCATTTCCACACGTGCTTATTTTAGTTTTAGCACAAATTAATTACTCCCGCTAAAAATGAATTATTTCACCCTGTAAAATTAATATGAAGAAAAGAGGTAAAAACTTTTTTTCAGTTCTCAGTTATACCATGTTTTCTTCACGTTGTGTTTCTTGCTTGCTTGCTCTAGGTAAATGAATATGGCTTGTTGGTCCCCTAATTTACTTTCAATCCTATAAAAATTATACCCTTTGGCTTCCTGGTCTTTCTATTCCTGGATCAAATAAATCTAAACTCTGAGACTTGATCTTGAGGAAATCCCAAATACAAACAAAACAATTTGAACACGTGCCCACCATCTCTCATTTCAACCATAATCCTGAAGCTCTTTTCCTAGTCTTCTACTTGAATTGGTCTTTCTTAAGAAAATGAAGAATTTCTGGAGGAATTAATTATATCAGTGATATGTCTGATAATTTTTTTTCTTAGTCAATGAGAGTAGTAATCCAAGGAAATAAAGAGAACATAAGCATCTATTGACCCAGGAACCATGCATCTCACACAAACTGGGTTGGCTCCACCTATATCAAAGTGAGATCCCTTTGAAAGAAAGAGGGGAAAGTTTATATAAATGCTATGAGAGTTATATAGCATAATAAGCACTAAGGAGCTCTTAAACTGTCGTGCATGACATGAAAGACTTTGGATTTACTAGCAAATCACTAAGTCCTTAAATTGTGACATTTAAAGGAACCCCAGAGATAGTTCATTCCTTCTGTTTATAAATGAGGACATTGCAGCCCATTAACTGACTAGCTTCAAGTGACAGAGAGACTTACAGCCACCTGGGACAAAGTGCAGACTCTTTTCCAGGACAATATGCCTCTCAATGCTCACCCAGCTCTTTTTGGCACCAGAGCTAGCTATAGACTTTTATATTCTCCTAATTTGAGGATTGGTGACTTATTTACATAACTTCAAAATCCAGTGGAATTTGGTTTTATTGCCAAAAATTTGTAGTTATGATACCTCATTAAAATCTTTTCTCAAATAGCCTTTCACACTATGTAAATGGGTATGACCAGACTCCCACTGTTGGCACTAAAATATTTTGGATTCCTCTAAAAATGTCAACAGATCCTATGGTTTTTATTTTTCCTAGTCTCAAGCTTTTTGTGGTTTCATTCAATGCTTCCTAATAAGACATGCTGTCTCTCCTGAAGATTACTGTGGTTTTGTGACTCACATCCTAATTCTACAAGATTAGATACTTCAAATGAGTGTGAAGCATGTATTTTGGAATGGCCCTCACTCCATGCTGCATGAGAAGTTCTTTTCTTAAAACTAAATTCAGACCTGTCATTAGGACCGATTTAGAGACAATGGAAGGAGGGTGGTGTGGGGTGGGGTATGGTGGAGGAGAAGCCTGAGGCCAGCAGGGCAGAGCTGCCTGCCTGCTGCTGGAAGACCACAGCCAGAGCACCGATCAGGGAACACCTGACACATCAATCATCGTGCTGGTCCAGGACCACTGGTCATCTGGTTCATTTGTCCCTTGTCTCTCCCTTTCTAGTCTTGAATGAGAGAGAGGTGATAGAAGGTTGGAGTGGAGCAAGCCAAGAAGGAGGAGTTTGAAAGGGCTCCGTCTTAGTCTGTTTGAGCTGCTATAACAAAATACCCAAGACTGGGTAGTCTCAGAAATTTTATTGCTCACAGTTCTGGAGGCTGACAAGCTCAAGATCAAGGAGCTGGTAGATTTGGCATCTGGTGAGGGCTTCTTAGACTGCACTTAGTTGCTGAGTCCTCACGTGGCCAATGGGGCTAAAGTGCTCACACAAGCCTCTCTTGTGGGCACTGATCCCCCACGTTCATCACGGTGGAGCCCCCGTGACTTGATCACTTCCTGAAGGCCCCACTTCTTCATTAATACCATCATATCAGGTGATAGTTTCCCACATAAGAGTTTTGGAGAGACACCAACAGGCAGACCACAGCAGGCTCCATCACCAGGAACAGAGAAGCGAGAACTTGAGGGTGCAGGAGACTTTGGAGAGAGGCCTGTCAAAAAAAAGCTCCCCCCATTTACATGAATTAGACCCAAGAATAACTACTATATGGAATCTGTAAGTCCGTCTTTGGTAGTTGTATTAATTTCCTAGGGTTGCCGTAACAAAGTACCACAAACTGGGCAACTTAAACCAACAGAAATGCATTCTGTCATGGTTCTGGAGTCCAGAAATCTGAGATCAGGATGTTGGCAGGGCCACGCTATCTCTGAAACCTGCAGGAGAGAATCCTTCCCTGACTCTTGCAGCACATGGTGGAGGCTGCAGACCCCTGCCTTCCTCAGCTTGCAGCAGCACAGTCTCTGCTTCCGTCTCTGCAGGCCTTCTCCACCCATCTCTTCTCTTCTCTAAGGATGCCAGTCACATTGGACTAGGGGCCCACCTACTCCAGTATGGCCTCACTTAACTAATTACAACCCTATTTCCAAATAGGGTCACACTCTGAGGTGCTGGGCTTAGGACTTCAACATATACTTTGGAAAGACATAACAGTAACCTCTGTCCTTTTTTGCCATGATGATTATGCTTAAAAGCCTTCAGACAGAAGATCCTGTGTAGAAGGAAGGACCAAGGGAGACAGAATCCTTCTTGCCCATCAGGCTTGAAAGAAAAGAATCCCAAAAGGTGGAGTGGGTGGTTGAGGCTGTGTTTTGTAGTAGGAAAACAACAAACAGTCTGCTCCTGCTGTACTCACACCACAGCACAGAACACTTCTGCAGCCACATGTGTGGTTTTTTCCCACACATCAATTCTGACACTGCCTGTCTGATATCCAATCCTACATGTTAAGGGCTCAGTCCCACAGGACTGTCCCCCACTGCAGATATCAATTACAAGTCTAAGCCTCCAGAACTTCTGAACCATCAGTGATAAATTGGGGTACCCACTGCCACCCCCTCCTCAGGTTTGATGAATTTGCTAGGGCAGATCACAGAACTCAGGAAAATGCTTTGCTTATGCTGATTGGCTTATTATAAAGGATATTGCGAAGGACACACGGGAACAGCCAGATGGAGAGATGCACAGGGCAAGGTATGTGGGAAGGGAGCTTCCGTGCCCTCTCTGGGCATGCCATCCTCCAGGTACCTCCACGTGTTCCCCAGCCCAGAAGCTCTCCCAACCCTATAGTTCAGGGACTTGTATGGAGGCCTCCTCATGTTAGGCATGATCGATTATTCACTCCATCTCCAGTCCCTCTCCTCTTCCCAGAGGACAGAGCTGGGGCTGAAAGTTTCAGGCTTCTAATCATGGCTTGATCTTTCTGGTGACCAGCCCCCATCCGGGAGCCCACCAAGAGTTACCTCATTACAACAGAAGATGCTTCTAACACCCAGGAAACTCCAAGGGTTAGGAGTTCTGTGTCAGGAACCAAGGTCAAAAGCCAAATATTATAACAAAGATGCACCTAGCATCCATATCACTCAGGAAATTGCAAGGGTTTTAGGAGCTCTGTGCCAGAGAGCAGAGAGACCAAATATACATTTCTTATTATGTCACAATATCACAGTCCACCCCCTAGTCTCTGGCCATTGATTTCTTAAATCAAAAGCATAAACAACTCAAAAGATACTGGAACATTACTAGAGTCCCGTTTGGTCACTAATAATTAGTCCAGTTCATCATCATGTCATATGAAAATGTTGGCAGCCTTCCATTCAGTCTTGTCAGGTTCCAAAAGCAGGAGTGGTCTCAGCAGACATATAGCTTCACCTTTTCAGACATCGGTATAATGGAATTAAAAGACAATATCACTTCTTGCTCTGAGCTTCTTTCAAAGTGTTAATGGAATACTGCATTTCTCTCTTTATGCAACTCACTCACTCACTCCTTAACCCTCAGCTGCTCTTCCTCCTCCTCTTTGTACAGGCAAACTTTTCCACCTTTGGAAGGGACATTGGGATCAGCCATTGTGCTCGTCTAGATTGCAGGCAGCAATACTCACCTGGCAAGTGCCTCCCCCAGTCCACTCCCATTCAGATAGCATAAGGTTATGTAGGTGCAGAGCTAGGGGGCTGGCTATATTTACCACCAGACAATATAACTGTATTCACTGTTAACCCCAGTTTTGCCAGATGGGGATGAAGGAATAATCCATCCCCATCAGACCCTTCTGACGTAAGGTTTAGAAGGATAGTTACAGTTTCTCACTCAGGAATCATCCCCGCTTCCAGCACTTGTAATTGCAGCCCTGGTCTTGTGACTGCTGCAACAAGTAAAGGGAGAAAATGAGGTGATGTGGGTAAGAAAGAAAAAGAAAATTACAGTTGTTAAACAAGTGTTTCTTGGCAAGAACTACATGAGCATACCAGCATCCTTCCCAACCCCTCTTCCCCAGATCCACAGAAGAACAGAGGAATGTCTGGTGGGAACACTCCTGTAGTCCCACTCATGCTGAGTGTAAGTACGCATGTGTGAAAACATGTAAGCCAGCCTTTATGCTCTTCTCTCCTCCTGTTGTAGAAAACGAATATTTCAATTGCCTGTTCCACTTCCATAATAAACTATTGCTCTGAGGAGGACATCTCTCTGCTCATTGTTAGACACTATGAGCTGTGCAGTGTGTTCCTTGGTCTGAAGAAATGGGATTTGGTCATCTAAATTGGGGCAACACTGTCTGTCCCAATTCCTTTATAGCATTCTGAGCATTTGTGTCTTTCACTGGGTAAGCAAAGCCCAGTCCAGAGTCAGTACCTATTCTTGTCAAGACCCTCCAGGGCTCCAGCCTCAGTTTCCCTTGCCAGCTATGTTCAGGGCCTTCCCCTGGGGCATCTGCCCCATAGCCATCAGCAGTCTCTGTCTCTGTTGCTGGCAGACAGCATAGTCCTTATTGGCATTTGTGTAGATTCAGCCCATCTCTGCACTGCTGCAGCACCCCGTCCACTCATTCTGTGGACCCAGGTGGCCACCTTAAGCAAGCACACAGGGCTATCTGCTTGTTGATTCCAACCAGCTTCTGAACCTGGAAGGGGGTTCTTCCGATAGGCATCGACACATCCTGCTTTAATGTACCCCTCAAGTTCTCAAAGTGGTTTCCACAGGGCTGTGCCCTCCATGAACATTCCTCTCATAGACCTGGTTTCCATTGCCCTCCTATAGGCCATATGGCCAGGCCACTGGCCACTGCCCATGAGTCAGTAAAAAAAAACAAAACACCTAGGGGCCTTTAACACTGTTCAGTTCTTCCATCACTGCTAGTAAAACAGCCCACTGACCTGATTTGTTTTTACCTCCTTCAGTCAGAGTGGTGGCCATCCAGACAGCACACTGCTCTTTCACCTTGGAACTGTCACCCACAATTTAAGCAGCTCTTTGTCAGTCAGTTGAGAGCTGTTTATTCGGGCACCTTCCAAGTGAAGATAGAATCCAGCAGCTCCCCACACCATTCCAGAGTCAGTCCTAGGGGCAAAGAGGCTCCCTGCTTGTGTGTGTCTCCTCCTGTGTCCCCAGTTAGCATGATCCTGTATACACTGTTCCCACTTTATTATGGAACTCTTCTGGGCACTTTCATCCTCATTAGAGTGCTTCTCTGACATCGCTCAAGACATCGAGGTATTATCTATTTGCACAAAGCACTCAGGTAACAGAAACATAACTTCTTTACACACAGCATTGTTTAAACATTCCAACGTTCATAGTCCTGTCAACTCTTGCATTTGTATGTTCTCCCAGTCAAGTTATAGCTCGAGTCAGGGCTTCCACCAGTGGCTTTTGATAGCTCAGTGCATCTCTCAGTCTCAGGACTCTCATTTCAAGGAGTCCTGGGAACTTCTTTCTCCGCTCTGAACATTTTACCACTTGTGTACAGAAGGCTTTGGGTCCCCGGTGCAGGGTCATGCCAAGGAACCCTGACCTTTTTGTCAGTCTTTATCTTGATTACCTTGCCTGACAATCGACCCACGTGATTGCTGGTCAGGTTTCTCATTATAAGCTCTGTCTTCCAGCTTTTTAAATTTCTCTGAACTGGTTAAATAAAGCAAATGTGTTTGGGGCCCTTGAATGTTGAGGGGCCAGCGAGGGGTTCTTCTGGCCCACACAAACTTTGACAGTGTTTTATTAAAACCTTTGTTTTAACCCCACCAATATCTGTTATTCATTACATTTCTTAATAACCATTTAGGAACTTCCACCTTGTTGGGCAGAGTCCTTTGACTGTCTCCTCTGCACTTTCCCATTCTCTTGTTAATTAGCTTAATGCTTTTAGCATCTGAAAGACCCATGAGGCAAAATTGAGATAGCAGGATTGATAAGGCTTCCCAAATTGTCCTTTGGTTTAGCAGCGGGGCATCCACGTAGAAGAGGCGCCCTTAACTACAGCGTCTACCTGGGAACGGGCGTATTCAGCAAGTAAATATTATGATAATCGTAAAGCCAGTCTCACAGGGCTCACATACTGTTAAAAGAAAAACTTTAGACAAATTAAGTTTAAGAGAGTTTAACTGAGCAAAGCAAAGAAAAAAAAGGCTATTCGGGCACCTCTAGAATCAAAATAGATTCGGAAGGCCCCCACGCTGCCATGTGGTCAGTTAAGATTTACAGACAGAAAATGGGAAGTGATGTACAGAACACAAAAGTGAGGTTCAGAGACAGCTGGACTGGTTATGGCTTGGCATCTGCTTGACTTGAATGCAGCTTGGGCAGCTGGCTGCCTGTGAGCGGTCGCAGTCCGACGCTGTGACGGGCGAGGTGCAGCTGCTGTGACCACGTGCACTTCGGAGTGAGGCCTTCCTTTGTTCACACACTGAGTTGAGTTGTGGTTTGTTCATAAGAGTGCAAGTGTGTGATACGGAGGTGCAACCTTAAAGCAAGAGTTCTTATGAATGAACTGAACGAACACAGACAAGTCAGGATCCAGGCAATACAGGTGATTCAACGGTATTCGAGTCTAATGGCTCATAGTGTTTGTTCAGGGTATAGTGGCAATTAAGGACCAGAGTTTGCCATAAAGTGGCCTGATGGAAAGAGGCGTTCATTTTTGTTGTTAGCCTAGTAACATAAGTCATCATAACCTGGAGACTGACTAGAAGAAATATAAAGATTAGAAAATTGGAAATCCAAGCCTGCCATCTACCATTCAGGATGCCTGACAACCAACTGCTAGCTGCTCCCGTAAACACATCGTGTGTTTCTTTCTCTTGAACAATTTTCTTAATGTATTTGGTGACAGTGTCTAAGGAAACCGCAGTGTCAGCCACCTTTCGAATCAAGCTTTCTGGAGTAACGAATGCAGAGAGGTAGCTACAACATTCAGTTTCGTTCAGTATCGAACGAAAGCCCCCAACTTGAGCAAAAATATCTAAAGCTACGTGACATTTCATTAAACGTTTTTGTGAATTCATACGTTATCATCTACCTTTTGAAGAGCGGCTTCTACCCAGCTGAAACCCTGGGAGGTCTGATTGGGTACAAAATCCAAGATTTCTTCCAATTTACATGTTAGCTTTAAATGCCATGCAACTGGTACCCACTCCCTCTAAGAGTGAGCTCCCAGGAACTCCACTGGAATCTTTCCTCAGTAGAAATTAGCTTATCTTCATCTATTTCACGTTTGTTGCTCATTTTAGTTATTGATCGTTTTGGCCTCTGATCACAGGAGCTATTATAGAAACTTCCAGGGATGTTATTCAAAAGGCAGGAGCATGCCAGGCCAAATAGCAAGATCCAAGCCAGCAAAGAAGAAGAACAGAATAAGCAGATTCTCCGAAGACACAATATAGGACCTCAGGAGTTGGAAAGGAGGGCCACCTAGTTGCATCTAAGCAAGGGTCAGTTAAGTCTGTTTGTCCATAAATTTGCATAGCTCATGAACAACACCCAATGGGAAATTTATCTTTTTTGTGGCCTCTTTATAGCATGCTGTAAGGGTGTATAACCACATTTGGAAAAAAGGGACCCTACTGGATTTAATCTGGTGACATATGAACAATTACTTGTACCCACGTAGGTAGTTCCCAGATCTTGAGGGTGTGATGCCTGAAAGCACAATATACCTTTTGCAGGCATCACTTGGATATGTTTCCTATATTTGGTAGCAATCAGATTATTAATTGGAAAAGTCAGGGTGTTGTTTCTAGTGAGTGCAGGATAGCAAGCAGCAGGGATGTTTAGAATGTGTTTGTAAGTCCTAGTTTTATTTGGATATTAATAAGGAGTTCACTTGGGCAAACAAAACTGTGTGAAGTCCAGAGCTGCCAAACAAAGAGCTCTCAACAAGAGGCCTTGTACACACGTCTCAGCTGCGTGCTTAACCTAACGCTGGGGAAAAGAAGAGATTTCTTTCCTTACCCCATTGCTAGGTTCATGGCTGAGGCCACATTAACAAAAGACAGATGAACAAGAGAAAGCCATACAAATTTATTTATTACAAGTTTTAGGTAACAGCCTAGAAATGAAGACCAAAAGAAACAGGGAAATCTGTATTTTTACGCAAAGGTTTAATGAAGAGTGGACAGTGTAGGAAGTATATTGAACAAAGGGGCGTGATCTAACGGTAGTAATGTGGGGGCCACAGGAAGGCCAGTTTGCTCAGATTCTTCTCTGTGCCACTGTGTCTTCAGAGATAAGAATGTTCCTTTCCTCCAGATCTATACCTGAAAGAGCCATCTCTCAAATGAGGGTCTTATGACCTGTCTCAGGGGAGAAGGATGAGGGGCGGGTGGGAGTGGCTTCCTGCTTCTGCTGTTTCCCCAAATGCCAGTGTGCCATATTTTGGGGTGTCATATCTGAACTCCAGTCACTAACTTGGAAGCTTAAGCCCAAACCAAATACTTTGTATTTAATTTTACACAGGGCAATCATATAAACTTGTGGAGTCTGCTGAGTTGCCGTTGTGATTTTGTGTTGGGCTCACATCTTGTCTTTCAAAGCACTGGGTGCAGTCCTTGTGTGACTTCTAGAGCTACTAGGTGTGGTGCGAAGGCCGAGTGTGTAAGAGGAAAGACAGTGCTGCCTGAGAGGGGAACCCCGGGGCCAACAGAGAGCCAGCTGTCCCCTCCTCCTCCCAGCCACCTCCTCGGCTCAACACCAGCCTACCTCCAATGTCCTGGCTCAAAGGACATCAGCACAGAAGTATCATTGTGTAGGAAAAACAGAACCAATAAAGATAATCAAAATAAGAGATTACATTGATGAAGGAAGACAAGGATAGTTCTCGTTTGCCCTTGCTCCACAGGACGGTCATGCGGTAGGTTTACAGAGGAGTTGTCACTTTTGCACTGAGCTCGCTGGCTGGTGTCAGCCCCCGGGCTTGCTTGGGAAGATAACCGCTGGCTCCACAGTGCACTGGGTGGACCCTCCAGAGTGGTGCCCAGGGGCCCGGACTCCTCTCGATCAAGCAAGAGAGAAACCAGAGCGCGGTTCAGGGATGTCCCTGGTGGAGCGAAGAGAAAGCCTGGGGTGTAGAGGAGTCAGGGATGTTTACTCTGGAAAAGACAAGAGTCTGGGGTAAGAGGAAGCTTTCTTCAATTATCTAACGCTCTGCGCAAGAAGGTTTGAACTTGATCTATCTAAGCTCAAAAAGGAGAATAATGTCCAAATGTGTGGAACGTTCTGGAAGATGAATCCTGATGCACTACGAGGAAGATTTTTCCAGCGATCGGTCATGTCCAACAATGGCGTGGGCTCACCCAGTACAGGAAAGACTTGCGTGTCACCATCTGCAACAGATGCAGCTGAGGAACTGAAGCACAGGTGGTGCTACTCTGATGTCCTCTGAGGTCCCCGCTGCCTGGGAGGTTCTATGAGCCCATGAGTCTGGGTCAAGGCAGATGGTCTGCTGCTGTCCCTGAGCGCTGAGCCTCCGCTCAGTCCTCCAGGCCCAGTGCAGATGGGCAGCGGGAGCCGGAGGAGACGAAGGTGTGAGTAAGGTGGGGTCAGGGCAGGGAGAGAGAGCGGAGAGCCTTGCTGGGTGGCTGCGACCTACTGAAAGCCACACTGTGTTATCTCATCCGTCTGTTCTCTGACTGAGGTGTCGTCGCCGTTTTACAAGAGAAGCTGTGAGCTTGCCCAGGTGACACAGACAGCTTAGGGCCAGGCTGGACTCTGTTGTTCCTCCCCTCTTGGTCCAGTGTGGCCTGCTGCCCTTGTCCCACAACACCCATCACTGTGAGACAGTCTGCCGCAGTCGTTCTGGCCTCAGACAGACTTCGACCTAGCTATGACCTAATACATCGCACTCTCCCCAGTATATCAGGTATCGACTGCTAAACCACCTTGCGTAACGAGTGCCTGTAAAACCTCCTCTCCATTGCTGATGGATCACCTGTGTGGCCCTGTCATCCTGTAAATACCCGGTGCCTGGCTCGCCACTGGGTAGGATCCACCCATTCCACCTTCCCACCATAGCCGTCCCTGTCCTCTGTGTGGGGACGGAGAAGGTTAGTCCAGCACAGCCGGCCTTACTCAGTGCTGCACAGAAGACTGTAACCTGGGAACACTATTTATTTGCATTGCAAAGAAACCTCATAAAAGATTGAGAAATACTTCCGACATGAATTACAATAAATTATCTGATTATATGGATGAAATGGTGTTTTGGCATTGGATCAGATTGCCCTCCAGGCACGCTTCTGAATGTGTAAGCGCCCCCATAAATGAAGTGACAGCTAAGCAAGAGACCCGGACTCCTCACCGGGTCTAAGCACTGAGTTAGCTCCATCGCTGCTCTCCTGCCCCTGTGGCTCCTCCCCCTCTAGCTGCTCACTGTCTGGGTGGCTTCGCTGTAGAATCGAGTCTGTCACCTAAAAGGGACCAACTTTACAGCAGCTCTGCTGTGGGCTTTGCTCCCGTGTTAATACATAGATGGAGAAGTGTTGAATGACTGTGTATACTAACTGCTGTAAGTGATCTGAGGTCTTTACTCTCCTTAGCTGATCGTTTACCATAAGTAGTTCGTAATGATTTTCAACATCACTTCTTGGCAGACGACCCCCTTCTGGCCTCGGTGTGAAGATCTGGCGTCTTACACGGACTGCATCAGTGAGTCAAATCCAGGTGGAAGTGTTTGTAAATTCCCAAAGAGGCCATCAGGACCACTCTGGGTCTCTGGGAGTGGGGTAAAGCTGGACAACCTCAGTCACTTTGTGCCTGGACAATCCCACCGCCTTCTGCTGAGTAACAGGCAGGGAAGTGCCTCGACCTGAAGGCAGACAGACCGGCCTCAGCTTCTGACTCATCCACCCACGACACTGGCTGCTGCTGCTGAGACCCCCCCCCCCCCCAACAGCTCTGGGCCCACTCCCTGGCTTAGGGCAGATGGGGCTGGCAGGGGCAGAGGGCACCTTGTAGCAGAGTGCCTCTGTGAGCCAGAACAATAGCAGACGTCCTTGCTGGCACCATGCATTTTGCTCCTGTGAGAAAACAAGCAGCAGCTCAGAGGGGAGGAAGACTGCCATGGGTCGCTGCTGTGACGATGCTGTCATGTACTGGCTATTCAACAGAAGGAGGAGGAGAGAGAACACTGGGTTAAATTCCTGGTAGGTTATTATGCAGATGTGTCAGCAGGTACCCTCTCTACTTGGCAGTGTCACAATGCGTTGTGTCCTTTGTCCACCAGGAAAGGCAGAGTGCCTGTTTGTCTTGCATCCGGATGCACTCAACACCAATCCTAAAGAGACACCCCTGATCTGTAGGGGAAGAAAGGGGGTGACCCCTTTCCTCCCCATCACAAGGAACATGGCCAACACCCCTATAGCAAATGACAGGTTAACAAGAGAAAAGCAAACCACATTTGCTTACGGTTTTTTACATGACACGGCAGCCTTCACCCAAAGACACAGGAACTGACCCTGCACATGCTTGGGTCTGATGAAGCGTGGGCAGCCGTGCAGAGATCTGCTGGGGTGAAAGGTGTGACCCAACAGCAGCAGGCCACGTGGGGAGCACAGCAAGGCCGGTCTGCAGCCTCCTGTGCAGCGTCCCTTCCTCCCTGCAGAAGGACCACGCTGGAATAAGGGTCTTAATGGTTTACACAGAGAGTCAGGGGAAAGGTCAGAGTAATATTTTTAGGCTTTGTGGCTGGCTTTGGGGACATGAGATTCTACTATTTATGGCTTGCAGGAGAAGCTCAGAGAGAAACTGCTTCTGTGGATATTGCACAGACAGGAGTATCCAGGACGGCAAGATAGCGGCATGAGAACACTCCTGCCCACATCGACTCCTGATCCTATGGGAGGGGAACATTTATCCTTTCCTCACAAAAGGCTCAAGGGGAAGGACACTTCAGGGTTGAAAGACAAGAATGACCAACTGGAGTCAACACTTTTAAAAAGCAGGATTATGAATTCTGGGAAAAATCAAAGCAAGCAGCCCCAGCATGTGTCCCGAGCTCACTTTTCCTTTGGAGGAAGAGCCCAGTGGTAGAATCTGCAAACCCTTTTGAATGCTGACAAGAGCTCTGACCCCAGACCCCGATTCCCATGACACTGGGCAAGGGCAGCCAAAAACGCAGCCTTCTCTGTAGTACCGTGAATCAAAGGCCGGCTGCGTGGGTGACATGGGAATATATTAATTTCCTGGACGCTTAGTGTGCCAGAGAAAGATTAACAGGCTGTGATATGGGACAGCCCTCGGGTCCCTCCCCATGGGATGCAGAGAAAGGGCTGTTTGTGGTGCCGGTGTGGGGTGGCCACACTCGTGGAGAATGATGTCACAGTAATCACCTCGTTGGCCCTGGAGCGTGCTCAGGGAATTTGGGGAGCATAGCGGGACAGCCCCTCGTTGGAGAGGCCCCACCAGGAAAGGTCTGTGCTGCGGGCTGGCCGCTTTCTAAAGTAAACTATCACCTTTGACTTTTGGTCAGAGCTGTGCTGAGCCTGCCGCAGCTGCTCTCGGCCACACTCGGGGCAGCTCAGGGGAAAGCCTCAGGACTCTGCCCGCCTCCCGTAATCATGCCCACCGTGGATGACATTCTAGAGCAGATAGGGGACTTTCACTTTTTCCAGAAACAAACATTTCTCTTCTTAGCTCCGCTCTCTGCAACCTTCGCCCCCATCTACGTGGGCATCGTCTTCCTGGGCTTCACTCCCGACCACCGCTGCCTGAGCCCCGGGGTGGCTGAGCTGAGCCATCGCTGTGGCTGGAGCCTGGCCGAGGAGCTCAACTACACGGTGCCGGGCCTGGGGGCTGCAGATGAAGCCTTCCTCCGCCAGTGCCGGCGGTATGAGGTGGACTGGAACCAGAGCACCCTTGGCTGCCAGGACCCGCTGGCTGGTCTGGCCGCCAATAGGAGCCACCTGCCGCTGGGCCCCTGTCGTGACGGCTGGGTGTACGACACACCTGGCTCCTCCATCGTCACTGAGGTAAGTGAGCTCAGGACTCAGAATGGCAAAGCAAAAACTGGAGCTTCTGGGCCAAGCCCGTGGCGCACTCGGGAGGGTGCGGCGCTGGGAGCGCGGCGACGCTCCCGCCGCGGGTTCGGATCCTATATAGGAATGGCCGGTGCACTCACTGGCTGAGTGCCGGTCACGAAAACGACAAAAAAAAAAAAAAAAAAAAAAAAAAAAACTGGAGCTTCTTTTAAGGAGGCAACTAGGAAAGCACCGGTTCTTATAAGTGTGCCCAGACATGCTCTTTGGACTCAATGTATCTTATAAAATCCTGGCTTCCAAATGAAAACATGCAGCTTCCAATTACTCTGGAGTAGGAGTGGGTTCATTAAAACTTCCTCAAATACCGACAATAATTACTCTAGTGTATGCAAGTCGCAGCACAAAGAAACAAGCAAAAGCACATCAGAGCTCCTGGAAATGATGCCAGGGAAGGGGATATTTTTAAGTCTCTTCTTTTTCTGGAAGCCCTGCCTCGAGCTCTGTTCTTCCCCCGTGCAGACATACACCTAAAAGGGTGTGAAGCTCACCCGAACTGTGCCTTACTGTGTGATTCTGTGTACTTTTCTGCCGGTGGCTTTTTTTTCTTTTTTTTTTTTCTCCTTTTTAATTTGCTCAAAGTGTCCATATAACACCACTTGGGGCTGGAGAAGTTCTGGTGTTATTACTTTATTGAAAAGATACAGTCACATTAAAATCTAATTGTGAAGCCTCATTTCAATAAATGTAGAGAAAACAAAAAATAGAGATTTTATTGGAGGCAAAGCAAAATGGGGGAGAGACATTATTCTGAAAATACAGACAGAGAAAGCCAGCTTCCCGGCTTGATTTACAGGGACTGCTTGGATCGTGTGTGCATGAACAGACGTTTAGAGAGAGCAGCCTATTTTGAAGGATCTAAAGTGATGAAACAATTAAATAAAATGCGAATCTCAGGGACAACACCACCCAACTGCAAGAGGCTCTCCAGCATGGCAATTTCATCCCTTCCATCAGAGATGAGGAAACTGAGGCCCAGAGCACAGAAAAGCTTTGCTGTGGGCCACAGAGGGGGTGCCTTGGCAGAGTTAGCAGTAGATGCTGAATCTTCTGACTTCCAGGCCAGCACCTGTACCACGTGGCCACCTGCCTCTTATTGCAAATGAGAGCAAGGGGCCTTCAGCAGCACATTCCTCATCCCCTTCCTGTTAAAGACAGCAAGGAGATGCCCAGCAGCCCAGATGCCTCGTGGTAGCATGGGCATCACGTTCATGAACCTACTGGCCTCTGGGTATTAAAAGTAGAAAGGAAAAAAATGGATGCCAGATAGAAGGCTAAATGGATGTTGGTGTGTAAAGAAAAGTGAAGAAACAGTTGGTTTATTGCCTTTCAGCCACACCGGTTCAATGCAAGGCATATTTGAGTTCCCTGGGCTGAGTCAGGTGTAACAGGATCCTAACGGGATTTTGTTTTCTTTCTATACTGGCTCGGAATACATCTCACATCTCGGCAGTTTAACCTAGTGTGTGCCAATTCCTGGATGCTGGACCTGTTTCAGTCGGCAGTGAACGTAGGATTTTTTATCGGTTCTGTGAGTATCGGCTACGTAGCAGACAGGTAGGTGAAGCGCCTGTGGTGGAATTTGAATAATCCCACAGGTTTGGAGAGGACTCGGATTCACCTGCCCCTGTTTGAATGCCATCCTTTCCCAAAACTCACAGACCACGAGCTCCTGCCCTTGATGTCTATTGTTTTCACAGCCTTAGATTTGTCTTGCTGCTATAATAATAATGACCAAAGCCTTTATTTTCAAATTCTCTGGCGACATAGAGGGATGTTTCAACATTAGGCAGCAGTTTTTCCTTGTGGGCTATCCAGCAGCTTAGGGTTAGAAGGCAGGGTGACAGATGATTTAATCTCCTTGGTAATTCCTAATTCATTCTTGGGGCTCATTGCCACCCACCTGGTCATGAGCCTTCAGGGCCTCTGAGCTCTGTCCCATCCTCTGCTTCTCTCTAATACAGTGGGAGCCACCAGCATCAGACCCAGTGTAGAATCTCCCCATTGCCCTTTGGATTGCAAGATTCCTGGACTGGGTCCCTGGGGCTAGATGTGACTATGTGCATGGAACCTCAAATGTAATCTAATGAAATGGGAACAGGATGTGTCTACACCATAGAGGTAAATATCCACTTCCACAGTGTTGGTGCCCCTGGAGAGAGATGAGGAAAGACCTCTTCACATGGCACACAGCAGATGGTCCCCTCAGATGAGTCCATGTCCTCAGCAGGCCAGTATTCAGCACTCGAGCTAACCAAGCTAGCCTTGTATCGCTTATTTATCCATCGTTTTGGAATCCCATGATCACCATGCCAAAAGCTCCTCATAACAAATAGCTTTGCTTGTGGATGACCAATTAGATATTTTTACTATCCTCAAAAGGGAAAAGAACAGAAAAATGTGCTTTATATGTGATATGCACTTTGAATAATCTGGTCATCAGGGCTAATTATTTACTATTCATAGATTCAACTGTTTATTGAGTGTTTTTTCATGTGCCAGGCACTGTGTTCAACCTCTTGGAGACTACAAGGGTACTTCAAAAATTTCATGGAAAAATAGAATTAAAAGATAACATGAATCTTTCCATGAACTTTTTGAAGACCCCTCGTATTATTCTCTCTAATCATCAGTAACCTAGAGAGAAAGTGATATATAACTATATGTAATTGTGTATAATATATAAATGCATGACATAATTATATGTATGTATAAAATATAAATATTTATATTCTATTCTGAAGTAAATGGTAACGTAAATACACTTTAGGTTATGTTACACCCTCCCCAACTACATCTATGATATAAATCCAAAGCTGAGTATAATGTTGAATGTAAGTACAGTGTTTTCTCTGGCTGTTATATTATCAGGCCAGATGGAAACTTGCAGACGTGTTAAAGATTGATCACACCCCGCAGGGCGTCTGCATCTTACAGGGGCCTGGGTCACCGGGTGACAGCAGGGAAGGGGGACAGAGCCGAGGCGCTGGCCTGGGAGGACACTCTCTGCACCTGTCGCTTGGCCTCCCGCCAGGGCTCTCCTGTGGGAGCCTTGGGAGGTGAGGAGGCAGGTAGCGTTTTTATTTTTATTGCCACAGAAGTGAGAACGTTGTGCAGAGACGGCCCATTAGGTAGAGGGAGACACATTAACCAGGGCGGGTCCAGAGTCCGGCCTGCTGCTCACTCTCGCATCCACTGTGGGGGGACAGTGACGCTCGGCTCCCTGGGCAGCCCGAGAGCACGCAGGTGACTGAGCCGTCCTTACACTGCAGGTCAAAGACATGAGCTAATTATTCTCATCCCGTTCAACGGGCAGGACACTGCTTCTGACTGCCCCTGACAGTGCATTCCCGAGCTCTAATCTCCAGTCAGTTCTCCACCTTCTTAGACGACCTCATTATTTTGTTCCTGTTGTTAAAATCTCTGCCGACCACTCGCTGTTCTTCCCCAGAAGGCTGTAGACATACCTCTATTGCTTTTCCTTAATCCGCCTGAAGTCTTCGTGGTGCTGTCGTTCTACCTGTGCATGCTCGTGACACTGTGACGGGCAGGCTAACGCCAGAAGTCAGCCGCCACAGGGTTCAAAGGAAACAAGCGATTTATCCTTTGCAAACTGAATGCCTACAATTTTCAGATTTTATACAATGACACAAGAGTCCCATGGAAACCCATTTTATCCACAGATCGTATCAGCATTAAATAAAACACACTGTCTTCCATGAAGCATTTTTAAGATATGCTGTAACAGCTGATTAGGGTGTCTTTTAGAAGAGAATCAGGAGGCAGTATGAAAAGCTTGTAGATAAGACTACCGAGTCTTACACCACGTCAACTTTGCCAGGGTCAGCTTTGCAAATGGAAGAAAGAATAAAGGAAGGGAGAGAGGAAAGAAGGAAGGGCATGTGTTAGAGAACTTGAAAATGAACCTTTTATAAGATGTCTAATTTATTTCATCATTCATAATCTCCTAAAGAATGATTTTGAGTATCACCTGACACAAAAAAATAATCTCTCACCAACTTCAGGTTTTTTACCCTAAAAGATCAGTAATTATAAGGGCTAGATTTAGTGGTATGCTTGAAAATGTTTAGTAACTGGCTCTCTGCAGGGAAAAGTGTTGGTTTGTAGCATTTACTGATTTCCGTGGTGTGAACACTCCCACCGTGGTCCATTTCAAGCTACCACAGTGTGGTCACTGGACACAGAGTTGGCTAGACATGTGCACCATTACACACATTTCCACCATACAGACACGATAGACGTAAACAAACTTGTGCGCATAGATGGTCGATATTTTGCATATTTAATATAAAAATATATTTTAATATTTAATATAAAAATATATTTTGCATATTTAATATAAAAGCGATCTTTTGCATATTTAATTGTAAGTATATATAATTTAATAATGGCTATTTTTACAACTAGCTTGCAAATAGTCCGAAAGTCTAATCGGCTGTCAAGAGCTAGTAGCCCACTGTCTACATGTCATGATGGAACTAGATCAAAGCAGAATCCAGGTCCCATGGGTTGCAGTTGACCTTACCTATCTACATAGGACCTTCCAAAACAAGTCCCCCACTGACTCCTGTGTGCCAGTGCCTTATCGGGCATCCTCATGTGTTTCTTTCATTTAGGATCACAATGGCCTTTTACAGTAGATTTTATTATCCGGAATTCATGGGTGAGGAAACTGAGGCTCAGTGAAATTAAAGCATGCTGACAGGCCTAGGCCACAGGCTGAGGAGCAAGAAGCTAAAGGACTTACAGAGCTGGCAGTACTGGGAGCCCACCCTCCTCTCCTGTTTTCTCTGTTTGTTTTTTATTTGACCTCTTGAGTGGCTCTGTTGGGGGGAAAAGTCTAAAACCTCTATCCCAGATCTATAAGGTTTCTTCTAGCCGTGACTTTTTTTTAAAAAAAAATAGCATTGTACCTTATTTGGAACCTGTCTTCAATGAAGTTTTTCTGCCACATGAATTTGGTTTTCTTGTCCTGTGTTTCAAATGATGAATTTTCCCTTTCTTCGTCCAGAGGATTGTGTCCATCTACGGGGCATTACTGTGGTTTTTATTGTGTGCCTGAGTCAGCTTTGGAAGTTAAAGAATTATTACCAGTTGAGCAAATGTTCATAGATTATGAAATTTCTGAGGGTAAAGGAGGGGGGTTTGGGTAGGAGAATGTGGGAAGAAAGGCTAAAAAATTACATTGAGATGTGACGTTGGATGGCTTTAAATTAAAGGCCAAGAGATATTTTTACAATGGGGAGCCATTGACTGAGAATTAAGAAATAACATGGTCAAAATGGAATTTTAAGACTTTTAAGCAGTTTAGCCGTTTACATTAATTACTAATGAGACTGCTTGATCTTTAATTTCAGATTTATGACATTAAATTTCAAAATAATTATTAATGATGTAGATTATTTTGAAGTGGTTAGTATTTGAAACGCTCACTAGAATATAGTTGCCTAATAATAAGAACATAAATTTTTAAATGTTCAGCCATGACTAGAATGTGCAATCCTAATGATAAAAAGCACTGATTGAGTTTGAAGTATATAAACAAAGATGCAATAAAACATTGTTTTCCATGAAGAATTTAAAAAATATCCACTAACAGTGGATTAGGGAGTCTTTTAGAACAAAACCAGGAGGGCACAATGAAATTATGCAGATAAGAGGATCGAGCCCCACTCCGCTCTCTGACAGCCAGTTTCACAAGCAGAAGGAAGAAAGGAGAAAGGGCGCAAAAATATGTGCCCAGCTCTGTAAGTGAGATATTAATTTAAATGTAGGGTCAGACAGTCTTTTCCAGATGGGGAAACTGAGTAAGGCTGAATATAATACCATAGTAAGTGGTAAGGCCATGATTAAACCCAGGTTGCTGGTGTTTTCCTCTATTCTGTGCACTGGAACAAGCCTCCAAGCCCCTACACTGATGACACCTACGTCCCTCAAATAAAATGTGCGGAAGCCATCCCTCCAGGCTGCTTCATAGCGAACGCCCTGTGGAATGGCCACATGGGTAACACGAGTTCCCATGGAGATGTGCAATGACCACAAATCCAAAAGCAGGGTTGAAAAGGGATAGGGGTGTGCATCAAGTGTTGAATTTTGTTTATTCCAAAGCCCAACTGTCTTGGGTGGGCAGCTGGTTGAGTGTGAAGACCCCAGCTCTCCCATCATGTAAGACTAGGTAGACCCCAAGCTCATTCAGCACTGTGTGGCTGGGAGAATTATCACCTCCCTGAACATGCACCACAGGTAGGACCGAGAAGGTACATTAATTCTGGGGTGAATGGGGCTTGTTGCCTCTTGCATTTCCATAACTGAGAGTTCACCTCTGATTTTGTTTAGATTTTCTACAACCTTCGTGAATCACATTTAATTGATTCCCTCTCTTTGTTTTTCTCCCTGCAGGTTTGGCCGTAAACTCTGCCTCTTAGTTACAATCCTCATAAATGCTGTGTCTGGAGTTCTCATGGCCGTTTCCCCAAGCTATACTTGGATGTTAATTTTTCGCTTGATCCAAGGACTGGTCAGCAAAGCAGGCTGGTTAATAAGCTACATCCTGAGTAAGAATGCTCGTAATTGCTGCTGTGCGCTCAAGGGGACACGGCTGCCGGGACACAGTCAGTGGGGGGTAGCTGTGCAGAAAAAGGACCTGCCTCAGGCAGCGTCGAGAGATTTTCTTTCTGTATCAGAGTGGTTTCTAACATCATTTCCGTCAACTCATTCTGCATTCTTCCTATAAAAAAAAAAACAATGCAGGCAGAAACAAGAGCAAGCATCACGCCACCCAGATTCTTAGATATCTCTTGGAATTTTTGTCTTCTGTAACCTGGAGTATGATGTAGAAAAAATAATCGAGCCTACCAGTCCTATTTATAAAGAAGATTCAATGACGAGATATATGATAGATAGTAAGGAACTTTAATACTTTGCATAAACATATTCTAGTAAACCATGATTATTCTCAATTTATATATAAGGAAATTGAGAATACAAGCACTGTAGTCAATCTAGGTTACTCAGCAAGCCGTGTATTGCACCAGGAGTGTAATTACATCCTACTCATTGGTAGCCAGAGTTATGGCTGAGGGTCACAGAGTGCAAGAGAATATTTGAGTTCTAACAGCATGGCAAAGAAAAATCACTGCCATAATTAGATCTTGAGCGTTCACCTCATTATTACTTTCCCTTTGGCTACATTCAAATAACATCTCTATGAAGGGAAATGAACACTTTGAAATTAAAATAATAATAGTAAAGCTTTCATTACACATGAGAGAGCTAGAATATGTGTGCTTACAATTTTACCTGGCAAAGTTAATGTAGTGAATTCTGTGAGAGGAAGAGGAGATGGTGCTTAATACTATCCCTGCCAAGGTAGACACCTGTTTATAATAAATGTTTCATCAACGAAGGAATTAATGTGTGCACTTATTCAACCAGTGATTTGGTTTCTAGAATACACAATGTGTAAAATATGTAGAATTGTATAAAAGTCAATTTCAGCAAAAGTTCATCTCGGCCTCCTGCCCTTCTTCTCCAGTTCCTCTGAATGTCCTTGAATGACCTTGTTACTCAACTTCTTTCTATCCACCTCCCTCAAACTCATCCATGACCCCAACCACTTTGAAAGACAGACATTTCAATTTCTTGGGAACTTGCATCATTTTGTTTAATTCTGTTTTAAAAAACTTTTGAATAACTCATAGTAATTTATAGAAATATTTTTAGGGTATATTTCTATTTGGTTTATAAATAATTGAAGACTTGAACACGTTTGCCAAACATTTAAAGCAAAAACTGGCTTGTGGAGTATCTGGAATTTCAATTCTAGCACGTCTGTCATATAAAAACAACTATCCCTTAATTCCATGTACAGGGAGCTCATACATCCCATCATGATGTACTCACGGGATGGATATACCACATGCACTGGTATGCTGGTAAATTGGCTCTTGGAGAATAAAGAGCCCTGATTTGTAGTGTTTTCCAATTTCCAAGGTGTAGACATTCCCACGATCACTGATTGTAAGATACCAATGGGTTTAAACAACCAGCTTGCAAAAGCCCTAAAAATTTAAAAATAAGTTCTTGCAAGCTAGCACTAGCTGATTCCAGCCCACTGTTAGGTTTCCAAGCCATTTACGCAATAGATGGGATTGAAAAAAAAAAAAAAAGTTTACCCATGTAGGAGAATAAGATACATTAAGGTGCTCATTTACAATCTAAATTCAATGTTTGACTCATTCAAGTCTTGAGTTATCACTGCCTTATTTTTCTAGATCAAAATTTTGCATGTGTCTGAAATGCAGATGAATTTGTCTTTAAAATTATTCTATACATCAAACATTTTTGCTCATGTTGGCCGGCCTTTCATCCCATCTAATGTGGGATTCTAAGATTTATTTAATTAATACAACAGAAATAATTATAACAACATAAGCTCCAAAGAACATTTAAAATTGTTTAGAGAGCTGCATAGAAAATTCTAGAACTTGCACTATATTTTTGAGGTTGGCCTTCTAGTTTCCTCCTAGTTGAACAGCCAACTCACTGTTGTACTGAATTGCATTGACCATTTGGATTCTCTCTGCAGTTACAGAATTTGTTGGGCTGAACTATCGGAGGACAGTGGGTATCTATTACCAAGTCATCTTTACCATTGGGCTCCTGGTGCTGGCCGGGGTGGCCTACGCACTTCCTCACTGGAGGTGGCTGCAGCTCACGGTTACTCTGCCCAACTTTTGCTTTCTGCTCTACTACTGGTAAGTCCATTTGAAACAAAACGGAGATAAATTGAAATAACTTATTTTGCTGAAAAGGCTGCCTTCTCTATGTACAATGTGCTTCCAAATTCTGAAGTTTTCTTCATTTTCCAGGCTTATTTTACAGGAAGCCCAATTCCGTGTTTCAGAGATAAACATAATAAGCTTCAACCTGTCTCCCCCTCTGGAAATCAAATGTCCTTTCCCTTTGGGATGAAGATTTTTGTGACCTGAATCTTACATTTCCACATTATTTATTTGGTGTTTAAATTAGCTTTCATCAGCTGTGGTACAATTTGGACTGCAGACCCTTTGAAGAGATATTGGTCTTATTATTCTGTCCCTCCTCAGAGCACACTTTAGGACTGAGAAGGCACAGCACGGCACTCATTTCAACACTTGCCTGTATCCATGCCCGAGGCAGACATCCCCAATCAATCACAGCAGACTTTATCCCAGACAAAGCAAACATGGCACTCCAGGCAGACCATACCCATCAATCAGAGTTACCAAGGCAAGTAAAATATGTTTGTCATCCCTACCCAAACACATGGAAAATAGCAGATGCAGCAGAAACTATTATAAACTCCTAATATGAGGTTACCTGAAATAAAGCAAGGGGGATGCTGAATTATCAGACCCAATCTTTCTCCCATGCAGCATACCCCCTTATTTAGTTTCTCCTGGATTTATGCACTTGTTTTACCCATGGTTGTCTTGCCTAAGGATTAACCATCCCAATCATTCCCAGGAAGCCTGTTTCTCATCCAAAAGCCAATAAAACTGTGTCTTAGTCAACTCAAGCTGATATAACAAAATACCATAGACTGGGTGCTTACACAGTAGAGATTTATTTCTCACAGACCCGGAGACTGGGAAGTCTAAGATCAAGGTGCCAGCAGATTCAGTTCCTGGTGAGGACACTCTTCCTGTCTTGCAGACAGCCCGACTTGTCACTGTCCTTTCATAGGGGAGAGAGAGAGAGAAGGAGATCTGGTCTCTCTTACTGTTCTTATAAGGACACTAATCCCATCATGGGGCCCCACCCTCAAGGCCTCATCTAAACCTAATCACTTCTCAAAGGCATACCTCCAAATTACACATTGGGGGTTAGGGCTTCACTGTATGAATTTTGGGGGGACACAAACATTCAGTGCATAGCACTCTGAGGATGACCCTTATCTTCCACCTCTCCCTCATCTGCCTCGACCCATTTCTACCTCCTTTATATCTCTGAATCTACCCCCTTTTCCCTGTTCTCATTAGGAAATCATTATTTCTCACCTGGATTATATGATGGATTCCCAGCTGGTCTTCCTGACATTGGTTTACTGTCCTTTAATCCATACTTCATGCTACATTTTAAAACTTGCATTCTACCTTGTCCCTCCCTGCTTAAAAGTCTTTCACTTTTTTTCCCCCTCGGAATAAGAACTAATGCTTTAACATGGCATAAAAGCCCACCCATTACCACCTCTGATGCACTTCTTCTTGCCAGAATCAAAAGAAATTGACTTACAATTCTACAAGCTCCATGATGGGCTTTACATTTTTGAAAGATTGCTCAAGATGCAGAGTAGAAAACAGGTGTTATGCAGGAAAGATGGAGGCAGGGAGAACAGTAAAGAGACTGTTGCAATAACCCTTGCAAAAGATGACAAGGGCCTGAATTAAGACAGCAGCCATGGGTATGAAGGAGAAAAGCATTATAAACAATTCTAATAAGGTGGCAGCAACAGAGGCTAGCAATAGACTGCATGTGGAGGTTTAGAGAGAGGAAGTGTCAGGTGGATGACCCCAGAGTGTAGGCTTGTGTGCCTGCATATTGGTAGGGGTGTCACTCAAAGAGGTAAGGAACCCAGAAGGAGGAGCAGATTTGGAAGGAAAGGTGGTGAGCTGAACTCTAGACATGATGAATTTGAGGTGCTGGAAGGAAACTGCAGGGAGATATCCAGGGGCCAGTGAATTTAAGGATCTGGATTTCAAATAAAATTCATGGATGTCTTTGTTGTCTCTATAGCAATGGATGACCACTCAGAGAAAATGAATAGTGTTGGGGAGTGGGGGAGATAGGGCCAGAACACAGAAAGCACCAATCTTTGAAAGCCAAGCCAAGGAAGAGGAGCCAGGACCGAAGAAGAGTGAGGTGGTGCCATCGGAGAGAAAGGCGGGGTTACAGGAGCAGAGGGGGGTATGGAAGTCACAGGAGGGGGGCTCCAACCAATCCTCACCTCCCCGAAGCCTGCCCAGGCCTGGGGGGGCCTCTTCCATGCTCGATGGTATCGTGCCTTCATCTCTGTCACCCCCATGCTGTGGGGATCCACTGTTCACTTGCCACTGCATTATTTGATGGCCCTCATAAGCTGTCAGTTCTTTGAGTTCAGGTGACATTAGGGCCCTCTAGTCCAGCTTCCTGTCTTTGGCTGGGATTCCCACAGTAACACCCCTGGTGGATAATCATCGGTCTTTGCTTGAACACTGTCATGGATAACATGTCCTTTGTCATCAAGTGAGCCACTGTACTATAGAACCCATAGCTCATCTTCAGCAGTCTTTGGATTGAGCCAGAATTTTCATTCCTGTGATTTTAACCCAACGTTCCTAATTCTCCAAAAAAATTAATTTCTGTTCTACTCAGAAGTTCTTTAACTATTTGCATATGCCTCTCCAAGTCCACCCAAGCTTTCACCTCTAAACTAGACTGTTCCAATTCCTGCCTTCTCTGATCCGGTACCCTCCTGGTTCTTGGCCCTCCAGCTCAGGTAACAGTTGGCCAAGCTGACTCTGTGCTTCCTGAAGTGTGGGCAACTGGAGCTGAGCATGGCACCAGATGTCATCTAGAAAAATGGTCCTGCAGCATCACAGTGGGAGATTCAGGCTGTGAGCTGTGGACTGAGTGTGGTGGAGCATGCCATGCCCCCATCCCGGACTCCAGGTCCTAACCAAGGAATCACCCCGACTCCTCTCCATTGCGCTCCCACAGAAACATCACCCCAAGTTCCTCTGGTGCCTCCCAGAAGCTTCTCCCCCAGAGTGATGCTTCCACCTGGGGCCTTCCTACCTCTACTCAAGAGCTGCCATGAGAGCATCCTGCCCCCTCCTTGCTCCAGTTCCTCCTCTTCCTGTTCACCCTGAACCCACCACTCAGAGTCCTCTCCAGACACAGATCCAATGGCTATAGTCCTGCTCGAGGACCTGCCAGGGCTCCCCAAGCTCTGCTATATCAAGCTCAGACTACGCAGACTGGCTTTTAAGTTCCTCCACCATCTGACCTTCAGTGCTTATCTCATTCCTTTAGGAAATCACCTTTTGGCGTAACATACCCTCTTGCTTTCACCTGTGATGGTGTACATACTCCCACCTCCTTCTCAGGTCTCTACAGAGCCTGGGGCCCACCCCAGCTGGCCTGCCTCTCCTTCTTATAGCACAGAGTTGGATACCCAGTTGCACCCTGCTTTGCAGCTTGCTTCCTGGGGTTCCACTTAGAAATCTCTGCAGAGGAATCCAAAAGCTTCCTGGACAAGGCTGACTACAAGTCAGCACTTGCAGGAGGAAAGAACCACATATGCCCTTGCATGATCTTTACTTCCTTTGTAGATCCAACTGAACCCCTCTGTGTAAGATCTGATCATGAATATTTGGAGGGGTGGTTAGTAAGATTTTCCTCTCCACTGACATTGTATCATAGGTGCGTACCTGAATCTCCGAGGTGGCTGATCTCCCAGAACAAAAATGCCAAAGCCATCAGGATTATTAAGCACATCGCAAAGAAAAATGGAAAATCTCTGCCCCCCTCTCTTCAGGTGAGCCTGGGGCTTAAGGATCAAATCAGAGAACAGTGAAAAGGGAGGATATGGGAAAACCCATGAAAGCCAGCGATCTCGACGGGGGAGCTGCAAAAAGCTCCCCTTCCCCCCACCCCACCCCCCCAGCATGCTGGCCCACCTATGGTGAGATGCAAGAGGATATCTCATAAGATTTGTGGTTCCCTGGGAAAATATTTTAAACAGATGGAAAACATGAAACTAAAAGGGAACCAGAAGTCATTTAAAAGTCAAATGAGGAGTTTCCATCTTCTGCGATTCTAGGCTTGGCCGGCCATCCCTGCCTTAGTGCCTACTGTTCACCTGTGTGTCTGGCTTCCTCAGGTCAGACGCCTCGACAGTAAAACAGCTCTTTAAACACTAAGAATTTGTTAGAATTTTAAACATTTTGGGTAGAAATTGTCCCAAAATGTTTTAAGCAACTCCCTGACTTGAATAGAATTAAGTTACTGAGGGTTCATTATCTGTGTTCAGTGGTTGCCTTCAGTAGATCTCATCACTTTGAACTGAAACTTTTTCATCTGATAGAGGCTGGAAAAAGAGAAAATCAAGCTTGTTAGAAAATTATGCTGAAACACGTCATTTCTGAATGAGAATGTAGATAGGTTACCTGTAAGAATTTGTGATTTACATGACATTGAGGATGAGGACTTTCTGACTGGGAGGCTTTTTTGTCCCACCTCCTCCCTGTTTCCAGGTGGTTGAAACGTGTATGCTTTTCCACTCATGACTGGCATAGCCCCTGATTCTTACATGTTAGATTCTTTCAGCGATTGTCCAGGGGATAAACCACACGTGAGTCACTGTCTCGCCAAAGGAGGTGACGTTCAGGGAATTGCAGAAGTCTAGCTGGAGGTTTCGCCCCCTCAGGCCTCACTCTTTCACACACTCTCAACTCCACCACCTATACTACCTGTTAGAGCAGGGTTCCTCAAACGTCACTGTCTGTGCACAGGAATCCCCAGGTGGCCTTGTGGAGCTGACACCACTGAGGTCCCAGGGCACAGCCTCCTGCCCGAGGGGCCGCAGGAGGGTCCAGGTGGGCAGACCTGTCGCTCCACCCTCAGCCCTTGGGCCATGGGACTGCGCTTTACAGACAATATCGCTTTAGACATGAGCCTCTGTGTCCCAGCTTCCTCTTCTACTGGGATGAGAAAAATAAAACCTACCTTGTAGGGCTTTTATAAAGATTGAGATAAAGAGTGTGAGGTGCTCAGTGTGGTCCTGGGCACGTGGTGGGCACTTGATCGTGTAAGGTCTTGTCATTATGCCCTGTTGCAGCCCAGGGACACCATCACTCAACAACATACAAAGCTGCTTTCATTGTCTCTGCCCTTAGAACCTGAGACCTGATGAGGAAGCAGGTGAGAAGCTGACTCCTTCGTTTCTTGACTTGGTCAGAACCCCCCAGATCAGGAAGCATACTTGGATCTTGATGTATAACTGGTAAGGAATACTTTTTCACTTTAAGATCCCTACGATTCCTTTAACCACAATCACTCACATTAAGGGAGGGAACGAGGGCGTCTCTGAAACATAACCCAGTCCCAGCATTAGCATCGACGGTGGACGGCGACGCGGCTGATGTACGGTGGCTTTCCCTGCCACCGCTTCTCCCAGGCAAATGTTGAAATCAGCTCACAGCCCTTAAGCATAGATCAGGGCATTCCCAGCATTGGCTGCACATTTGAATCACCTGGGAGATTATGAAATACCAAGGCCAGACCACCATCTCCAGAAATACTGATTTAATGGTCTAGGATAGGGCCCAGCTCAGGAACCAATAGTTTCTAAATTCTCCAGGTAATTCTAATAGCTGAAACTGAGAACTATTGGGATAGATTAATTGATGATGAGTACAGATCTCTATGATTGTACAGGGCTGGCCTTTTCTGTTCTTTTCTACATGAAGAAAAAAAAAATAAACTTATGAAAAAGAATAATCCACCGGCTCCACAATCCAGCCACTTGAACTTCACCGTGTCTGCCGTCTATAGGCTGCGCTCGGAGCGTGGAGCTGTGCTTTTCTACCGAGGCAGCTTCCTAGCAGGGAGCGCGGGGTCTCAGGGCAGCCAGATGAGGACGTGCAATCACCGACCAAAGCAAAGCTCGCAGCAGCCAGCTGAGCAAACTTCACTGCACTGCATGAAAAAGCAGTTTTGAAATTTGTCCTCATTATTCCTTCTTCCCTTCTCTGAATAATTATGACTCTTGAGGATTATCCTCATATTTTCCATTACATATAATAACCACTTTAGTCAACAAAACTAGAAACACTGTCAAAGCCTTGCTTGCATCAGGCTAGAGGGAAATCAAGAAGGGAGCCTGTGCCCGTGTGGTCTTCTGGTTTCCTAACATTTGCGTTAAGTAGTCAGTCTTTTTGATGCCAACTGTGTTAGAGACCACAAAGAGAGAAATAGCTCACAACTGCTAATAACCTGATATAGCTTTACTAAATAAATCACTCTGTTAATCACTCTTGGCTTTCAGTCTGGCCAGGAGTGCTGTCCTAATTTCCTCCCCTTTCCTGGCTTTGGGTCACAGCCAGCCACTGAAGTGGTTCGTAAAAGCAACGGGATAGAGGAAGTAGCTAGGGGCAGGTCCGGGGGAACGGTGGCCCGTGATCGACTCGTACTTCTCCAGACGCCACTCCCATTTGGTGGCTTGTGTTTGGGGCTTGGTTTCACCTTGGCTCTCCTCTCTGCTCAGGTTCACGAGCGCTGTTCTCTATCAGGGCCTCATCATGCACATGGGCCTTGCAGGGGACAACGTTTACCTGGATTTCTTCTACTCTGCCCTGGTTGAATTCCCAGCTGCCTTCGCCATCATCCTGACCATCAACCGCATTGGTCGCCGTTACCCTTGGGCTGTGTCAAATATGGTGGCAGGGGCAGCCTGTCTAGCCATGGTTTTTATCCCTGATGGTGAGTTCAGTGCAAGCTGTGATCTTGTTTCCAAGGCACTGAGAAGAGGGGGTAGCATGGCTCTTGGATAGGAAGACCATGCAATTAATCATCCAAATTGATTTGGAAAGACAGAGGGCAATATCTGGGACCTTCCTGAGCAAACACATATGGCCAACCTGCCCTTGAAAACAAGTGCACCCAGTTGTTCCCTGACATGATATGACAAGAGAGGCCACGAAGCCCCGGCTGCAGGCCAGAGTCGACCTAGAACAGACAGCATGGACTCTAGGGTAGAGCAGCCCATGGCCGAAGTCTCACTCCAGGACTTCCCAGACATGACTGAGGCAACTCCCTTGTCCTCCTGCATCATTCTGCAGAGTAAATGAGAAAACCTATGTAATGCCACCGATACACAATTATTCAGTTCCTTCCTTTCCTTTTAAAATGCTTTCTCAATGAAGGGCAGCAAAAGCCTGCAGAACAGAATCCTTCCAGCAATACAGAGCTTTGTTTGAATCTTTCAGTTATTAGCAAGTATTTAAAATATACCCATATATTTTTGCTTCTTTGGAGTGACCTCTATAAAGTTAGTTTAATTCTGTTGTCATTAACAACAGAGAGCTAAAGAGAGTGTTAGAGGCAAAACTGTGGAGACGGTAGAAAGATCAGTGGTTGCCAGGGAGTAGGGAGTAAGAGGAGTCTGACTAGGTGAAGAACAGAGGGTCCCCCGGGCAGTGAAAATGGGCCATGTGACACTGTAATGATGGATGCATGCCATCACACATTTGCGTGTACAAGCCCACAGACTGTAACCTCCAAGAGCAAACCCTAATGCAAACTATGGATGATATGACGTGTCAGTGTAGGCTCATTGGTTGTAGCAAATGTACCACTGTGGGGGTGCTGATAGTGGGGGGGCCGTGCATGTAGGGTCAGGGGGTGTACGGGAACTCTCTGTACCTTCCTCCCAATTTTGCTGTGAATCTAAAACTGCTCTTTTTAAAAAAGGCTTTTTTAGAAAAAAAATATTAGAATTGTATCTAAGTGAGTCTATAGAAGAACCAGTCTGGAATGTGGTATTTCTCCTCACACACTGCTCTGGGGTGCTGTTGGAGAGGGGGATCATGTGCAGTGTGTGTAAGTGGTGTCCTTTCCCCTAGATCTACAGTGGCTAAAGATCATTGCCGCGTGCATGGGCAGGATGGGCATCACGATGGCCTATGAGATGGTGTGCCTGGTCAATGCTGAACTATACCCCACTTTCATCAGGTGAGTCCCTGTTCCTCAGCATGAAGAGTGCTTGCAACATTTGTGTTTTGGTTGGAAGTGCCACAAGTGAAGGCAGAGGCACCCTGACTTCTCAAAGCACAGTGTGAGGGGAGGTGAGTCCCTGTGTCACATTGATGGGCTGGGGTGAGATGCAGGGGTTGTGGTGAGAACAGAAGGAACCGGCCTGCAAGAACAGGGTCGCCACGCAGCTGCAGGACGGTGGCCCAAGCAGTGTCAGGAGGCTCTGGAACCCTGGATGTGAGAGGTGAAGATCGGCCCCCACCATTAACCACCTTAGGGTTTACATAAAACAGGAATGACAGAAGATGAAGGGATGGTGTACATACGTTGTTTTGTGCATTGAAAATATTTGTTTCAGTTCTCAGGCATTTGCACGATGAGGGGAGTGCTTATTAGGGGGTGGGTGGGAGGTGACACCTGTGCTGGGATGCGTTAGAGGGTTGAGTCTGCTCCTGCATCTCAGGAATCTCGGCGTCCTCGTCTGCTCCTCCCTATGTGACATTGGCGGCATCGTCACACCCTTCCTGGTCTACCGGCTCATGCACATCTGGCTCGAGCTCCCACTCATGGTGTTTGGTAAGAAATCCTCACAAAGGGCTTTCACCGAAAATCTATTGTCCAGAGATCTCCATTTCTCCACCTCAAAATAGGAACCCGGAGGAAACGCAGACCCATTAAGAAAAGGAGACAGCACCACGGAGCACCTGCGTGGGTGTCACCCCCGTGCTCCCGCCCCCGTCCCCAGTTCCTCAGGGCAGCTACTGGCCAGCATTTCCCCTTCTGCTGCTGCCGGTGGAGTCAGGAAAAGGCGGGAATGTGCCAGTGCCGAGCCCCTACCCTCCCTGCCTGCAGGACAGAAGGTGACAGGGACATGTCTAATTATCAGCAATTAACTCACAGAGGCAGATGCTGCACGTGAAGTCTGCAGACTGTGAGAGGAACTGGGGATACTGGCCACTTCCATTCACTTAATGTCCATCGTTTTTCCACAGCTACAGACTGTGGGACAGCCCCTCTCCTCTGCATGTCCCCACAGACACTGGCAATGCCGAGGTGTGTTCAGATTCACGCACACACATTCACCTCCTCAGGTTAATGGGAACACCTTAGTGTACCCAGCTCAGTCTCCTCGAAGACCACTTTCTGAGCCACCTTTAATTTGAATATGTAATGTCTTTCTCATGGGTATACGACACTCTCTTAACTTGCGGGGGGAGAGGAAGAGAACCCCCTCAGATGCACACCAGTGAAGCCCCCGTTGCTGGGCTCCTAATGCCACACGCTGTCCAGACGAGTCCCCCTGCTCATTCCCTCTCTTCCCTGCTTCTCCGGGGACTGGTGATGGGGACAATCTTCCACCCCTGCAGATCTGCCAGCAAAAGTTCCAAATCACTGATCGAATTCACTCTCAAAACAGACCCAGTGAATTCCTCCACATTCCAGCTTAGTGGTAACGCGACAGCCAAAGCTGATAGAACTCAAGCTCTTTATCCTGAGAAAACCACGGTGTGGCTACAGAGTGTGCCCCAAATTCTTTCCTGCCCCAACACTGGCAGAGGGGTCTGTCCCTAGAGCTCCCTTTCCAGCTTGAGGAAGTGCCCATCATACCCTCTGGGCTCCTTCCTTCCAGGGAGGAAGTTGGAGATGCCTCAATCTTGGCCACTTGTATAGGTGAGCAGCGGGTGACCCATGGGACAGTGGGATATTTCTGAATAGATGCTTCCTGTTTCTCCAAGTCCAGTGCTCGGTAACAAAGCAATGCAAAGTCCACACCCAGAGGAACCCGCCCATGCCTCACCTTCCCCTGCAGAAGATAAAGGATCATCACTGCACTTCAACATTGGAAGTAAACCCGAAGACAATCCCAATTTTATTTTTGCTACTAGTTGTATCCTCTTCCCTCACCAACCTTTAACCTAAGTAGTAGGAAAACTAGTAGTTCTGCTTTTTATCTTCCTTCCCTTTCTTTACCACACAGTAATGGTGCGCTGACTGTGGACTTGACATTGCCATAACATTGTAACCCAAGAAGCCTGAAAATCAATACGTTGGAAAGTCCTGGTTGAAAGAGCCCCAGATTATCCTTGTTGCTTAGGCCTGTCTTTGCAAATATAAAATGCTAAATGGATGATAATTTGATTAATTGATTATATTCATCATAATTCACTCACTTCAGAGGCTCAGATGCCAGCCGAATGTTTCTTGTTAGCATTAATTACAATAACCAAATGAATCTTGGGAAGATTGGAGAGATTTTGAGAGGTTAATTATGTAGTAAGCGCTTCCATAGTTCATACCATGTGCCAGGCACTATGCTAAGTGCTTGACAAATATTAATTCATTGCAGCCTCATAACAAGTCTGTGAGGTGGGCATATTATCTCACCTTACATGGGGGAATCTGGAGCATTGCAGATCACAGGACTTCCCAAGGCCCTAAGACCAGTCATTGCAGGAGTTGGAGTCGGAGCCCAGGCATTCAGTGCTGTAGCTTGCATTTTGTGCCTCCAGGCTCTGAGGCCTCTGTTTCTGCCATTTTTTGCAGACACAAAAATGGAGTCCAGCGTGCAGTGTTTTGAAACCACCAAACTAATAAAGAACCCATATCCCCCTTCCTGCATTGTATTATAGAAAAACATAAAAACATAGCTTTAAAGACAAAAATTTTTTATCAGAATTTAAAGAAAGGAAAGCATTAAAGTGTTTATTATTAAAGATGATAGTTAGAGACAAAGGAAAAAGGAACAACAGGAATTCAGTGAACATCTGACTTTGAACTAAAAGGCCTGGCTAAACTTTTTAATACTGTTATGTAGTAATAAATACATGATTCATTACATTTATTTGCTAGTAATAATCCAAGTTCTTGACTTATTTTCATTACCAAGTGCTTTATAGTGGCTTGTTCTTTCTTTTCTTACAGTTAATTTTTTTTTCCAGATTATTGTCTGACTCCAAAGGATCTTAATATTGTGGCAATATTAAAATTCTCTAACCCAGAATAATCTTGACTCAAAATGTTACATATTTCATTCCCTTTAAGGAATTGTAATCCAATGGAGTTTGAAATTGGTATAATATTTACGATGGAAAATGTGGCAACCAGAGATAGCTAAGGAATCTGTAAATAAGTGTAGGAAAACACTTAAAACTTCTTAAAGTAAAAGTAAGGGGAGCACTAGTTATAGAACCTGCATTTTTCTGTTCTGAATGTGATTCGTGTCTGGCTTTCAGCTGTGATTGGCGTGGTTGCTGGGGGACTGGTGTTGTTGCTACCAGAGACCAAAGGGAAGGCTTTGCCTGAGACCATTGAAGAAGTGGAAAACATGCAGAGGTGAGGAGTTGAAATTCCTAAATGAAATGTTTGATAAATGTTTTTGGAAAACCGTATAGCCAGTTGTAAAAAAAAGATTAGGTTGAATTCATACCTCACACCATACATTGTGATAAATTTAAACTAAATCAAAAACTTAAAAGTACAAAAAAAATCATTAAAATAACGAAGACATGATAGGAGCATTCTTTTATACCTCCATAGTAGGAAAGGTCTTTCTAAACATGACTCCCCAAAATCCAGGACCCATAGAAGAAAGATCAACAAGTCTGCTTTCATAAAAATTAAAATTTCTGCATTGGAAAACTACCATAAGCTAAAAATAAAATGACAAACTTGGAGAAAATATTTATTATTCTACCAAAGGCTAATTTTCCCAATATATAAAGAGCCCTAACAAATAGGTAAAGGACTTGAACACATAATTCAGTGAAAAGAAAATAAAAAATAGCTCTTAAATATATGAAATTATGCTCAACCTCCTTCATAGTAAGACAAGTGCAAATTACCGCTGTGCTAATATCCTCTTGGATAGTAAAAGATCAAATTACCTGATAGCATCCTGCATTGGGAGCGAATGTGGGAAATGAAGTTTCATATATGGCTAATAGGTGTATAGATTTGAAATCTTAGCAATTTCACAGTTCTAGGAATTTACATGTTCAAAATGACTTATGTACAGGATTGGCCATTAATACAATTTTTATATAACAAAAGGTAGAAACAATTTTTATACAACAAAAGATTAGAACTGCCCATCAATTGAGAGCCCACTTAAATTAATGATGATATGCCATTCAATAAAATACTATACTCATTAAAAAGAATGAGGCAGCTTTATATACACTAAGGAAAGTTCTCCAAGATGTATTATTAATAGGAAAAACAAAAAAGCAGAACATAGAAGAATACATACTCTACGGTTTGTGCAAAAATAGTGAAAAAGATATGTATATATACATTTGTATTTCTGGAAGAATGTTCAAGAACCATAACATTGGTTATCTATGGAGTTAGGTGGCTATGGGATACAGGTGGGAAGGAGACTTTTCAATGTATACTTTTTTACAATTTCTGAAGTTTGAGCCACATAAACCTATTCAAAAAGTAGATTTTTTAAAAAAATTGAAATACAGAGAAACCTATATGACACCCTCCCCACAGTTTGTTTATGCAATATGCTTAGATATTTTAATTTATTTTGTCCTTACTCTGTGTTTTGGCCTATTGGTGCCACAAACTCAGCTGAATTTTATCCATTCTACAAAACCTTCCTATTTAACATTTTCAGTACTTGGAATCGTGGTGGTCTGAGGCTTTTCCTAGAACTGGAGTCTTAGAGTTGGAAAATTTTGAATTTGGCCAGAGGTTTACTGGCAGCCCACAGGACGCCAAGTTCTTAAATGATTTGTTTGGCCCAAACAGTATTTTTTAAAAGTGGAAATTCCGCATAAACTGGACTTCCAGGATCCACAAAATAAAATAAAATAAAATAAATAAAATAAAATTTTAAAAAGTCAGAAGATTTGGTAACACTGAATAGGCATTTCCTCTTATTGACAATTTGTAGGAGCTGAGTGATGTCTCAGCTTTTCGAAGGACATGCCATCCCCAGCAGGCCACAGTCCCCACTATTCCCTATTGTCTTGTCCGGTACATTATCTGCCTGGTGCATGCAGACATTTGAGTCTGACACCCTTGATGTAGACTACTGCTATCCTCGTGCCCCTGTCTCAGTGCAGTTCCCCACGCGCATGAGCACCTCCCCTTGAAGACAGACATGATATCCTGTGCACTGCGTGTCCCTAGGGCTTAGCACAAAACCTGAACACACAGAGCAGGAGCTCACCAATACCTGTGGAATAAATGCCGAGGTCCTTCAACAGCATCCCTGATTGAAGTTCCTTTTCCTAGCCAGCTCCAGTGTCAGGCAGGCAGTAATTCGGGCTGGTGAGGAGCATGGGCTGTAGAGTCTGATGAACCATCCTCACTTTCCCTTCTGCATGGCCTTAACACCTCCACGTCTCAGTTTCTTCATCTGTAAATGGGGACAACAGTACTGCTCACTGGATTTTTTTAACAATTAAATGGGATACTGCTTGTCAAGTGCCTGATCCTTAATGAATGTCCAAGAGCCAATGTTTAGATGCTTTTATAGCTGTTCTATAGAACAGGAAAATATGTAGCTAGACTGTTCATTGGAAATCAAATTTTAAAATATGTTTTTAGGTGAAGAGTGGCCCGGTGACACTCACATACCTATACTTGTCAGAGTTTTTCATTTTCATGAGGGTGGGTCAAAGCAGGCTAAAGAGATATTTCAAAAGATTATTCCTGTTATTATTTTCCATTCTTTCTATTTATGTGATCTACAGATAATTCCTATGAACATTCGCACTTTTCTTTTTTCCGTGTTACATAACCTAGTTCACTGTTCACATATAGAAGACAGATCTGCATAAGGCTTGGGGAATCACAGAAGGAGAGTGTGAGAAGGTGAGGGCCGAGCCAGAGCTGGGAGAAGAGTCCACGTGCAGAGACAGGGGCAGGGGGCACACAGCCTGCAGGAGGCAGGGTGTCCGGGAGCAGGAGGGCAGAGCACAGGTGGCATGGAGCAGACTCCAGGTACAGCACAGGAACAGGGCAGGGCAGGAGGCCTCCCCCACCATTCAAGTCACTGGTTCCTAAGAGCACTAGGCCCATCCTAGTTACATACATAGCCTGTACCACTTACCAACATACACCCTATTTCACCTCTTAAGACTGTTTCCTTTTCTGGAAAATGAGAATAACAACAGCTAACAGTTACTAAGAGTTCTCAACCAGTGGTTCCCAAACCCCTTATGTGCTCCCTCATTGAATCCTCGCAACAACCCTATGGAACAGGTATTATTATTAACCCCATTGATAACTGAAAAAACCCAGGCACAGAGAGCCTAAGGACTTGCCCAAAGTCACACAGCCAGTAAGCGACAGAGCCAAGGTTCCAACACTGGTAGCCAGATTCCAGGGTCCCTGCACTTGTCTCACCTTCAGGGTGTTGGGTTCACAAATGGGACGGTGCAGTGAAGCCCCCAGTGCAGTGCCTGGCATTTAGTTAGTGGTCAGTCAATGGTGGCTACTGCTGCTGCTGTGCTTGTCATTGCTGCTGTTGCTGCTGCTACTGTCGCTGTTGTTGCTGTTGTAGCTGTTTTTATTGCTGCTGCTGTTGCTGCTGCTATCATATCTGTTGCTGCTGCTGCTGTTGCTGTTTCTGCTGCTTTGGCTGTCGCTGATGCTGCCATTGTAGCTGTTGTTATTGCTGCTGCTATTGCTGTGGTTATTATTGTTGCTGCCACTGTTGCTGCTATTGCTGTGGCTGCTGTTGTTATTGTTGCTGTTGCTATTGTTTTTGCTGTTTGTGCTGCTTTGGCTGTTTCTGCTGCTGCTGTTGCTATTGCTGCTGCTGCTGCTGTTTACTGTTGATGCTGCTGCTGTTGTTATTGTTGCTGCTGTTGCTGCTACTATTGTTGTAGCTGCTGTTGTTGCTGCTGCCATTGTTGCTGCTGCTGCTGCTTCTATAGTTGCTGTTGCTGTTGCTGTTGTTGCTGCTGCTGCTGTTTTTACTGTGACTGCTGTTGCTGCTGTTATTGCTGCTGTTGTTGCTATTGTTATTGTTATTGCTGTTGTTATTGTTGCTGCTACTGCTGTTGCTGCCACTGCTATTATTGCTGCTGTTGTTGCTGCTGTTGTTATTGACACTATTTTTGCTGCTGCTGCTGCTGCTGCTGCTGCTGTTGTTGCTGTTGTCATTGTTGCTGCTGTTGCTGCTATTGTTATTGTTGTTGCTATTGCTGCTGCTGTTATTGCTACTGCCACCGTTGCTCTTGCTGCTGCTGTCATTGCTGATGTTGCTGTTGTTGCTTCTGCTATTGCTGCTAGTGTTGCTGGCATTGTTATTGTTGTTACTGTTGCTTTTACTGTTGTTGCCACTGCTGCTGCTGTTGTTACTGTTGCTGCTGTAACTGTTTTTATTGCTGCTGCTATTGCTCCTGTTGTTGTGGCTTCTGTTGTTATTGCCACTGCCATTGTTACTACTGCTGCTGCTGCCATTGTCACTGCTGCTGTCATTGCTGTTGTTTCTACTGCTGTTGTTACTGTTGCTGTTGCTATTGTTGTTGCCACTGCTGTTGCTATTGTTTTTGTTGCTGATTTTGCTGCTGTTGCTATTGTTGCTGCTACTGTTGTTGTTTCTGCTGTTGTTGCTGTTCCTGGTGCTGGTGCTGGTGCTTGTGCTGTTGCTATTGCTGTTGCTGTTGTTGCTGCTGCTGTCATTGCTGTTGCTGCTGTTATCATTGCTGTTTTTGCTGATGCTGCTGTTGCTGTTGCTGCTGTTGCTTCTTCTGTTGTTGCCACTGCTGCTGCTGTTGTTACTGTTACTGCTGCTGCTGTTATTGCTGCTGTTGCTGCTGTTTTTGTTGCTGTTTCCACTGCTATTTGTTGTTGTGACTTCTGTTGTTATTGCCACTCTCATGGTTACTGCTGCTGCTGCTGCCACTGTTACTGCTGTTGTCATTGCTATTGTTCCTACTTCTGTTGTTACTGAAGCTGTTGCTATTGTTGTTGCCACTGCTTTTGTTGCTATTGTTTTTGTTGCAGATTTTGCTGCTGCTGCTATTGTTGCTGCTACTGTTGTTGTTGCCACTGTCATTACTGTTGCTGCTGTTGTCATTACTGTTTTTGCTGATACTGCTGTTGCTGTTTCTGTTGTTACTTCTTCTGTTGTTACCACTGCTGCTGCTGTTGTTGTTATTGTTGCTGCTGCTGCTATGTTCATTGCTATTGCTGTTGTTGATCTTGCTGCTGCTTTTATTGTTGATGTTGCTGTTGTTGCCACTGCTGCAGATAGTGTTGGTAGAGACCACAGGAGCTCAGCAGACTTGATTGGGCTCCCCCATCTGGAGTATTAAAGGATGCTAGCACCACTGCGTGATTTGGGTGAGCTTCTGCTACCCTTTGTCTCAGATTTGACTGGTCTAGAAACTGAAGAAGGACCAACCACCTCCAGGTGGGAGAAATTCTCTGAGGAGCTGGGAGCCTGAGAACAGCCCACACCTGACTCAATATTACTATAAAAAGGAACGTGTCCAAAGAGCATGGCTGGGAACAACATAATGAAGGAAGCAGTATTTCTACAATGAGTATCAGCAACATCCTGGCATTCACAAAGACAAAATGATAGAGAAAACTTGCAATTTGAAGAGATGTTTTAATTGCATTCTTCACTTGCCCAGCTGCTGAAAAGTAAATGAACTTGGTGAAAACAATTTCTCAAATGTTATTGGCAGAACTAATGTCTAGATTTTGCAATCACCATCTTTAACTGATATAGGATTGAATTAAGGTTTTATCCACATTCACTATTACAGAGAAGGGCAAAACTCCCTGAAAAACGGATCTTACTTAGGCAAAGTGCACTTCTAGAAGAGATTTTTAGAAACCACCCTACTCACATTAGTTATTCACCAAGCTCTGCTCATTTTCTTTATGAGAATCACCACTTAGAACACATTACAAAACTAATCCTGGACAAAGCTAATACCCATTTGTCATTTTCAGCCTTCTCATAATTTCTTCCTCATCTCCTCTTTTTATTTCTTTTGCAGACCAGGAAAAAATAAAGAAAAAATGATTTATCTGCAAGTCAAGAAATTAGACATTCCACTAAACTAAGAAGAGAGAACCATTACTTCTGCAATGGCCTTGTTTCGATGATGCCAAGGCCAGAAGCAGAGGTTTCTTCACTCATCACAAAGCCCATGCAATCAAACCTTACTTACCCTTGAGCCCTATCAACCTAGATCTATAGCCAATGGAGTCTGTTATACCACCATGTAAAAACCTACCTATGGGACCAGATCCTGCCAAGCCCTTCCAGCTCATTCTGTTCTCAGCACTCCTAGAACAATGGCTGTTGGCTTGCTGGAATTATTTTTTCCATCTTTATATTTCTTTATTTGATTCCTTTCCCCACAGTGACATCACACCAAAACACACAGAGGAACTTTGCACCATGAAGACAGAATGGAAAAGATCTGAAAAACAATAAGGCTGAGGGAAGAGAGTCTATTTTACTAAAAGAAATAGAATGCCCAAAGTGATATCAAGTTGTCCAGAATATATGTCAAGAATTTTAAATAGACTTTTCCTTATCATAAGTGAAGAAATTTTAAAATACATTGATTATTATCTGTGTTTCATTTGAAGGGAACCTCAAATAAAAGAATCAGGAATACAGCTTGAATAACCACTAAGTCCTTCTATATTTAGACTGGATAAGTACAAATTTGTGGTTTCCACAAAAGATCTTGAGAATAGTTCTACAAAAAACATTGTTGGTATTATTAAACTGTAAGTGATCATTTCAAAGTCCTGTAAAAATTCCTCAAAATTTGTAAATTTTAAAAATTATACTCATATTTCACCAAAGTAATATGGTTAAATACATTTAAACACTCCTTAAAAATACATTTTTAAAAGCTAACTACTACAAGGCCCATAATGAAAAACAAAAGTTTCTTGTCCTATTCCACCTCTACCAACTCCTCAAAGAAAATTTTCAAATATTTTTGCTATGTTTTCCCCTGAGATTTGTCTCCATATGTCCAAATAACTTTGTTAAATTGGCATTTCTTCATTTTTCAGTTTTATTTCTTGACTTTTTAAGGTAAAAGGTGAAAATTGACCCTCTTCACCTCTCCCCTCACCCCAACACACAACTCCTCCCTTCCCTTCAAACCTTGTTTTACCACATTTTTCTGAAATCAGATCATCAACACTCACATCTTTGGGTTGTGCAACTGTCATTTACAACTGAGCCACATAGTATACTGTGATTACACTACATTTCTTTCAAATTTTGTTTTTCTTGAAACTTGGTTTTTATTGCTTTGTTTCTATACATTAATTATTACTTTTCCCACAAACTCTCTGACAGAACAATAAATCTCCTCTCATTGTATCCAAACACGTCGCAGTTGGTTTCTCTTTTCTTTCTTTCTTTTTTTTTTTTTGAGGTTTCCAATTTGTTATTTCAGCATTTGCTTACAGATTGAACATTTATCTGAATACATGATGAAACTTGTCTTATTAATTCAGAAATTCTCATTTGTGTAGAACATTCTGACTAATTCAGGATATCTCTGTGGAAGCTTATTTCAATACGTGAGGGCTAAGATGGGCAATGAGGTAGGCAGGGGGAATTGAGCAGAAACTATTTGGATTTGCAGTGTGTCCAATTAAGTGTTTATAAGAGGAAAACATTATTATAGCTGCTCTTCTTCTGCCTTCGTAGTTTTTTTTTTTTTTTACACGGATTGCTCTAAATTTATTCAATAACCTTATACATTATGCATTATAAAGATATTAATTCTTTTTCTTTGTTTTTTTATTTAACTTTTCTTTTGTCGATATACATTATGGTTGATTATTGTTGCCCCTTACCAAAACCTCCCTCCCTCCTCCGTCTCCTCCGTTCCCCCCAACAATGTCCTTTCTGTTCGCTTGTCGTATCAACTTCAAGTAATTGTGGCTGTTAAATCTTCTTACCACACCCCTCCGGGTTTTTTGTGTGTGTGTGTGAATTTATATATTAATTTTTAGCTCCCACAAATAAGTGAGAACATGTGGTATTTCTCTTTTTGTGCCTAACTCGTTTCACTTAATATAATTCTCTCAAGGTCCATCCATGTTGTTGCAAATGGCAGTATTTCATTCATTTTTATAGCTGAGTAGTATTCCATTGTGTAGATGTACCACATTTTCCATATCCACTCATCTGATGATGGGCATTTGGGCTGGTTCCAACTCTTGGCTATTGTAAAAAGTGCTGCGATGAACATGGGGGAAGAGGTATACCTTCAACTTGATGATTTCCATTCCTCTGGGTATATTCCCAGCAGTGGGATAGCTGGGTCGTATGGTAGATCTATCTGCAATTGTTTGAGGAACCTCCATACCATTTTCCATAGAGGCTGCACCATTTTGCAGTCCCACCAACAATGTATGAGAGTTCCTTTTTCTCCGCAACTTCGACAGCATTTATCGTTCAAGTCTTCTGGATTTTAGCCATCCTAACTGGGGTTAGATGGTATCTCAGTGTGGTTTTGATTTGCATTTCCCGGATGCTGAGTGATGATGAGCATTTTTTCATATGTCTGTTGGCCATTTGTATATCTTCCTTAAAGAAATGCCTACTTAGCTCTTTTGCCCATTTTTTGATTGTGTTGCTTGTTTTTTTCTTGTAAAGTTGTTTGAGTTCCTTGTATATTCTGGATATTAATCCTTTGTCAGATGTATATTTTGCAAATATTTTCTCCCACTCTGTTGGTTATCTTTGAACTCTGTTAATTGTTTCTTTTGCTGTGCAGAAGCTTTTTAGTTTGATATAATCCCATTTGTTTATTTTTCCTTTGGTTGCCCGTGCTTTTGGGGTCGTATTCATGAAGTCTGTGTCCAGTCCTATTTCCGGAAGTGTCTCTCCTGTGTTTTCTTTAAGAAGTTTTATTGTTTCAGGGTGTATATTTAAATCCTTAATCCATTTTGAGTTGATTTTAGCATATGGTGAGAGGTATGGGTCTAGTTTCATTCTCCTGCATATGGATATCCAGTTATCCCAGTACCATTTGCTGAAGAGGCAGTCCCTTCCCCAGTGAACAGGCTTGGTGCCTTTGTCAAAGATCAGATGGCAGTAAGTGTGTGGGTTGATTTCTGGATCTCTATTCTAATCCATTGATCAGTGTGTCTGTTTTTATGCCAGTACCATACTGTTTTGGTTATTATAGCTTTGTAGTATAGCTTAAAGTCAGGTAGTGTTATGCCTCCAGCTTTATTTTTTTTGCTCAGCATTGCTTTGGCTATGCGTGGTCTTTTGTTATTCCATATAAATGTCTGGATAGTTCTTTCCATTTCTGAGAAAAATGTCTTTGGAATTTTGATGGGGATTGCATTGAATTTGTATATCACTTTGGGTAGTATGGACATTTTCACTATGTTGATTCTTCCAATCCAAGAGCATGGGATATCTTTCCATCTTCTTGTATCCTCTCTAATTTCTCTCAGCAGTGGTTTGTAGTTCTCATTATAGAGATTTTTCACCTCCTTGGTTAACTCAATTCCTAAGTTTTTTTTTTGGGGGGGAGGCTAATGTAAATGGACAGGCTTTCTTGATTTCTCTTTCTGCATGTTCACTATTGGAGAAAAGAAATGCTACTGATTTTTGTGTGTTGATTTTGTATCCTGCTACTGTGCTGAAATCATTTATCAATTCCAGCAGTTTTTTTGTAGAGGTTTTAGGCTGTTCGATATATAGGATCATGTCATCTGCAAACAGGGACAGTTTGACTTCATCTTTTCCAATCTGGATGCCCTTTATTTCCTTCTCTTCTCTGATTGCTCTGGCTAGTACTTCCAACACTATGTTGAATAGGAGTGGCGAGAGTGGGCATCCTTGTCTAGTTCCTGTTCTTAAAGGAAAAGCTTTCAGCTTTTCCCCATTCAGGATGATATTGGCAGTGGGTTTGGCATATATGGCTTTAATTATGTTGAGATACTTTCCGTCTATACCTAACTTATAGAGGGTCTTTGTCATGAATGAGTGCTGAACTTTATCAAATGCTTTTTCACCATCTATAGAGATGATCATATGGTCCTTGTGTTTGACTTTATTAATATGGTGTATCACATTTATTGACTTGCGTATGTTGAACCAACCTTGCATCCCTGGGATGAATCCCACTTGATCGTGGTGAATAATTTTATGTATGTGTTGCTGTATTCTGTTTGCTAGCATTTTAGTGAGGATTTTTGCATCTATATTCATCAAGGATATTGGCCTGTAGTTTTCTTTTTTGGTTATATCTTTACCTGGTTTTGGTATCAGGATGATGTTTGCTTCATAGAATGAGTTTGGGAGATTTGCGTCCATTTCAATCTTTTGGAATAGTTTGTAAAGAATGGATGTCAATTCCTCTTTGAATGTTTGGTAAAATTCTGCTGTGAATCCATCTGGTCCTGGGCTTTTCTTTGTTGGGAGCCTTCTGATAACAGCTTCAATCTCCTTTATTGTTATTGGTCTGGTCAGATTTTCTACATTTTCATGGATCAGTTTTGGGAGCTTGTGTGTGTCCAGAAATTTATCCATTTCCTCCCGATTTTCAAATTTGTGGGCATATAGTTGTTTATAGTAGTCTCAAATGATTCCTTGTATTTCAGATGAATCAGTTGTAATATCACCTTTTTCATTTCTAATTTTTGTTATTTGAGTCTTCTCTCTTCTTTTTTTTTGTTAGCCATGCTAATGGTTTGTCAATTTTATTTACCTTTTCAAAAAACCAACTTTTTGATTCATTGATCTTTTGTATTGTTTTTTGGTTTTCAATTTCATTCAGTTCTGCTCTGATCTTATTGATTTCTTTCCGTCTGCTAACTTTAGGTTTGGATTGTTCTTGTTTTTCTAGTTCTTTAAGGTAAAGTGTTAGGTTGTTCACTTGCCATCTTTCCATTCTTCTAAGGTGAGCATTTAATGCAATAAATTTCCCCCTTAATACTGCTTTTGCAGTATCCCACAGGTTTTGGTATGATGTGTCATTATTTTCATTAGTTTCAATAAATTTTTTGATTTCCTGCTTGATTTCTTCTTGGACCCATATGTCATTAAGTAGAATGCTGTTTAATTTCCATGTGTTTGTATAGTTTCCAGAGTTTCGTTTGTTATTAATTTCTAGTTTTAATCCATTGTGGTCTGAGAAAATACATGGGATAATTCCATTTTTTTTTAATTTATTGAGACTTGATTTGTGACCTAATATGTGATCTATCCTGGAGCATGATCCATGTGCTGATGAGAAGAATGAATATTCTGAAGTTGTTGGATGGAATGTTCTGTAGATATCTGCCAAGTCCAATTGGTCTAGAGTATTGTTTAGATCTTGTGTTTCTCTACTGATTCTTTGCCTAGATGATCTGTCTAATATTGACAGTGGGGTGTTCAGGTCCCCTGCTATTATGGTATTAGTGTCTATTTCCTTCCTTAGGTCTAATAGAGTTTGTTTTATAAATCTGGCTGCTCCAACATTGGGTGCGTACATATTTATGATTGTTATTTCTTCTTGATGGATCAGTCCTTTTATCATTAAGTAATGTCCCTCATTGTCGCTTTTTATGGTTTTTAGTTTAAAGTCTATTTTGTCAGATATAAAAATAGCTACTCCAGCTCGTTTCTCTTTTCTGTTTGCATGGTAAATCTTTTTCCATCCTTTCACTCTTAGTCTAGGTGAATCTTTATGGGTGAGGTGGGTCTCTTGTAGGCAGCATATAGTTGGGTCCTCCTTTTTGATACAGTCAGCCAGTCTGTGTCATTTCATTGGGGAATTTAAGCCTTTTACATTAAGAGTTGTTATTGAAAAGTGTTGATTTATTCCTAGCATTTTATTGGTTGTTTGGTTGTCTTAGGTGTCTTTTGTTCCTTGCTTTCTGATTTACTGTTTGGTTTCTGTGTTTGTTGGTTCCTTAGGTTGTAGATAGCCTTTTTGTTTGTTTGTTTTCTCTTCATGAATGCCATTTTTATTATACTAGTGGGTTTTGATTTTTCTTGGGTTTTTATGGCAGTGGTAGTTATTTTTCATGAACCGAACTCAGTACTCCCTTGAGGATTTCTTGTAAGGGTGGTCGTGTGGTAGTGAACTCCCGCAGTTTTTGTTTGTCTGAGAAATATACTATTTGCCCTTCATTTCGGAAGGATAGCCTTGCAGGGTAAAGTATTCTTGGCTGGCAATCTTTGTCTTTTAGTATTTTGAATATATCATCCCATTCCTTTCTAGCTTTTAGGGTTTGTGATGAAAAGTCTGATGTTAGCCTGATTGGGGCTCCCTTATAGGTGATTTGATGCTTCTTTCTTGCAGCTTGTAAGATTCTCTCTTTGTCTTTGAGTTTTGCCAATTTGACTATAACATATCTTGGAGAAGACCTTTTTGGGTTGACTACTTTTGGAGATCGTTGAGCTTCCTGGATCTGAAGATCTGTGATTTTTCCTATACCTGGGAAGTTTTCTGCCACTATTTTGTTGAATATGTTTTCAATGCAATCTCCTTTTTCCTTGCCTTCTGGAATACCCATGACTCGGATATTTGAATGCTTAAGGTTGTCTGATATCTCTCTCAGATTTTCTTCAATGTCTTTGATTCTTTTTTCTTTTTTTTGTCTGCTTGTGTTATTTCAAACAGCCCATCTTCAAGTTCAGAGGTTCTCTCTTTAACTTCGACAAGCCTGCTGGTTAAACTCTCTATTGTGTTTTTTATTTCACTGAATAACTTCTTCAGTTCGGCAAGTTCTGCTACATTTTTTTTCAGGACATTGATTTCCTTGTACATTTTCTCTTTCAGGTCCTGTATACTTTTCCTCGCTTCATCATGATGTCTAGCTGAGTTTTCTTGTATCTCATTCAGTTTCCTTAGAATTATCACTCGAAATTCCTTGTCAATCATTTCAAGGGCTTCTTGTTCTATAGGATCTAGAGTTTGAGATTTATTAACTTTTGGTGGTGTACTTTCTTGATTTTTTGTATTTCTGGTATCTTTTTTTTTTTTTGGTGTTTATTCATTGTGGCAGGGGCTTTCAAAGTCCACCAGTTTGAGACTATTGACTAACTAAGATGTTGCTGTGGTTGCCAATTTGGTATGGCTCCCTCCGTGACTGCTCAGTTGGCCTCTAGCGCCTTGTGTGTGTGGTTGCCTCGTGTCTTGGGCCTCTCCGGGGAGCCACCTCTCTGGTCAGCTTGGACTCTGCTGGGCTGCTGGATCACGGGGCGGTACTGCAGGGTGTGTGGTCTCTGCTGAGCTTCCAATTCCCATACCGGACTTCTCCCTGTTCTGTGCACTCTGGCCCAGGCTGTTGGATCATGCAGTGGCAACCCCACAGGGTGTGTGGTTTCTGTCGAGTCTCCACCTCCCTAGCCAGATGTCTCCCTGCTCTGTGCACACTGGGCTGGGCTGGGACATGTCTTCTGCAACCCTCGTCTATCAGCTGGGCCTTCAAGACCCTGCTTGGCACCACCTCACCCAGGAAGTCTACAAGGTTTCTGCTAGGCGCAGACAACCGGTCGCTCTGGGTGCCTTTGTAGCACTGTGTAGATCTTTCTCGGGACTTATCACCTTCCTCCTGGTATCGCGGTTATTTGTGTACTTGTCTTATCTCCCACACCAGAGTGTGAGCTCCTCGGGGGGGGAGTCCACAGCACACGGTTCACCTTTGAATCCCCTCAGCGTGGACTGAGTCCGGTGCCCGCCCGCAGTCAGCTCTCCGGCAGGTTCAAGCAAACTTGGGAACTCTCCAACAACACTATTCCTAACCAGAAATTGGTTAGGTATTTTTCCGATCTGGTGGCCGCAGAGATGGTATCTGCCTCGTGGTAACAGGAAGTTTACCGGGGGCCGGAGCCCAGGGTGCGGTGGAGTGACAGTCGGCCCAGCCCATACTTCCTTGCCCTCCCAACACTGGCTGGGGATGTCCCATGCCACCAACCCCACCAGAGAACCGTGGAGGGAGTGGGAGGGGAGGCCGGCCCGCAGGCCCCGGGAAGCCCTGCACCAGGGCAAGCAAATGGGAAGGGTCAGTGAGGAGCCTAGCCAGGCGAGGACAGGCTTGGCCAAGCCAGGCTGGAGCCACCACCACCTAAGAAATGGAGGCAGCCCTGGGGCTGGTGAGTGGCCTGGTGGGGCAAACAGAAGCCGGGTGGGCATCCGCCCCCCGAGCAGGGCCGGGCTGGGGGTCACTTACAGGGCTGTGCCGGGTTGGGCGGCTCCCTCTCTGCCTCTGCATCATCACCGTCCCCGTTCTCAGCCGCCGCCACCTTGGGCTGTTCACTCAGTCCCGCAGCGCGGCTCGGGCGCTCCCAGGAATCTTCTTTTATGGCGGCCTGAAACCTCCAATCCTGAATAGGGCAGCTGGCCGCCTTCAGCGTGGCCCCGGCCTCCGGGATCCTGGCAGCATCAACAGCAGCCACGGCACTGTGTTCCCTGTTTAGAGACTCGCTTTTGCAGCTAAGAAACAGTTCTTTTCCTGCTCCATACTTCAAAGCTGTTGCCTGTAAATGAGGCAGCCTCTCCTGCCAAGGGCAAAGTGGCAGTCAGCCCCCACAACCGGCCACCAGCAGTGGTCCTCCCTTAAGAGACAGCAAGAGGAAGGTCCATAAGTTTCCCGGCTGCCTAAGGCCCAGTGGCCACCTTTTCCACCTCAGCTACTCCACGCCAACTGCCGCAGCCACCGCCATCTTAGGATCCCTCTCTTTTCTTTTTTTCCTGAGAGACCTCCCACCCAGGGCTGCTGGTCCTCCTGCTCCGGGGCTCCCTAGGCTTGTGCAGCTATTGCCCTGGGCTCTCCCATCCCCAGTTCCTGAGCATTCCCATTGCCTCTTTCTTGCGTGGGATCTCCTGTCTCCTAGATCCCAAGTCACCCTCTTTCCTGGTTTTCTCCCTGGTGTATCTTCCAATAGCACCCTGAGAAAGAGTACACACCTTGCCCTTCTCTAGTTTTTTCTGTAGCATCAGGGGCTGAAACCTGCAAGCTACACCTCCCAGCTTCTCTACCACCTGGTTTCCAACGGGTGATGCTGGCCAGAGCTAGGAAGGATGGAGCCATAGAGACGCCATTCTCCTTGTGTCATGAGGGAGTCTTGGGCAGCTACAGTGACAGAGGCTGGTGACCAGAATCAGAGGGATGAAGGTTCCTGGTCCTGCCCAGTGGCACTGGTGCAGTTCTAATAGCTGCAGTGGCAGCACCAGTGTCTCTGACAGCTTCATGGCATGAACAGCTCCAGCTCTTCCAGCCTGGAGCTGGACTCCAGCCAGGAGCAACTGCTGCTTCCTGGTCTTTGTGTAAAAACCCTCTTCTCTCTAGCACACCTTTCTCCCTTCTGCTCTACCAATGATTTTATAGGCAAGTGTCTGTATTAAATTGGATCTGTTTGAAAGACCTAGAGTGGCTTTTGTTTTGCTGATTAATCACTGTTTAATACTCTACTTGGTACCATGAGTGGACCCAGGAACTAGATGCCCAAATATGGGAAGCTGGTATTAGTTAAATGGTGTGATTAGGATTGGACATGCTGATGACCTTATTGTCAGTGGAAAATGGGATACAGATAGTGTCTATCTATGGCATGCGGTGGCAAAACATCCCTTCACTTATTAGCTGTGATTACCTAAAATGAAGGGCAGATTCAAAGCAATACTTTGGGAAGTCAAGTAGCTGGCCACGAAAACAAGGGTAGGGCTGGCTTCTTCTGACTTCACTGGAGAAATTACAAAAAGAAAATAAAACTTTAGGGCTTTAAAATATCAAGTTGAGGCATTGTCAGAGAATGAGAGAACTCCCTATAATGACCCTAGAAGAAATTCGTGAGTTTTTTGGAGCAAGGCTGAAAACCATTGAATAGCAGGCTCAAAATTTGATCCAGTGGGTTACAGAATCACATCAGAGGTTGAATTCACAGCCTAGTCAGGCTTTTTAAGTGAAAATTATGTAACATATGGAAAGGAAGAGACCCCTAAGAACTGGACTGGAGACATTGGACGAACTCAATGAATCTGAAAATCTTGAACCCCCAGATCTTCTGAATCTCCTTTGCCAAAAAATGCAGCCCCTCTTTTCCTTTTTGAGAAAAATAATCTTCCTTTGCTTGAACACTTTTAACGGCCTCACTTGAGGTAGGTGAGAGGGGGTGCCAGTACCCATCAAGACCTTCTCACCCAGCGCTGTCCCCGGATATGTCTAGAGTAGATCCCAGCATGTATCTCAAGAGAGAAGCCAAAGGTCTGTCTAGGGAAGAGATAGCTTACTCATGAAAAGAATTCCAAGAGTTTATAACGTATCAACAGAAATCAGGAGGGAAATTTAGGAATGAATTGTTTTGATGCTACCTATATCCAGGAGGGTGAACATAATGTTGAATCAGGTCAGATTTATTGATGAATTTCCTAACCCAAGATTCTAGATTAATGTGCCATCTGAAGAATCAAAGAGATTAGCTCCAGTAGTTTGTAGACCAACAACTTTAGAAAAGATATAAGAGAATATTTTTCATAATTTGCAATGAAGTAGGATCTCTTAAGCAAAAACAAAATCCAGGAGACATAAAGCAAAAGATTTTTCAATTTGACTATACAAAATAAGACTAAACTAAATGAAGCTATGACACACACACACACACACTCCAAAAGCAAATTTAATAAATGAGTGACAAATTTGGAAAAATATTTGCACCATATATAAAATATCCAAAGGACTAATACACACACACAAAAAAGAGATATTAAAAATCAGTAAAGAAAAGACCGTCAAATAGAACAACAACAAAATAGTCCAAGAATACAAATGGTTACTTACAGAAGATAACAAAAAAATGGTAAGTTATAAAAAAAGATGTACATACATCCTCATGGTTAATTAGGGAAATACAAATTAAAATAACAATAAAATATTTTTCACTCATCAGATTAATTAATAAAATTAAAAATTAATAAAATTGGTAATACCGAGTGTGGATGAGGGTGTGGAGGAACTTCCATGCATTGCTGGAGGGAGTACTGATCGAGACATCCTTTTAAGACAGTAATTTGGCAGTGTCCATCAATGTCACAAATGTGCGTGTCTGTGACCCAGCACATTCACCCCAGGTGTCTACCTTTGAGAAACACAGATGTGACCACAGAGGCAATCTTGAGATATTTGTTGCAGCACTTTTTGTGACAGCAAAAATAAGAAGGGACCAAAATCCACAAATACCAGAAATGCATAAATAAACCATGGTATATCCACTCATCAGTTAAAAAGAAATGAAAAAGATTCATAATAGAAAGACTAAGGGCAAAGGCATGTTTTGGTATAATAACACAGGAATTAATGGTAGGATGTTCACCTAACTGACAGCCTGCAGGACTGGGGAGTGGACAAGGAGGGATTTTAGATTTTTCTGTAATTCATAGATTTTTATGTTTTTATGGCATGTTCATGTCATGTTCAGATTATTTTTAAAAATAAATGATAACTCTGAAAAATAGTTGGGCAGTTTCTTAAAACACCAAACATGTACTTACCATATGACCCAGCAATTGCACTATTCTGCATTTATCCCAGAGAAATGGAAGCGTGTCTGGTTGTTCATAGCAGGAGAGCAAATTCTAACCCAGTATTAGAATACTTTTGACATTTATTTTTAGAAAAACTCACACATAATTTGTTTTTAAATCCAGTTAACTTTTTTACTGTAAAACCCTTTTAAGAAACTTATTTACCTAAACCATTATCAAGACTTACTCAGACATTCTGTTTTTGTCCTATACTTCCTACTTTCTAAATAGCCAGTCATTTTACTCTAGGACAAAAATATACTGTACCAGATGCTTTCTTACATAAAAATTATTTTTCTTTCTCTCTAGCCCCTCCAACCATAACCATATCTCCACATCCATAGCCTTCTTTAAATCACCTCCTTTTTACATACTTGATTTTCTTTTATCAATGTTAAATTGGCCTAATTTGTCCAAAAATTATATAAAAAGGTTTTTTTTTGTATTTAGTTTTTTTTTATTTTGACAGGGTTTACAACTTTAAAGCCTCCAGCAAAGACAAATTTAGTCCTGTTTGATTAGTAAACCCAGGCAACAATGTGTGTTGATAAGAACATTTTACACATTCAGGTTAGTAAATAAGTGTCCATTTATCAGAGCAAATTATACAAAGCCCAGTTTGAGTTTTAGATATTTTTACCAAATACATATTTATGGTTTTCCAGCCAAAAACTTGGTGTATTAGATCTATATCCTTATCAGTTAATGCTAACTAGGGCCTATATGATATTTGGCATAGGTTTCTTTTCACTAGCCATTTCAGGTTCCAGGTTTCCATGTGGCATTTTGAGCCATGTGGCATCCAGAGAGGCAGAGGGCAGTATTCACTATCTATGTCTAAAAGATATTGTCTCTCCCAGCATGGCCAGGAGGAAGAGCTGAGATAACAAGGAGACATATTGACCTAGAGACAAATTTAGGTATAAGGTTTGTATCAAATTTTGAAAATATGTTTATCAAAACTTTAGAAGATTTAAGTCACATGAACTTGAAAAGTATACTTATTTATTTAATGAGCATGCATTAATTATAAGCCAATTTGGTACCTTGCACATAAAACGATTACACATACAGACATGAACATATAGACATAATATACAGCTTACACACACACATATGCAGACATAAACAACAAGAACAAACAAGGATCTTATAGGTTTTGTTCAAGATGTAATAAAAAGCTCACTAGTAAAAAGGACAGTCAGGTTTAGATTGTGTTGTTTCCAAAAGACTTATTGGTGAGGCCTCACCTTGCCTTAAAGAAAGCAAGATAATAAGTTTACATTGTAAAGCAAAGTATGCAAACCTTTTCAAGAAGATGCAGAGAAGATTTTCTTCCTTTAAGAAGATAGCATAGAATTCTACCATAGAATATTGGGAAGAAATACATAGATGAGACTAGAAGAGAATTTAGAAGTCTGTTTAAGATGCCAGAAAATTTGAGACCATCTTGTTAAACAGGTAGACGTTAGTCTAGTTTTTGTTTCTCAAATGGCTTACTGAGCTCAAAGGCTGAGCCACCAATCAGAGATAAAACCATTTGACTCTTGAGGTTTTTAGGAGAAGAGCAGTAGACCCGAAAGGGGTCTGGTTGGCACCATGGCTGCTTTTCTTCATAAAACTCCAGAGTCTTCAGAGAAAGAGAGTGGCACACGCAGTTAAGAAAAGAACTGCTGCTTTTAAGAGAGGAAAGAAACATTGTGCAGATAAGAAAGAAAAACATGCTCAAACAATACCAACACTGTAAAGAAATATTAACTTCTTTTACTTTAGATTTTCCAATTTAAAGTTCTCTCAGTCACTGGCAAAGATTAAGTTTTATCCTTTTTTGGTGACATAAACATGTCTTAGTTTTTTGTTAAGGTCTCGGATAGTTCCCAGAGCGACTTGACATAGATTCCTAGTTGTTAGGTGGGAAGACTTAATGAGACCCATTGCATAATTAACCAGTGACCAATTTGTTCCCAAATTTTTATGTTAAGGCTCCCTTCCTTGAGGTGTCAAGGACATGGTTGTTTAATATGCAGTAACAGTTGTGAAAGCTGCCATTCAGTTACTTACAGCCTGCTGCTTTAAGGAGACATTGGAGTTGTAATGTATGTTCAGTCTCTCCTTTTGTTAATGAATTACCCATATTTTAAAAGTGAAGAGAAAGAAAAAATATCTCCGGGGTTGAAAAGACCTAACTTTGACCTGCCACAGGCATGCAGTCGCTAATCGAAAGCCACCTGTGATTCCCTTACCGGGGTGCATTTCCCTTTAATGGGACTCCCTTTGCTGGGATGAATCAAACGTCCTATTCCTCTCCAATACTTGGCAGGTCAGTCTCCGATCCATGGAGAACGTCCTCACACGGGGCACCATTTGTTACACTTTCCTCTGTGTAATGGAGATGGAGAAAAAAGAAAGAATTCACTCAAAATACAATCAATGAGGCCTGGAGGGACTGCCACCCATCAGATGTTGCTTTGTTTTGCAAAAGATTACTCAAAGACCATCTCTTCCAAGAAGTGAGAGGCCCCAAAGTGGTTAACTTCCCAGACACCCTCCAGTTAGAGGCAGCCCAAGGAGAAATTAATGCCAAATTGGGGTTCTCTTTCTGCATTTATTTTCCAGACCAGGAAGTTACAGGAAGAGAACAAAGGTGGGATTATAGTTTAAAAATATAGGCTGGTAACTTTCAGTGAAACAAACAGATGACATTCCAGTAAGGCAGTTAAGTGGTCTTATCAACACAAGCTTGATCTTAGCAAACATTCCTTCTTACAGCAATTTCTCAGTATCTTTACATGACAATCAGTAACTAGTCTGTCTGTGAGCCACAACCTGCTGTGCCACAATTCTTATCTTGCAACAGAGACTTATAGCCTGAGGAAAATTTCCTGTCCTTGCAAGGTCAATATTTGAAACTGCAAGGCTTTGGAAAACCAGTCCCTGTGAAGTACATATGCTTTATAGTATATTCCACAGATAGGTTGTTAAAGTCAATTGAAATGGAGACAGGACTGAAGAATCTTGAAGAAAAGTCAGTTAAACCTTGTCAGTGACTTTAACTTCGCTTGATTTGCAAGCTTAAATGAAAGTTAACTTGAGCTTTTTCTTGTGAATGCTTACATTAAATAAAAACAGAACTTAAGCTCAATTTAAGCAGCCAACAAACATAACTATATAACTAGGGACATTCCAGTGGAATAGACCAAATAAGACAACTTTATAACTGTAACCAAATAGTTCCCTTGTATTACTTCTGCATTCATTCTATGGAAGCCTGTCTCTTATGCTGCCCTAATACAGCCTTCAAATCTCTTCTGGTTTAGAACTGCCCAATTCATGAATCACTGTTTTAACTCCTTAAAATTTTACTGTGCCTCAGTTTACCTTTTAACAAGGTGAATGGTTAAACAAAATGTGTATATTCAAACCAAGTCATACCACTCAGCTAGAAAAAGAAAGAACTGATTGATAACACACACACAACTTGAACAGATCTCAAGGGCATTATGGAGAGTGATAAAAGCCAATCTCAAAATACCATTCTTGAAATGAGAAGTTATAGAGATGAAAAACAAACTAGTGATTGATTATGGTGCGGTTACCTAAATCTACACATGTGATAAAATGACATAGGACTATACTCACGTACGGTACCAATGTCAGTTTCCTGGTCTTGAAATTATGCTGCAATCATATTCATATAAGCTGCAACCACTGGGAGAGACTAACTAAAGGATACTTCTCTGAACTATCTTTGCAACTTCCTGTGACTCTATAATTATTCCAAAATAAAGTTTTAAAAATAAGCTATTAAGTGGCCAGCCACCAAAAAAAAAAAAAAAAAAAAAAAAGCTATTAGAAATAAATGCAGTTTTTTAAAGAATTAAATACTATTGGGACCCAGAAAAGGTCATTTCTCATAGCAATGTGTCTTAAAGTTATCAATTATGATGCCTTTGAAATCTAAAGAAAATTATAGTTCCTTTCCCCAGAAAAAGACATAGCCAAAATTTGCACACACTTTCACAGACTTTACAGATCCCTCACCCGGCTAAGAACTCTTGCCAAAGACATAGAGAAGACAAATACTTACTGTAAACTATAGCCCATGGGCCAAATCCCACCCATCACCTGTTTTCTTAAGTAAGGTTTTATTGGAACACAGCCACAACTCATTTATTTACATATTGTCATGGCTGCTTTCAAGCTACAGTGGCGGAGTTTAGTAGTTGTTACAGAGACTATCTGGCCTACAAACCTTAAAATATTTACTATCTGGCCCTTTATGGAGAAAGATTGCTAACCCCTGAGTAGAACTCCACCTCCATAACCTGAAAGAACATTGGAATGAAAAAAAAGAATAAGGTGAGAGTGTGGTGCTGATAACACCAAGGTCAAGGGTTCGGATCCCTGTACAAAGAAGGCAGTACCATTAACATTCTAAAATCTGTATTTCTTGCTCTGTGTGCCTAGAATTAAACATTATTTTTTGTAGTGGGCAAACAGGCAAGCAGTCAGATTAAAAGGTAGCAATTTAGAGAGAAAAATAACAACTAACATTTATGAAGCACCTTTGGGTGTGGACTGTGCGCCGTGCTCTTTGGACATAGCTTGGGGGGGGTCTCTCTCTATAGTCACAAGATGAGGCCAGACTGCAGATGTCTGTGGGACTTAGAAGCCTCCAGGGGTGGAGCGGGGAGAGTGGTCAGGATGTGGTCATGTCACTCTGGAGACTCAGAGGTGACCTGTGAATGAAAGGCCAACAGACTATTCCATCCCTGTTGTTTAAGACCAGCTCAGGACAATCCCTCGTGTCCAACACCCATTCATCAAAAAGAATATCATTTTGATTTAACCTAAAACAACCAAAAAAGTATATTTCCTTGCTTTTGATGAGGGACGATGATCTTTTCTTGAATATAGGTCTTCTAATAGAGGTTCTACTTGCCCCTTCTTGCATAAACCACATTCATAATTCTTTGTTTATGATTTGTAATTTTGGTTTCTTTAAAGTAGAGCTAGAACCCTGAATAATAAGAAACATTCTGAATCCAAAACCCCAGATTTTTACAGTTTTTGTTTTTTTTTTTTTTACATTTGATTTGCCCACATTTAATTAGACAACATTTTTAGGGATTCACCTTTATTGAATATTTAAAAAGTATTTAATTTACATTAATTAAATTACATTAAAAGTGTAACCCATTTAAAAAAATAAATAAATAAGTAAAAATTAAAAAAAAATTAAAAAAATAAAATTTAAAAAAAAAAAAAAAAAGTGTAACCCATTTTTACATTCGTCTTTTATCGGGTTACATAATAAGCGATCAAACTGAGTAAATATACCAAATCCAATAAGAAAAACAGTTTTGGGAACAAATCCAGCTGACCAGTCAGCCTGTAGTCAGCTGGTCTAGTGGGTGGCGATCCTGCCAGAATGTGGGCACCCAGCAGGAGGTGAGGGTCCTCAGCTGATTTTGCAGAAGGAGGGGTGCTCCTGGGAGTCGGCTAAGTAGAGGCTAGTTTTGTGAGCTTCTCCTGAGTCCAATGCTGGTATTTTAAACAAAACACAGAATTGTCTATCTCTCTCACACAAGCCTCAGTGAAGAAGACAATGTGTATAAAACTCCACCCCAACCAAACACTGAGAATAAAACTCTCTTCCCCTTTTCTTGTATGGCACATCTTAGCACAAAATCCATGATTCATAAGGACTCTGAAACAAGGCCTCAGGTCAGCCTGAGGCACTGCCATTAAACTCTAGATTAACAAGTGACTTGGCAAAGACATCTCTTCCAAAACAGTTTGACTTTATGTTGTCAGACAAATGGGTCTTCGGCTCAAGTTGACATTTAGATATCTCTGGCACAATTTTCTCAAGTCAGGACGATGTTGAGTAAGAGGTTGGCCTTACCCGTCACCTCTCCAGCTGCTGTGATTTCCATGTTTGTGAGACATCAGTGTCTTCTCATTCTACACCATTGCTGGCTAGCCTAGGAGATGACGAGTCTTGCATGTATATGAGTGCACGAGGACACCCCTTCCGCAAAGCTGGTCCTGACAAAACGGAGGCATCCGGACACCTTCCAGGTGCCCTTGTTCCTGGGCTGCCTCACCTCCCCCGCCCATGCCACTTCCCCAGGCTAGTCCACAGCCTTGTCCCTGTGACACCAAGATATCTCCCTGCCAGTCCCTCATCAAAACATACATGCTCCATGACTCAGAATCTGAGAGCTCTGCTGCAGAATGGAGTGACGTTGGGGCAGACGACATTAATCCTGTAAACCAACCCAGCTGTGTTATGGAAACAGTAATCACAGCCCAAAGCCCTAGGGCCCTAAATCACTTGGAGTGCTCCTGTGCCCAGAGGCTCCTAAAAAGCAGTGGCTGTCAATGCCAGGCACCTGCTGTGATTCCCACATTAATGGCTCGAGCCTAGAACTGTCTGCTCAGCTCCAGACATCCCCATTTAGGTTTCCTCAGAGTTTCTTATGGACACCATTTCTCTCTGAAATTTTACTCCCGATATGTGTGTTATCTTGATAAAAAGAAGAATTCTGAGAAAGCCTATATTCATATTTTGCTTGCCCATTTTCAAAGCCATCTCTCATCACTGGGAATGTTATAAGCTATTTACCAAAAAAACAGATGTTAGTTGACTATTTTTATGTCAGGCTCAGGGACACAAGGGGGGGTGAAGCACAGTCCCTCACCTCCTAGAGATCACAATGTAGCAGGGCTGCCATGCCAACACAACAAACCACAACACCGCAACTAGAGCTGCATTGTGTGTGCAATGGAACTAGACAACAACCACAGTACAGTGTCACAAGTTTGTGGTGATCTTTTCTATCCAGTAATCGCTGGCTGTTGAGTAGGAATGCCACACTACACTGGGCACTGGGGCAAGGTGGACAAGTTGGATGGGAGTTTTGTTTTCCCGAGGAGCCAGGCAGGGAACCGGGCAATGACCACACAGCATCAACAGTGTGCCTGGGAACAGGAGGAAAGAGCCTTGGACTCACAAAGTCAGAGCTCGGTCCTGTCTGCTGAGATGGGACAAGCTTCCCTAGGAAGCTGACATTCAGCTACAATTCTAGAAATCAGCAGGATTTGTCAGGCAGACAAAGGAGAAAATGTTCTCTGCAGAGATAGCAGCACTAGAGAAAAATCACCAGGAGAGTTTTGGGTAGGAATAGCCTGTGTGTTTGAGGGAGGTGCATACAGTTGCATGCAGGAAGTGGGAAACAGGGGTGCATGGCCTTGACTTTGGGGAAAAGAGAGTTGGGATGGGGAGAGACAGGCTGCAGGAGGTATGGGACGGCCAAATACAGGGTCTGAACGAGGGCCATGGGGCATTGCGGTAGAGAAAACGGGACAGGGGAGAAAGAGATTTAGTGGGGACAAAAATGACGTGGGGCAGGAATTAAACAAGGAATTTAAAATGAGTCTAGCAATGAGAATTATCCATAACAATCCAACAGAAAACAAACTCAAAACTAACCCAAAATGTCCAGCAACTTGGGGACATTAGTGCGGGGGCAAATGTCCAGCAGCAGCTCCATAGGTCTTGAGATCATCGGTGCCTTAGAGCACACTGCAGTAACCTTTATACATAAGATAGACAGAAAGCACAAAAACAGGTTTGAGTACATTAAAAGTACTCTTTCAGAAAGCAAGAAAAAATACGGCATTTTAGAAACAATTTTATCCATAGCAGTTAAAACAAAAATAGAGTTAAGATTGTGGGTAGGGATAATTTTTAATTTTCTTCTTCATAATTTTGGCATTTTCCATAATGCATGTATTTAAAAAAATATATTTCTTAGGTGACATTTGGTGCATGCAAAATCACGTATGTGACACACAGGTTACCACTAAAGCTTTCCTTACTCAACCCATCCCTTGTCCACCCCATCTCCACACCGAAGGTAGCAACTCTTCCAAGTTTTGTCTGTTATGTCCTTGCTTTTGACTTTTATCGCAAACACACACATACACAAGCGTGCACAAGTATGGGTATGTACATATCTCTAAACGAAATATATTCTAGTTTTACTTCATTTTAAAAACAGCTTTATTGAGGTATAATTCACATGCGATAATAAGCTACACATATTTAAAGTATACACTGTGATAAGTATTGACATATGTATGTACTTGTGAAATCCTTACCAAAATCGAGATAATGAACTTATCCATCGTCCCCAAAAGTCCTCTCATGGCCCTGGGTGATACTCCCCTTCCAGGCCCCACTCAGGAAACCTGATCAGCTGTCAGTAGAGATTAATTTGCATTTCCTAGAAAATGCGATGGAACCACAGGTACTCTTTTCTTTCGATCATAATTATTTTGAGGTTCGTCGTATATGTTGTTGTCTATCTCAGTGGTTCATCCTTTTCTGTTGCTGGATGAACACATTTCTGAAATTTATAAAAATAGTATATTGCAGGCAGTCTTCTCTGAAGTGCCTTTTCACTCACTATTACGGGGGAAGGTAGTTTATTTGGGAAGTGACCCCAGGAACCAGGAGGGAGGGGGCAGGGAAAGAGAGGGGGGAAGGAGAGAAGACACCAAAGGGGCTCACGTGGTGGCTATTGACTCAGAGGCCACTACTGAATCCCACCAGGACCTCTCGGGAACACAGAATAGTCCTGAGCTGTCCACCTAAGACCGGGAACTGGAGGCTGCGGTGTTAAGCTCCAGCTACCCTCCGGCCCTTGAGGCCAGATGCTGCCAGGAGCGCCACTTACTCCTTGCACTTCCATCATAGGACCATCGTGTGACTTTTTTAGTACAGTTTATGCGTCCACTCCCCTATTGATTGAAATTGGAGCTATTTTCAGGTTTTGTGCTTTACAAACAATACAGCTCTAATAAGCATTGTCGTGCATGTCTCAGGGCCTGTGTGCAGGTTTCTGTAGAGCACACACCTGGAAATCGAATTCCTTGGTCCTAAGATGCAGGAATGTTCACCATTATGACAGAATTCCAAGTTATTTTCTACAGTATTTGCATCAACTTACACTCCCACCTGCAGGCTCAAAAATTTCCTGTCAATTTCAATTGGGTGTGTGGTTTCTTCTTTACATATTCTGGCTACTAATTTTTACCAGTTATAAGTGTTGGGGATATCTCTTTTCAGTTGTTGACATGTCTCTTACTGTCTTTTAGATGTCTTTACGTGAACAGAAACTCTTAAGTTAACACAGCTAAACGTATCCATCTTCTGTTTTAGGTTTGCACAGGTAACGTCTTGTTTTGGAAACCCTTCACTGCACGGGGCCATGCATGTGTAGGCCTCCAAAAGTCTCAGAGTCTTGCCTTCCACACTCAAGGTGTTAATTCATCAGGATTTAACTGCTGTGTGTGGTAAGGAAACTGCTTCTCCCTTACCTATAACTTGCTTTTCTATTTCTGTCTTAAATTCAGTTCCCATAGAGACATGCTGTGTTTCTGGGCTCTCTTCTGTGTCCTCGGGTAACTTCCAGTCCCTGCATCAGTATGACTCTATCAACACCTATTACCCTTGTAATAAGTCCTCGTATCTGCTACAGCAAATATCCCCCCTTCCTCCTCCTGATCCTCCTTCAGGAGTGTATTAGCTATGCTTGGGCCTTTGCTCTTACATATTAATTTTGTCAAGTTCCCCTCAAAACCTGGTTGAGATTTTTATTGAAATTGTTTTAAATCTATAAATCAATATTAGGAGAATTAACCCTTTGTAATATTAAATCTTCCTGTCCATGAGTATCATATACCTATATGTTGAATTAAACCTTCTCTGATATCTTTCAGTAAAGTTTTATAATTTCTTTCCTACGAGGGCTGCAAATCTTAGATTTATTTTTAGGTACCTTTCATTTGTTGTTATTGTTTTAAATGGGATGTTTTTAAAATTATGCTATCTTTGTTGTTGTTGTTACTGGTACATAGATATGCAAATGGCCTGTGTGTGCTTGTCTTATTATTCCCAACACTTTCTAGGTTCTTTTTCATCTTCTATTTAAGTATCATGTTCTCTATGAGTAATGACAGAGTTGTCCCTTCTTTTCCAATGTTACACCATTTTTCTCCAACTGCACTGGCCATGACCTTCGGCACAGTATAGAGATCACCATTGTTACATTACCCCTGATTTTAAAGGGAATAATTGCTACATTTCACCATGAAGAATGATAATTGCTCTAATGGTGATTAATAATTGTTAATAATTGTCACATTTCACCATGAAGAATGATAATTGCTGTAATGGTTGGCTCAGCTGGTTAGAGCGCTGTCTTACAATAGCAAGGTCAGGGGTGGCCAAAAGATGATTGCTGCAGATTGTTGACAAGTAGATTTTATCAGGTTAAGAAACTCCCTCCTATTTCTCATTTTCTAAGACTTTTTCTTCATTTAATCTGTTAATGTGGTTAATTATGTTTGCAGATTGTCTAATGTTAAACTACTCTTGAATTTTCTGTGACAAACCTGAATTTGTCATGACATTATCATTTTTATTAATTGTTAGATTTGGATTGCTAGTATTTTTTTAGGATGTTTGGATCTATATTTGTGAATAGGAAGGGCTTCTCATTCTGTGCACAGCTGGAATTGCAGCTGGCATGAGGATGCACAGATCTCCAGTGACAGGGAGCCAAACTAATCCAGGGCCACAGCTGGACTCTGAGACCCACTGCCAGGTGTGCCCAAGGCCTTGCGCCCCAGAGCTGCTCCAAGACGATGACTGAGCTTGCAGGGACCCTCAGGCAGTCCATTCCTGAGCAATTCATCTGACCATAAAGGAGTTAGCAGGGCCCTTGCCCAATCTCTCTCTCTCTCTCTCTCTCCCGCCCCCCACCCCAGCATTGCTCTCTGACAGCCTTTCCCAGCTCCGCATTTAATATCACAGGTGTTTCCCCTAATAAAATTATTGCACTTTTAATTACCTCTTAGCATTTGCTTCTCAGAGGCCTCGGGTTAACACGGAAATCATGACATTGCTGGCCTCCTAGGGAAGTGTCAGTAAAGGGTTGAAAATCTGCTTCTTGAAAGTTTGCTGGGTCTTGCCTACAAAACCGTCTAGCTGGTGTTTTCTTGTGGTAAAATATTTAGCTACTCGTTCATTTTATTTTATTGCTATAGTATGACCTAGATTTTCTATCTCTTCTTGAACCAATTTTGGTAGTTGGTTTTTCTAGGAATTTGTTCATTTCATTAAGTTTTCTAATGCATTGGCATAAAGTCATGTATGGTTTCCTCTTATCTTTTTAATCTCTCCTGGATCTGTAATTATGACCATTTTTCGACAGTGATATTATTCAGATGTGCCTTTTCTTGTTTCTTCATCAGTCTCAGAAGAAGTTTATCTATTTCATTAATCTTTTCAAGGAGCCGAATTTTGGCTTCCTTGATACTTTCATTTCATCCTTGTTTTGTATTTCATTATTTTCTGCTTTTTATCTCCACTTTTTCATACTTTGGGGTTATTCTATGATCCTTTTTCTAATTCTCTATCCCATGGGGCCAGAAGTCTTCCTGTGTATCATTTATCTGTGCTCAGAAAAATACAACACACTTAAAACAAAAGAAATAGGTTGGTTTTTAATTCAATATTTCTGTAATTTACAAAATGTATCTTTCCATTATAATTCATCACTTGGAGTTTTAAATTCCCACGTAATACTTGTCAGGCTATGCACTTTGTATCTTATGTCTGTGTATTTATAAATAATTCTGAGTCTTTCTGGACCATATTTGATCCAGTAATTGTAGCAAGTAGCTACCATTCCATTTTGTTGAAGGTAAATGTACTTCCCTAACCAGAATAAAGTACAATTTAATTACTAATCAAGCCAATTAGTAACCAAGGAAAAATCTTACAAGTTCTTATTCTATGGGAGCAAATGAACTATAATAACTTAATAAATGTTTATTTGGAAAAAGAAACACATGGGTGTATAGTTGAGGATTCTTTGGTTATTGAAGACTCGAGGTTTTTTGACATTAGGAAACAATGTTAATTCAATTGACCCAGTAATCCTAAAAAATTGGAAAGTAATCAGATGAAATGGACTATTTGTTTTTATTCATTCAAACCAGATGATAATGATACAAAACTGGTAATAATTTCTTGAAAATGTGATTTAGAGTAACATGTCTTCTTTCTTCAACATATTTTTAAATAGTAAAAGTTCCATTATTTAGAATGGAAAAGAACTATCGCTCACATATGTTGCAACCTAACTATGTCAATGGGAGTAAACAAGACAGCAGGAAGACTTCCGCTAACCTCAGAAATTAATAAAAAGAAAGAATTCACCAACAAAGATTTAAATGGCCAACTCTGATTGACTGAACTCATACATATTCTGACAGCTGATTCTGGATTAAAGCTACAAGATGATAAACTACCTTAAATATTTGATGGATTGCAGGGCTAGTCTGCAGCTGTGGGAGCAATCTGTCATCAGAATGCAACGGATGGAGCAGCTACAGAGTTGACTAAAAGAAAGACAGAGGGAGAAACATCTGCAGACCAGGTGAAGCCCAGACTTCAAGGGCTCCCTCCGGGGACCAATCTAAATCTATACAACCTACCTTTGCCTATAACACAATCCAAATTTAGGCCTTTTTTCTTCTTGGAAAAGTAAAGTCTATTGTAAGAAAACATCTCAGCATTAATGGCCATCTCCTGGAAGAAACAGCCGGGTCAGTCCCCTAAAACGTGAGAAGCTACTAGAGGTGCTTGTGAAGGACTTTGGCAGCTATGAAGAGTGGCTAAATGGGATTTGCCAGGAATATTTTTAAGATCTTCTGGATTTAGAACTGCCACTCTCAGTGTTATTTATAGGTCTTATAGAAAGAACTCTGCTAATCGCAATGCAAAAGGAAAAAATGGTATTAAAATCTGCAGGGTAAAAGCAAAAATAGACATTTTATTGACATTCTCGGTAGTATTTATTTGACCAATACTCATTAAGTGTCTACTATGTGCAAGACTGTGCTAGGCATAAAGATACAATGTAGAAGGCAGATTCTTGTCATGGATCATAGAATTCATGTTGTAGCACAAAAAAAAAAAAAAAAACCATTCAACAAGGAGTTAGAGTTCCAGGTTAAATTGGTGAATTGAGCACTTCCATCTAGAGCAATGACTGACACAGAGAACTAACCTAACAAATGGCAGCCCAGAAGTTGTGAATGTCACAAGGTCTGACCCAGCCTGGGATCCAAGGAGGACTTCCTGATGGAAGCAATGTTTCCACTGAGATCTGCAGGTGAATGGGAATTAACCAGATGGAAGTTAAATATGTGGGAAATAACCTGACTCTGTTACTTGAGACTCTTTTGCCATATACGGATAAAACTTCCCCACTTCCTTCTTTTAAATTTGGTTCCAGGGAACTCCGCCAACTCTCACTAGTGGAGTGATTCTATATAAAGCATGCCACCAGAGGGGGCAGTTAATAAAGGCTGTGTCCCTAATTAAATGCAATCTCATACACCGATTAAACAGAGTTCTTAAACAGAACAACGTAAGTCACTGTGCTGTGGTAGTAAGAAAGCAGAAGGGAAGGACTAGGACAGGGCCAGGGAGAGGCGTGGGCAGGAGGGAGAGATGCTTGAACTATCTTTACCTCTGTTACTTTGTGTCTTCAACTGCATCCCGTTTCTAAGGCAGTCGAGAGACGTGGTTAAGAGCATGGGTATCGTGGAAATTAGACTTTTTCCATTTACTAGCTGTGTGATGCACATTTTAAGACTTTCGCTATATATGTCCTTCCGAATGTGTTACAAATTTATTTCACCCATACACACTGCTGGAGAGTGTGCTTTTCTGTATCTTCATAGCCACGCACAGCTTATTCACACACTCTAACACATTGGCACACACGCAAGTAAAAAATAATATCTCGGGGCTGTTTTATCTGCATTTCTTTGAGTAGTGAGATTGAACGTGTTTTCATGTTTATTGCTGATTTTATTTTTATTACGAAGTGACTATTTCTGTCCTTTGCCCATTTTCCTTTTGAGATATTCCATTTTTCTTTATTAATAGGTAAGAGCCTCTTCTATATTAAGAATATTAGCCCTTTGACTGGCATGTAATCTTCAAATTATTTCTCGGAGTTGATCGTTGAAAAATGTTAAGTGGACAAATCTATACTTGTTTTCCTTTATGGTTTCTTATTTGGTATTGTGTTTAGAAGGTCTTGCCCAAACCAAAATTACACAAATGTTGACCCATATTGTATTCTAGTATTTCAAGTGGTTTTATTTTCCACATTTAAATTATTCAACCAGAATTATTTTGATGTAAATTGGAGGGTGTTGGTGGAATACTCCAACTTCCAGGTTGTCCCTGAGCTCAGGGGTAACCATGGAATGATAAAATTTGATGGTCCTGGGTCTTGATCAGACATCTCTGGAGGTCACCAAAATGATGATGCTGTGTCAGCTCAGCTCCCCCATGTGTGCATGTCGCACCTGCTGTACCTGCTTTCCTTATCTTTTATCTTTCTGCTCATCGTGTTAATCCTGGCCTCTTCTCTCTGAAGGAGTGAGAAGATGTGGCTGGATAAGAAATTTGCCCATAGCCTACCTTGGGTTTAATGTCATTGGATCTTACTAAACAAGAGCAGAGCCTTAAACTAAGAGACAAACCTCTCCCTAAATAAATTAGAGAAGGGCCTTATAACCAGAAGCCAGAAAGGTCCCCAAGAAAAGAACTTTAAATAAAATAATTTACATATATTACTAATCCTTTTTAATAGAAGAAAGGAATTATTCACTTGTTCAGGAACCATGGTATAAATGTATTAATATTCTCTATTCAAGAAAAAAGGAAAAATGGTTACACAATTACTTAAACTAAATTAGCCCCAGGGGACCCACTCAAGTCTTTCTGAATCCTGTCATCCTGAGTGACTTTGTCTCCCTCTGAGATTACTTTTATTATTTATTGTTTTTGGTCTGTCTTCCCAACTAGAATTTAGGTTCAGTGATAGCAAGAGATCTTGCCTTTGTTGTTCTCTAAATGAAACCCCAGTACCTAAAACTGTGACTGCCTCATAGTAGATGGTCAACGCATGTCTGACCACCATTAATGGTGGGTGGTGGGTGATGGATGGGTCATCAGATGTGACAGGTAAGAAGCGTCTTGAGGCAGAGCTTCCCTTTATTTTAGTGGCTGGCTGTGCAGCCCAACAATGATTAATCCTGTACTGATCCAACAATATCCAAGCAAGAGCACCTTTCACTGTGGCTATCAGGAGACCACTACTCACTAGTCTTCATTCACTAAATGGGCCATTAATACATTGCTGTTGATTTTTTGTAATTACCAAGTGCACCATTTTCTTTAACATACCATTAATCGGAGTCTCTGCATCCTTTATGCAGTGGCTCTCCCAGAGGCACTGGCAGAAAACATGCTGCTTTAACCAAATTTGGTGCAGGATTCCTACACCCATTGTTAGAATTCCCAGCCTTTCCCCACAGGTAGGGGTGGTCCAACACTGCGCAATTGTCCTTTGAAACAAAGCCAGCAGAGCAATAAGATTTCAAGGCCACTCGTATGTTTCACTCCAGCATTCGGTATGGGCGTACCTGCTTTAGTCTCATTTGTCCTAAAAATTTGTCTTTCTTGTCCAAGCAGAGCAGCTTTGGTTTGGGCCCTGGAACACCAGGGGTCACATGGTCAGGATCCAGTAGAAGTGTCCTCAGCTTAGAACAGCAGCAAAGATGCCAGGGGACTACACTGTCAAAGGAAAAATCTTCTAGAACCTCCCATTGTCAAATGGCTGTGGGTTGAACGTTGTATTTCCCAAATCCCCCAACTATATTTCTGTGGGCCCTTGGTTTGGGTCACAGGTAATTCACCAAGCCCTATCATTTTCTAAATAATAAATCATTTCCTTAATTAGCTTTGGTTTGTTTTCTCCCACTAGAAGGTAATTTCCCTGAGGACAGAGTTCTTTTGTTTTTGTGTTTGCTTTGGTTTTTAATTTACTGTTGAGTCCGCATTGTCTAAGAGTGCCTGGCACAGAGTAGGTGCTCAGTAAATATATTCTAGATAAAGGCATAAATGAATACTTGGGTGAGAGGAGATTATACTTGGGTTTAAAGAGAGGTGAAGTTTGGAATAGCTACATTAGTGAGGGACAGATGAACTGCCAGGGACCCCCGAGGGCCACCATTACAAGCAACAAGGTCCCCTCTCCCTGCTGAGCTGGGTGGATGATGCCATGGATTGAATGTCCCCTGAGAAGCTCATTGAAATTTAATCCCCACTGTGATAGTGTTAATATGTTAATTAAAGGTGGACCTTTAAGAGGCGATTAGATTGTGGGGACTCTACCCTCATGAATGGATTAATCCATTGATGGTTTAATGGGTGGTGATGGGAATGGTTCTGATGGCTTCGTAAGGAGAGTGAGCGAGTAGTTAGCTCTCTTTTGCTTCTGCCATTCTCACCATGTGACACCCTGTATCTCTGTGAAGAGTCACCACCCACCAACGAGACCCTTCCCAGATGTGTTCCCTGGACTTTGGACTTCCCAGCCTCTGAAACTGTGAGCAATAAATTTCATTTTCTTCATCAATTTCCCAGTTTCAGGTATTCTGTTAGAAGCAACAGAAACAGACTAGTACAGACGACTATACACAGGACAATGATCCCAACAGCTGCGATAAGTGTCTAACAAATACATGAACAAACAAGGCCAATTTTTATGATGATCAAATGGGGGTGAAATTGCACATATTTTAAAGACCTTTGGCTAAGAGTACAAAGTAGAACTGAGACGAAAATGAGACCACGAGAGCCTTGCCTTCCATGAGTCAAGTACCAAATGTTTGAAGTGCTCTTTTAATGAAGAACAACTCTAGATTTTATCACTAATACTAATGACTGGCACTATGGCACCAGAGCATAAAACCCAACATTCTCTGAACAGTCAGGGAGAGGCCTGGATCTTTGAGCTGGACGGTAAACTGCAGAGGTTGGTTTTATGAGCCCAGTGTTCAGGGTCAGAGAGGAGACACCTTCGGCATGTGCAGAAGTCGTGGAGACGGGAATGAAGGGTGTCCTAATTGACATCTATGCCAGGAAAGAGGGGGAGAATTTTAGTCACAACCGGAGTGTCCCTCGAGGCATAGAGGAAAGCTAAAAGGGTCTCTCTAAACCAGGGTAACTGAATGACCACGCTAGATCCTCTGAGTAGTTTAGGTTCTCCGTCCAGGGCTAGACTGAAATAAAACTGGAATCTGCTGTGCAGTGGCTGGAACGTGGGGCCATGCATTACTAACTTCTCCTCAGCTCGTAGAATACCCCATTACTGCCCTCCTGGGACGAGCAAAGAATCCATCTGATGTCACCAGCCAGGGTCTGTGTGAGAGCCACAAAAACATGCAGTACATTTCCTTTGGATCATTTGGCTATCGTGGTCTCTTTTGTTGGCCAAGGCCATCTAGTCCCTGAGATTAATTGTGTCTCCTCCCCAGGTGACAGCAGTACTGGAGACAGTAGGCTTCCCCTCCACACACATGACTCAAGGGTGAGAGGGTAAAAACATTTCCTCTTGCATTTGAGGGCCAAGTGAAATACTGTACCTATTGGGGAAGGGAGTTAATTAAGACAGGGCAAAATTTTGAAGTGACGTGTTTGGGAAAAGTACGACTGAGAGATTTCAAATAGAGCCATGCATGTTTACGATCATTTATATGCAATGTAATATGCAATGCAAAATGGAATACGTATAGAAACAGAACAAAATAAATTTGTAAGATGAGAAAAACAGGATTGGGTTTAGCAAGAAAAATATGTTTTGCACACAAAATACTTGGAGATGCAGAGAAAGAGTCACTGACAAACACGAGATAGGTAAAGGCACCGCGGTGGAGTGTGGGAAGAGTTTGTGCGCCGAGCAGCGCCTGCCCTCCGTCCCCACAGTGGGGCAGACAACACAAGATGTGCTGGCCATGGGAAGGAACCCTGGGCTGGCAGGTGGCTGAGTTCTCTCTCTTGGTGCGGGGGCCTGGGTAACTAGTGAGGGGACAGCCTGCTGTCCTGACTGCCCCCTGGATGCCCCCAAGGAGAGTCGGGCCACTCAGAGGGGGTGTGACAAATACAATGGGGTGGGAGAGCAAGAGAACACCCCATCATTTATAAATGATGGCACTCGATGCATCAGCACACAGCGTTCAAAAGAATCAGATCCATGTGGACCCAAGTGGGAAGAGGCTGACTCGGAAAAGCAAGCTGAAGACCAGTACGTGTGCATGACTCCACCAGTTCTCAGGTCACAAAAGTTAAATGTGCAAGAAATGTCACCTTGTTTGCCTGTGACCTCGTTTGTACCTGCAGCTCCCACTCCATCAGGCAATGGAAAACTTAATCCTGCCAACTCCAGCTAAGCTCAGTCACTGGAGGGTTTTCTCCGTGATTCAGATAAACCTAGGGAATGTCAGGTTAGTCCCTCACCTGGCCTCCCCAGCATGTGGCACCTAAGTCCCAGGAGGCTGGCCTATGCCATGGCTCTGAGGGGGTGTCTCTCCTTGGTCAGCTGTGCCTCTGCTGTCATTCCCAGAGTGTCTTTTCCTCGTGGGTTCCCAGCGGTTGGTGGACTCCCTTCATCCCAGCTGTGACAACCCTTGTGCCACACCATGCTGCCCCCACCCGCAGGGGCACAGGGCATCTCTGAGGCTGCCCCAGGCCCACCTTCTCAGGACCCCCATGCGGCTGTGTATACTCCCCTCTCCCATGCCGTGGTGGTGTGAAGTCTCTACAGTGTCACCACCACCTGCACAACGAGGCACCTCCCTTCTACTCACAGACCCGAAATTTATTGTGGAGGGTCACCCTCCCCCTGCCCGGAGCACGGTCTGTTCTTACCTGCTTCCCAGCTTTACGTGGACCTGTTGCAACCCATTTCCTGCTCTCTCTAGATTTTCTGGCCAGTGACGTCTAGGGGAAGGGGCTGTGTTGCTCATGGTCCCCCATCTCCTGCATGGGATGCAGAGCCCCGCACCAAGCTTGGACCTTGGAAGGAAGCCTTGCCCGGCAGAGCGACAAGACAGCAGGTGTCCAGGGCCCTTCACTGTGACGACACATTGGTGTCCTTCCAGGTTTTTTGGCAGGGGGGGTTGGCAGCCTGCCAGTACAGGGAATTTTTTTTGCTTTTGATTTTTTGTTTTGTTTTGTTTTTTTCCCAAACTTTTTGCATATAAGAAAGAAATAAGCTTCTATCTTGTGTAAGCCCCTGATACATGGAGAGTTCGGTTACTCCCAGGCAGGTTTATCCCAGACTATCATGCCTGGCAGAGCCCACAGGCAGGACCGGGCGTGCTCCCTCAGCCTGGCACCAGCCCTTCGGCTCCTCTCTCCCACTTCTCGCTGTCTTCCTGCCCAGGGCAACTTTGTCCCCTCTGTTGATGGGTGCAAATGCCTTTTCTCATGTTCTGAATCTCTGTCAAAACTAGCCTACAACCTAGTGCCCAGAATCTGCAACCTTGCAGCCCCGGGCAACCGCTGCTGCTCCTCCAGTGCCCAGAATGGGGTTCAAAGGAAGAGTACGGGGAACACACATTCTGGTGCTTCAAAACGTCATCATGATGAATATTTGTGTACCTGCCTCCCTCTGTACAGAGGAAGCGTGGAAACTCCGCACCTGTGCACAGGGACTCCCTGAGGGCAGGAGTGTGGGGGGCATGACCCGCTTTCTTTCTTCCTCCACAGAATTCTCTAAGTGGTGGGATCTGAAGTGATCTTTACTTTCTTCATGTTTCCTTATACTCTAAAAAGAATTGAATAAAAAGTTAGGAGTCAGTTAAACTGCAATTTAAGAATAACTGTGGATGGAGAACTCTCCATAACATAGTTGCAGATACAGTAGGTACTTAATTACTGCAGTTCTGAAGAGAATGCGCCTCTCAGGACCACCAAAGAGCAGCCACCCTCAGAACCTCCTGCTCAGACCCACCAGGAAAGGCTTTTCACTGTTTGCCACGTATGAATTATTCCTTACAGAAGAATGATTCTCTACAAAATAATACATTTTTTTAAATTATGTTTCATTTTGCTTTTTGGTAATAAAGCATAAGGATACTATTGCCAGGACAGCAATAGGAAGTACAGCATCTTGGTTCAAAACATGGATTTTGGGGGCTGGCCAGTTAGTGCAGTTGGCTAGAGCCTGGTGTTATAACACTGAGGTCATGGGTTCAGATCCCTGTACCGGCCAGCTGCTGGAAAAAAAAGAAAAGAAAAGGAAACATGGATTTTGGAGAGAGACCACAGGTTCTCCCACTTATACCTGGGGAGATTGGGCAAACCCGCTTAACCTATCTGTGCCTCAGTTTCTTTTTCTTTACAATTAGATAATATTATCCAATATCGTAGAGGTGTTGTGATAATTTAATAATATAATAATTTGCTTAGGATAGTACCTGGTACATAGCAAACTCTGAATACATCTGAGCTATTATTGTTTTGTTTTGTTTTTGGTGACTGGTGGGTGCAGGGATCTGAACCCTTGACCTTGGTGTTACAACACTGTGCTCTAACCAACTGAGCTAACCTGCCAGTCCTGATTACTGTTTTTATGATTACAATCTTGCCATTTCTCAAAACTCTCAGGCAACCAGATTCTCACATTTATTTTAACTAAATGATGAAATTGGTTGGAAAAAGAAGCAATGAAAGGTTTGGGATTAATCCAGTCCCCCATAAGCCAGCCTTGTGTACACATGCAGTGTGCGTGCGTGCATGTGTGTGTGAGTGTGTGTGTGCGTGCGTGCGTGTGTGTGTGTGTGTGTGAGTGTGTGTGTGCATGCGTGCGTGTGTGTGTGTGCATGCGTGTGTGTGTGAGTGTGTGTGTGTGCACGTGTGTGTGTGTGTGTGCATGCGTGCGTGCGTGCGTGTGTGAGTGTGTGTTTATGTATGTAGCTTAAATATGCACGTCGCCTTTACCAATGGGATAAAAAGGTAGAAACTACTCAGACAAGCACCTGGAATAGGATAAATGCCACCTGTTCAGGCAGAAGAGCAGGATCTGCAAGTGACCACAGGGTGCTCAGCTGTGTGGCAGGTCTGGGATGGGATCTTTCAACACTGCCCAGAGTGTGGTTAGAGCTTCCCTCTGTCCTTCCGCTCAACACACGCCTGTGGCAAGGGACAGGCGCATAATCAGAAATGCCAGGAACCGAAAACTCATCCAGAAGCGACCACAGCCTTAGAGTAGCTTCGGCCCATCCCTCATCCTTCCCCTTAACTTTCAGTTCTGATTTCTCCCGTCATCTGGTCCAGAAGATCTAAGTTCAAGGCCCAGCTCCATGCTGATAAGCACAAGCCATTTAACATCTCTGAGCTGAGCTTTCTCAGTGTCGAGATGGAGACAACAGCTGCTTCACATTGTGGTTGCGACGACTGAGTGAGTTACTATTTATGAATGTCTCATAAGAGACCGTGTGTAAGGTATTTTTTTAATTAAGTCCAATATGTCTCGAAACATCAGACATTCAACTGCCCCCGGCAGGGAGCAGGTACAGGCGGGATGGATGACAGGACACATTGCCCTCAGCAGCCAGGTGTGAAACAGAAGTGTCAGTCCTCGGACGACTCAGTCCTTTCTCCAGCTGCAAGTGGCTGGATCCACCGTGAGCTACAGAGGCAGGGACCACGTGGCACGGAGGCCAAATGACACCCAAGGCCAGCGCAGACTGACTTCATTCCTCGTCTGATGGCGCCCTGAAGCTGGACACAGCTCACTGAACCCTCACCACCCGCTTGGAGGTGGGAGATGTGAGGAGACCCTCAGCCAGCCAAGGAACTTGCCATAAGATCAGTAGATGGCAGAGGAGGCACTGGAACCAACTCCAGCTCACACCTGAATCCGGTCACTTTCCTGACAGAACACGGCTTCCCTAAGGCCACATGGTGTCCTTGGCAACAGGCTGAAAGCCATGGCTTCCACCCACTTCGGACACCTGTCCCTGGACCTCCAGACCCTTGCTGCCACCCCTGCGGATCTCACCCAGCCAGTGGCCCCGGCCCCAGGGGGCTGCTTCTCCTTCCATCTCTGCAGCTGGCTCTCAAGACCCACATGGAGAAAGCTCTACGGGTGGAATCTGAGGCACTGAAGGAGATGTTTGGGAAGGGACTGGGGAGGTGGTCCCTCCACGTGCCGCCCTCCATATCTAACAACAAGGCCTACGCCACCATACACATGCCCATGTGACTGCGAGCTGTCAGCCAGCACTGGTCACAGTGTCACGGTAGCCTCTTTGGCTCCTCTGAGAATGAGGGGACAGCTGACCCCACAGTGTTGCCACCTGAGCAGGGGCCCAGGCACTGCATGGCATCACCCTTACCAGGAGCTTTTTATGTTTCCCAGTGCCTGAGTCACACCCACCAGGCTCTCCAAGTATTCAAGAGCCATCTGTCCCCTGACCAATTTATTTCTGCCTTCCCACTGCCAGGCAGACTCCCTGCCACACCCACTCTTATCTAGCTTGCCTCTGGCTCGATGGTAGTGACAGGGAAGAAGACAGGAAGGGAAAGAGCCCCACTGTCACCTCTATAACCCATCAGGCAACATAAAAATACACTTTATTTTCACTGGGCTCCATTTTAAAGCTGGTCCCCTGGAATAACCCTTCCTGTCTCAGGAGAGTGTGTACACAGGCCCCCGCAGGAAGCTGCTGCTTCCAATCCCCTTCTTGACCGTCCAGACAAACCTTACTGTCAACACTAGTTGCGCCTTATCCTACGCGAGCAGCACACTCAGGTCTGTGCACACACGTCTGTAGAGCAGCAAGCAAGTTGGGGAGGGTTGATTTTAATAATAATTCTTCCCGGCTTAAAGCCTTCCTTAGAAGTTTTGCCAAGAGGATTCTAAGAAAGATTAGAGAGGACATTTTTAATACACTTTTGAAAAATATTGCTCAAAGCCTGCAATTCACATATTTGTTACCAGTAAAGAGTATAAGAATTATGGCCAGAAAATATAATATTCAGGGTAAGGGCTTTGCTTCAGAAAAGCTGAAATGAAGTACTAGGCTCACTTCACGTATCCAGAATCAGCAAGACAAGGCTTTCCCCTCATTCCTATCCCCCGGCCAAGGGCAAAGTTCCAGGTTTCCAACTTATCAATGTCTATTTTTAAAGGAAGACCAAAGTGCTGCCCGGCACCAATCTCCCTCACCTCAAGTCCTGCAGCCTGTGGCCATTACTGATCTTAGCTAGAGCGGCCAGAAATGTTTACAATACCCATGTGTATTCATCAGGCCTCCAATCTGCACTGGGAACCTTTTTTCCCTGATGGACCCTGAAGACTGGCTACTGTGTTACCTTTGTGATTTGTCTCACAGGTAAGGAAATTTTTTAATGAATATCTTTGAGTCTTCTAGCAACAAAATCAATGCATAAGGTTCCAAAGGCACATAACTCATGGTAAAGTGAACTCTTGTTTTACATATTTACTGTGACATCTCACAGTTGGCATATGCTTACATTTTAGAATCACCAAGAACCCAAACCAAAAATGATATACAGTAAAATATTCCTGAAATACAGGAGGCAGAAATTTCTTCCCTAAAATGGTCATAGTGCTTCTGGTCTATGATTGAAGATCATGTTTTATTCTGTCATATGTATTTAAACATAAGTGGGTTATGTTTTGCTGGAAGAGTCACCATATGTAAAAAACAAGTTCTCTCCAAGCAATCTTCCTGTTGAAATACTTTTGTCAGCATAGGTACCTACAAATGCAAAGGCATTTTCTTTCAGAGAGTAAATAAAACAATACCCATCCTAGAAAACCAGTTACAGAGGCCTTTTTCATAGCAATATTTAAGTTCTATTGGATCTTCAACATACTTTAGATAATTAAGTTACCTGCTACCATCTACCAACAGCTCCCACTAGAATAGATTAACAGATGAAAGACAGTCAGGACTTTGGAGGACTTAAAAGAAAGAAAACAAAATAAGACAAAGCCCACTCAAACAATTCTTTAGGACTGGTATTAATTTGGAGGCAGGCAAAAATGAGGAAGAATACAGAGAAGTGAAGACTCCCAAGAAAATCTTCAGATGACAACTCCATCGCCATCTCTCAGCCACTCAGTCTCCAGCAAAGCATCTCACTCAGGTGCCCCTGAGTTCTGATGTTTGGATCTGAAGGTGATTCTTTTTTTCTTTGGGCTTTGCTTTCCTGTAGCAAGAAAATAAAAAATGAAAATTGAAGTTAAATAAAGAAACAATCAATGTCTTGATTAAGAAACTGTTGCCAAGTTGTATATGGGAATAAGTCTCAAAACAAAGAGAGCGCAGGGGGAGAGCAGGCAACGAGGAAGAACGGGGCAGGCAAACCACAGCTGGCCACCGGGTCCAGCTTATGCTGTGCTGGTACAGCCCGTGAGCTGAGAATGGTTTGTTATGTTTTTTATTAGTTAAAAAAAATCAAAATGAAAATATTTTGTGGCACTTAAAAAATTAGATGAAATCCAAATTTCAATGCTCATAAAGTTTTCCTGTAACCCAGACACACCCATTGCTCTGAGTGTCCATGGCTGCTTTCCCGCTGCAGGGGCAGAGTCGGGCAGAGGGACCGAGTGGCCCCCAGGCCTGAAATATCTACTCTCCAGCCCTTTGCAGAGAGAGCCTGCCGAGCCCCAAGGAAAACGTCTACCATGTCCTGCCTAACTCTGCCACTTTCCAGGTGGCATTCCGTTTTGAATCTGGTGACTCTGGGGTACGTGGCATTATTTCCTCCACCTGTGGAATGGCATGATAACAACTGTAGCTGCCTCCCAGTCTTCTGAGAGCATTAGGTGGTGGTGCATATCCAGCTTTCAGTGAGGCGGACCCCCAGGAGCTCCAGAAAGCTCAGCCGGGGTGAAGAAGGGGTCATTGACACCATCTCTCTGGAGAAATTCTGGGGCTACTTTTTTGGCGACTGGCTGGAAAGGGGATCAAAACCCTTGACCTGGGTGTCACAATGCTGCACTCTAACCAGCTGAGCTAACCAGCCAGCCATGGCTACTACGTATGGACTTGGTACAGTGGAGAAGACAGGCAATGAAATAAATGATGTCTATCAAGTATGAAGAGTGTCGCTGAGGACGGAGGATGCGCAGTGGGGCGGGGCTCACAGCAGGAGTGGTTTTGATGATGGAGAAAAATGATAAATGAAAAAATATGAAAGATGGCCAAGTGCCTATCAGCAAATTGTAATGAAACATATTTAAATCAGGTTACACAACATTCGTTCTACATTTTTACCCCTTGGGTCCAAAAAGAAGGAAATCAGCAGCAACTAGAAAATGTGCTTACAGTTAACATAGAGCGCTTGTGCCCTGTCAGCACTGAGAAATCCAAACTTCTCAGCGTGACGTTCCCAGAGCACCTGTCTGGGCGGGCATCGTCGGCAGAGCTTTCTAGAACAGATTCCTCGGTCCTACCCTCCACTTTCTAAGTCAAAAACTGAGGGCAAGGTTCCTTTTGGGCTCTTCTGCATACTAAGTTTTGAGAATCACTGAGGAAATTGAGCAGTTGCGAGAAGACTGGAGAAAATCTAAGATTTATCGAACATCTGTGATGTGTCAGGCAACGGATAAGTCACCGTCACTTAATCTCGCTGAATTTTCACAGCGACTCGCTAAGTATCCCTTGGCTATTTTGCAGGAATGGAAATTAGGCTCTGTAGGGCTCAGTGACATCCTCAATGTCACGTGGCCACATCTAGGTTTGAACCCAGGACTTTATGACTCCATAGACTATTCTCTCCACTCCACAGGGACACGTGTGTCTCTGCTGTGGAATCTGTGCAACTCAGTCTGTAAAGGGTCCTGGGACATCATCTCATCCAGGGCTCTTTCTTACTTTCCTTTTTTATTGCTTTAAGAATAGAATCTGAAACTCCACGAAAGCCTACTCTCTGTCACAAGAATGAAGATTTTGTCATTTTTCTTTGTGAAGGAAGTCACTAAGGAATGTGAACAACAATTGCTAAGAGGAGAGAAGATTGGTTTTAGTATATGTGCTGCCAAAGCGAGCACGAGAAGATTGGTTTTAAAATGTTCCCAACTCCTAACGCTTGAGGTGAGCTGGGGATCTTGGTGCCCTACAGTCAAGATCACAGACACGTCGTTCCCTGCCAAGCAGTTTGGAACTGACAGACAACTGTCAGTCAAAAATGCATATTCCTGCTCTCCATTCTTTCCTTACGTAAACCCAATGGCCCCTGTGCTTTGTTTCCCTCATAGCAGCTCTGCAAGTAATAAAAAGACATACAAATATCCGTAAAGCTCTCCTAAGCCTCACGACAGAAGAAACGTGGAGTGTGGAGTGATATTGTTCAGAGGGCAGGTGTAACATGGGCCCCGGGGTCCCGAGCACCACGGGCTTCACCTCCGCAGGTTCTCCGCATCCTTGATGGTCTCTGGCAAAGCCTTCCCCTTGGTCTCCGGAAGAAGCAGCGTCATTCCCCCTGCAACCAGGCCCAGCACTCCTTCAAAGGAAACAGATTTCTAATGGAGTCACTAGAGCACAGCCAATACCATTTACAGAGATGATGACAGCTAACCAAAGAGGTGTCTGGAAAATTCAGGTGGGAGAGAGACTATGGAAATAAAAAAGTTATCGGGATATTTAGAAAAGAAAATTAAAACAATAGGATAAATGGGGAAATGCCAGAGTAAGAAAAGGGAATATTGTCTTCCCTTTACTTCTATAGAAGTATAGTGTTCCACAGTAACTGACAGTCAACTATTAGGGGATTTGTTGATTCAGGTGTAAATGTAATTGTATACAGAGCACAGGTAATATGTCTGCGGGCAGCGTGGGCCCCTCCATGACCCTCTCCCTCTCCCCCTCTCCTCCTTGTCCTGTCTTCCCCTCTCTCTCTCTGCCTCCCCACCTCCTCCTCTCCCTGTCGCATTCACCTGTGCCCCAGGGTGGCAGGTCTCAGTACGGGACCAGCCACTTTTGCCTTCCAGCAAGTGGGTTAGCAGGGCCTCAGAGGTCTCACGGCCTAGGTCTGGGGAGAGAAGTGGCAGTCCTCTTCTCCTCTGCTAATCCAACTTTATCAGAAACAAAGCCGATACAGAACTTCGATTCCCATTTGTCTCCTCATGCCTGTTCTCAACTATTAAGATCCAGAAGCAGAAGAGAGGTGACAATTTAGCCCCTTCAAGACTCAGCTAGTATATGTTAAATGTGTAAGAGCTGGAAATGAAATTCATAAGAAAGCAGGAGACTATGTCAAAAAGTCTCTCAGAGTCTGTCCTGTAGGATGAACTACTGGATTCCAGAGCAATAGGACGTAAATCCCTGGCCACCTCCTAGGAATGCCATCTTACCTTTCCCACGAAGCAAGATGGGATGAGCCCTAGACAGCTGAAGGGCACACACCGCCCTGGCCTCCTGTGAACTCTCTGGGAGAATCATTCTCTCCACTCTACAAGTAGTGACCGAGAACTCATGCTGTGCCCACTGCCAGGCTGGAAAGAAGGGATAATAAACGTTCCATGGAGTCTTACCAAACAAAACCAGGGGCAGGCCTTGCCAAATCTCCATCAGCCTGAAGACCAGGAAGGGGGTGATGATGCCACCCACGTCACACAGGGAGGAGCACACCATCACTCCAAGGCTCCTGATAAAATGCAGAGGACAAAAAGATGACCTGTCTGTGGTTCAGTTCTCCAAACGGTAACTTCATTCTAGAGCAAACACCTCAACAACACCTGTGGCTAGCCAGCGCTGTACACTGCTCAGCACCCCGTAAGCAAACTGCACGGACCAGGAGGAGGCTGACTTACTTTTGTGTGTGTGTGGACGACGTTTATGTTATTTCTGAACATCTGGCTTCTCTTTCTAGTCACTGAGAATCCTTCTCGCACAGGCTGTCTGCACAGAGGTCAAGGATTCCTTGGGGATGGGTTACACGGCCTTTCTCCAGAGAGAACCAGGCACTCAGTAACTTTGACAGTTTCCATTTTGTGTCAGTCCCCTGGGTCCCGTGGCCATGACAATGGAATGGTTTGGCCTGGCTATTTTAGACCCTGGGCTCAGAACTGCCAAATGTAAAAGGTTTTCCCTTTAATTTGCCTTCATCTCCTTGTACTCAGTCCAAGCAACTTTTTACAAATGAGAGTCAAAGACATGGCCTTTTAATAAAGGAATAGGCAGGAAAGAGAAAGTGATTAAGGGTCATCCTATGCCTTCTGGTTTCTGAAGGTCTCAGAGGGCTGTGCAGATGTAAGATGAGATCGGGAAGCTGGAATAATTCTTAGAAACCGAAGTATGGGAGAGAGGGAAGGGGGAAAGAGGAATGGGTAAAGGGACATGAAAATCAACTACAGTGTATATTGAGAAGTTAAAATTAAAAAGAAAAAGAAACCAAAGTATGATGACAGAGGGAGAAGAAACAATTTATACAGAGGGGGAAAAAGACTTTAAGGTAATATACCAAATTCCAACAAAGGTAAGGTTAAGATAATGTCTATTTTAAAAATTTGAGTAAAGCAATTACTTTCACAATTAAAATAATCTTCATTTAGGGCTGGCCCCGTGGCTCGCTCGGGAGAGTATGGCGCAGGGGCGCTCCCGCCGCGGGTTCGGATCCTATATAGGGATGGCCGGTGCGCTCACCGGCTGAGCGTGGTGCGGACAACACCAAGCCAAGGGTTGCGATCCCCTTACCGGTCACAAAAAAAAAAAACGAAAAAAAAAATAATAATAATAATCTTCATTTAAAACTAAGCTTCCAAGATACAGATGGCAATAAGTATACACAATGATGCTTGACATCATTAGTAATTAGGAAAAAGTAAATCCACAATACTACTACCACCTCCCAGAATGGCATAAAAAAAACCAAACCTGACAATCCCAAACACTGATGAGGATGGGAACAGAGGGTCTCTCAAACACGGCTGGTGGGGATACAGAATGGTGCAGCCATTTTGGAAAATACTTTGGAAACAGGTTGACAGTTTCTCGTAAAGTTAAATACACTTATTATATGACCACACAATTGCACTCCTAAATCTTTACCCAGCTGAAATGAAAATGTGTCTATTCCAAGACCTGCACATGAATGTTTATAACAACTGCACCATAATCACCCAAGGTGGAAGCAGTCCAAATGTCCCTCAAGTAGGGAATGGATAAACGTACCATGGTGTGGTGCGCTCACACACTGGAACACTGCTCAGCAATAACAGCAACAAAACACTGACACATGCAACAAGGTGATGAGTCCCAACCTGCCAAGTGGAAGAAGCCAAATGCAAAGGCTACCTGCTGTATTATTTCCTTTACACACCATTCCAGAAAATGATAAACTGTCAGGACATAAATCAGATCAGTGGTCGTCAGAGGCTGGATGTGTGGAGAAAAGGGATCGAATGCAAAGAGATATGAAGAAACTTTTGGGGGTGGTGGAAATATTCTCTATTTGGATTGTGGCCATGGTTAAGTGACTATGTACATGTTGTCAAAACTCATCAAACTATATTTTAGAAACAGTGAGTTTACTCTATAAATTATACCTCAATAATACTGACTTTAAAAATATAAGTCCTTCAGCACCAAAAAGCACAGGCAAAAAAAAAAAAAAAAAAAGCAGAAAGAGATAAACTGGACTACGCCAAAATTAGAAACTTCTGTGCATCGAAGAACACAATCAACAGAATGAAAAGGCAACCTATGGGATGGGAGAAAATCATCTGATGAAGGGTTAATATCCAGAATATGTAAAGCACTCCTACAACTCAAAAATGACAATAACAACAAAAACCAAAAAACCACAAAAACCCAATTCAAAATTGGGGAAGGACTTGAGTAGACATTCTCTAAAGAAGATTTACAAAAGGCCCACAAGCACGTGAAAAGATGGCCAGAATCACTAATCTTTATCAAAACCACAATGAGATACACCTCGAACCCATTAGGATGGCTGTTATTAAGAGAAAAAAAAAAAAGGCCAAAACAGAGAAAATAACAAGTGTGGTGAGGATATGTAGAAACTGGAGCCCTTGTGCACTGCTGGTGGGATGTAAAATGGTGCAGCCACTAATGAAAAACAGAATGGCAGTTCCTCAAAACAACTAAAAATAGAGTTACTAAATGATCCAGTAATTCCGCTTCTGGGCATATACCCCAAAGAATTGAAAGCAGTCTTGCAGAGATATTTGTACACCCATGTTAATAGCAACATTATTCATAACAGCCAAAAAGGTGGAAGCGACCCAAGTGTTCACCAAGAGATGAATGGGTAAATAAAACGTGGTATGTACATACAAGGGAATATTATTCAGCCCTAAAAAAAAAAAAAAAAAAAAAAAAAAGGAAATTCTGACACATGCTACAACAAGATGAATCTTGAGGACATTATGCTAAGTGAAATAAGCCAGACACAAGAGGACAAGTACTGTATGATTCCACTAATATAAAGTACTTGCTGTAGCCAAAATCATAGAGACAGAAAGTAGAAGGGTGATTGCTGGGGGGGCTGGGGGAAGGGGATAGGGAGTTCGTGTTTAATGGGTACAGTTTCAGTTCTGTAAGAAGAAAAGAGATCTGGGATGGACAGTGGTGATGGTTACACAATAGTGTCAATGTGCTTAACACTTAAGAATGGCTAAGAGGGTAAATTTTATATTCTGTGTATGTTTCCACCATTATTTTTAAAAAGTTTCTCAGTTTACATAACGTTAATGTGTCTTAATGGAAAAAGCAGAAGCTTTCGGGTCAGAAAGGTGTGGTACTTGCCCTGGCCCTGCCAGTTTTTGTCTGGGTGACCTTGGAAGGTCCCTTTCCCTTTCTAAACCTCAGCTTCCTCAGATGTAAAATGGGGATAATAACACTGGATAACAAATTTAAAGGTAAAACCTAATCACACATATAGAAATGTTTTGTATATCACTGCACAAATGTTAGCTGTGTCAATGGAGCTGCTGACGTTTGTGCAACTAGTTGGTACTAAGAACAGGTTAAAACTCAGGTCTTGGGCCGGCCTGTGGCTCACTCGGGAGAGTGTGGTGCTGATAACACCAAGGCCCCAGGTTCGGATCCCATGTACGGATGGCCGGTTCGCTCACTGACTGAGCGTGGTGCTGACAACACCAAGTCAAGGGTTAAGATCCCCTTACCGGTCATCTTTCAAAAAAATAAATAAATAATAAAAAATAAACCTCAAGTCTCCCCGCTCCCCAACCAGTGTTTGTGCCTCTGTCCTATATGTCTTTTTTCTTACACTTGCTCTGTATAAAGAGCACCCTTAGTCTACTCAAAGAACCCATTTCACATTCTCTACTAATTAGAGGATTATAACCAGGGGTTGCCCCTCTCTTTGCCGCCCAGCCCACCTCTGTGAGCGTGAGTTCTCATTGAGCCTGGCTGGCGCAGAGCTGCCCCTTCCTGTGCTCACCTGATGAACGTGGGATACAGCTCAGCATTCACCAGGCAGATCATCTGGACCACGACGGTGATTCCCAATCGGCCAATGCAAGCTATTACGGTATTTACCCAGTGCAGGTCTGGAGGGGAAACATGAAGACAAGTAGGTAATGGGTGGGGGCTTTGCTCTCTGAGCTACGGCATGAAGCCACATTAGGTTGTGCTTGGACTTTTAGAGCTGGTAGGGCCTGAAGGTTGTCTCATCTAAACCTTTTATCTTTGGATAAGTAAACCGAGTCCCAAGAGATTTCTGTGCTTGATAATGACACATTCAGGGAGGCTCCACTGTGCACTTTTGGAAGCTCATCTCTGCCTCTTGTCTGCTGCATTGATGTGGACAAGCTGTTTACTTCTTTGTACCTTGGCTTCGAGCTGTAAAATGGGAATGATTATACCCAGCTCATAGGTTGTCATGAGACTTAGAGATAATGTCAAATGTCCACCATGACCAAAGAACTTAAAAGTTGGCTTTTTGATTATTATATAATGGTGTCGTTGCTAGCACAGTGCCTGACGCATAGCAGGTACTCAACAAATGGAGTTCTCTTAGGCAGTCGTCCTCAAACTAATACAACAGATTTCTAATCCTCAAACTGATGTTCATTTCCAGCACATTTTTAACCACAACATCTTTCACGAAAGTCTCAGAGAGCGAGGATTAGGGAGACAGCCCTTGTCTTGCCTGGGCAGCTGCTCTGGGGTCTTGACCACCTGGAGGCCCAGGGAGCCCTCTCCCTATTGGGGGTGAGCAAAGAGTGGGGCTAACCCAGAAGGACCCTCGGATCCTTCATGACTACTGCCATCTGCTTTACCTGGACTATCTCAGCACTGAAATGCAGGTGGCCTTGTGACATGCCATCTCACTAAAAAGCCTCTGGGTTACAGATATTTTGTCATCTTGGCCCTTGTTCCCAGATGCTGGCTATTTATGGGAGACTTGCTTCATTTCGCTCAGCCAGAGTGGGGTTTCAAAGGAGAGTGGAACCAGCTCGCCCGATGGGTGCCACACAGCCCCGCTGGGCTCCTGCTGCTCTCTGCCCAGTGAGAACCCAAGCCGAGCTTTTGGTTCAGGACCGCACACCCCTCTAGCTTCTAAAAGAGAAAAAATGAAGGCGTTCACTCAGACACCCCAGGGAGGTCCTTGTTCACAGGTCTTTAACCTGGTGAGGTGCTTTATTGAAGGTGAACAGCTTCCCAGCCCTCAGAGGGCAGGCCCTGTCTCCCTTCTGCACAAGTGGGACACTCTTTACAGCAGCCAGAGGGCCCCATTTAAAACTGGAGTCAGGTCAAGTCAGTCCCCTGCTCAAAGCCACCGTGGCTTCCTACCATACTTGAGACAAAGTCCAAGGATGGCTGTGGCCCGGACTGGCTGTGTCGGGCTAACTCCAGACTTCACTCCAACTGTTCCGCCCTGGCTCACTCAAGTCTAGTCCCATGAATGCAGGGCTGCTCCTCCAGCACCAAGCTTCCCCCACGCCGAGGCCCTCGTGCTTGCTGTTCCCTGCCTGGAACACTTCCCCAGACTTTGTGATGGCTTGTTCCCACTTCATTTAGGTCTCCTAAGGCCTCCCCTGACCGCCTGGAAAGAGTTAACACCTCATCACTCTTGATCCTTCTCTTTTTCCCTCTAGAATGTCAGCTCCAGGGGACAGGAACTTTCTCTGCTTGGCTCAGTGCTGAGATCCTGGGACCTAGAAGCATGCCGGCCACATAGGAGGCCTTGAAATATTTCCTGGAGGAGGAAATGAAGGATTATCACACAATGTGATGACGACTAGGACAGAGGCAAGTGGAGAGTGCAGGAGCTGGGAGGGGGCCAGGTGAGGACTGAACGGACTCAGCCCTCGGTCCCCCCGTTCTCAGCACTCAGTGCCCTTACTCTTTAAAGTCTGCCCATTCACTACGTCGCACCCAGGATTCCAGAAACAGGGAGACGGGAGAGAGTGGGGATAGTCTATTTCACAGCCGCTCTGCCCCATGTCTTGTCTGCTTTGTTCTCTCCCCACGAAAGGAGCTTTCTCTTTCCGCCCCTTTCTATTTCCAGCCTGATCTATACAGCCTGGCTCTTGAGAATACAGATTTCATGAGACATTTTCCACAACACCCCGCATGAAAAGCTGCCAAAATGACTCACTGAACCAACAAGTGCAGAGCACAAGCAATAAAAATAGAGAAAATGGCAAATCTGCCTTTGTATTTATTTAACAACATTTCCAAAAGCAACAAATGTGAAAGGCAATTTATGTAATCAAATTAAAATTGACTAACGTTAATCTGCTTTAGTTTTAAATGTAGTTTGGTTTATCTCAGATTGTACGAATTAAGGACTCAAGTACATATCCACCAGAATGGCTACTATTAAAAAGACGAGCAGCATCAAGCATCAGTGAGGACATAGAGGAATCGGAGACTCATGTGTCACTGGGGAGTGTAAAACGTCCCAGCCACTTTGGAAAGTGCTTGGCAGTGACTACAACCGCTAAGTGCCAGCCTCCCCTTAGGCCCAGATATGTACCCAAGGGAAATGAGGGCACGTGCCCACCAAAAATGCAGGCACGAGAGGATCACCGCAGCTCTAATACCAAAAAGTGAATGACAGAAACAACGCAAGTGACAACCAAAGGTGGGATAGAGACATAGTGTCACATTCACACAATGGAATGCCACACGATAATTTTTTAAAAGTACAACCTACAGTCTTATGTGACAGCATGGATGAATCTCACAGGTGCAATGGTGAGTGCATGAAGGGAGACTCAAAAAAAAGAGTCCCATGGGTGTGGTCCCATTTACATGAAGTTGAGAGCAGTCAGAACTAATTGGTGGTGACAGAGGTCAGAGGAGGGTGATCTTGGTGGGGCGGCAGGTACTGATCATGAAGGAGCATGAGAGAATCTTCTGGGGTGTGGGAAACACTCTGTACCTTCATCTACGTAATGATACCCAGGTGTATACATAAGTAAAAATTCATTGAGTTGTACTCTTATAAATTGCTCATTGTCTGTGTGTTATACTTCAATTAAAAAAAAAAAAAAACTGTAGATGAAGCTAACACCTTGCCTCTGCCCTCGTTCCAGAGGCGTATCAGAGTGCCACAGCTCTATTCCCACAGTTCAATTCCCTGGAAAATAGACAACTCACCATGTGAGATAAAAGTCATGATGAAGCAGGCTGCCCCTGCCACCAGATATGCCGTGGCCATCGGGTAAAGACGGCCGACGCGGTCAATGGTGACAAGGACGACAAAGGCCGCGGGGAATTCCATCAGAGCAGAGTAAAAGAAATCCAGATGGAGGTTCTCGCTGGTGGTGCCCATGTGCATGATGAGGCCCTGATAGAGCACCGCGACCGTGAACCTGAGCCGAGAGGAGAGTCCCAGTCAAAGGCAAAGAAGCCCCTGCCAGCGGGAGAGAAGCATGTGCCACTTGATCTGGAATGTCCTGGAGCAATTTAGAAGAGGGGTTAAAAACCTGGGCCCTTTCACCACTGATGTCAGAGCAAAACTTGTAAGATATAGCCCCGAGTCTCCTAGGGACTGCAGACGATAATTGCCACTGTTCACTGCATACGTAGGGGTCTGGCACTTCGCCAAACCCCCCACACGTGTAACCTCATCCAATGTTCCAACAGGCCCACAAGGAGGCAGCAGGGGAGTGAGCAGGGTCAGGTGTCAGATTTCTTTATAAGCTGTGTGACCTTGTGGAACTTAACTAACCTCTCTGGGCCTCACCTGTAAATAGGATAATAATAGTGCCTACCACATTGGTTCGTCCTGAGTACTCACTGAGTTAGCAGACAAAAGTGTCTGTTATAGTTCCTGGCACATGATACACACTCAGTAAAGAGGAGCTTTTACTATCATTATCCTCATCACCATCGTCATCATCTTTCCAAGGTCAAGGATTCAGAGCACAACAGAGCAGAGGTGCTGACCAGGCCTTTCCAGCTCCACGTGGTGCTCCCTGCACCACACCGCCCTGTCTTCACTGGGCACTGTTCACTTACTCTCTTTCATCCCCCTGCACTGTCTCTTCATCCAGATCTGAGGAAAATACGGTAACGTTACAGAACAGGGCACACAGACCAAGGGGACCTAACTAAATCACTCTCACTCAAGTCAAAATTTAGAGGGTTCTGTGTGTCACTTTGGGGTAAGCAATATTATTTTGGAAGCTAGAAACATCTTATTGGTATTTATATCAAGAGAAGAGATTTTGGTCGATAAGCAATCACCATCTAATCCCAGCATCAAGTTGCCTAACAGCTCCAAAACTGAGATCACAACTGACATTCCTAGTTAATATACTTACTTGTTTTATAAAGCCTCGCCCAGAGAAGCATTAGGATGCTTTTGTTTCTGGTCCCAAATTGTTCCTGATTGGACAAAGGGATCAAGAAAACAAGAGGAAGGCACTTGCCTGCAACTTAGTGAGTTTACAAAAGCCTGAATCCCCCCCCCCATGTCATTTAGCCAGTTCAATGGAAACAGCCAAATATCACTGATAATTTTAAAAGAAAGAAATGCATAACTCGATTTTCCTGTCCACAAAACAGTTAACAAATGTGCAGGGCTGCCATCTTTCGGCAGAACCTATGAATGGCATGTACATATTAAAATAACAAAAACAAAAAATGAAAAAAACCTTGTGATTATTGAGCATTTCCTGTATCTCTGTCAGACACTACTCTAAGCCCTTAACGCACATCATCTCATTAATTCTCCCAACAGGCCTACGAGATAGGTGCTATTGTTACTCCCAGTTGATGAGGAAACTGAGTCAGAGAGATTAAGGCACTTTCTGAAGGTCACGCAGCCAGGCAGTGGTGGACAGGCCTACCAAGCCGCGGTAACAAAGAGAAGCAGGTGGGGTCGGGGGAGGGAAACAGGAGGAGATGGTGTCCAGGGCCAGATGGCATTAGGCCTGTGGGCCACGGCAAGGCAGTTGTCTCTACCCCAGTGGACGAGGAAGACGGTGGCGGGTGAGAGCAGGGAAGTGACAAGGTCTGTCAAACTTCAGAGGGATTCCTCTGCCTGCTTTGTGGAGCATCGCCTGAGCAGGGAGTGGAAGCAGACAGGAGGCCACTGCAGTGGTGCAGGTGGGACACGGGACACAGGTGCTCCAGCAAGGGCACTGAGTGCATGCACGAGAAATGGCAGGTTCTGAATAGTATGTCAAGATAGCGCCGATGGAATTTGTGGAAGGATTGGGTGGTGAGCATAAAAGAACAGAGGAGTCAAAAACACCACCTTGGAAAGGGTGTGTTGGGACTGGAGAGGGGGACTTGGAGCACTACTGGTGAGGGAGTGATGACTTCTCTCTGCAGTGGCCCTGGGCCTCTGCTGCTGAATCGAACAATGAGCATCAGTAGAAATCCACCAGGTATGTGGAGTGTTTGCAGAGGCCCTTCATGTGGCCGGGCACAGGACCCCAGCGGTGAACGTGGGGATGGGGCTGGTGAATGGTGAGGGGCGGGGCATGCTGAGCCTGGCGCCAAAGGAACTTGGTGGATTCTGTGGCACAGAGATTATTCATTCAACTTTCAGCAAGTATTTACTGAGGGTCTACTATGTGCTGGGCACTTCGCTACTAGTTCAAACTCTTTGTTGCAAGGAAACCTTGCAAGGAGGTACAATCAAGTGTAACTGGGAAGCAGAGCTGCCCCCGTTGATGGCGAGGCCCAGAGTCCAGTTGCTTGGCCTGGTGCATGTGGAGGAGAAAGCCCTTACATTGAGGAGTTGACCCAATGTCCTCTGAGTGGACAGGCCAGGGGATTCATTCTTATGATCACAAACTGGGAAGAGATGCAGAGCCCAGGGGTATCCATACGTGTATACGAGTTTTCTAATCAGTGGACAGGAAACGCATAGATACTCTCAGGAGGGTCTATAAGGTCTTTAGATGAAAAGCACCAGGAGTCACTGAGATCTCATCCACCTTTTGATATTAAGTCAAGACTTGGCTGTCCCCAGATGAGACTGCATGGAACTGAGGCAGCCTCGGAAACCCCCCACCACATTTCACTCGTCTTACTGTGACCTCTCAGAGGTCACACACCCTTCTTACTAAGACGAAGCCTTTCTCCCATTATTCAATCCTCAAGGGAGAAATATGAATGTCTTTTTAAGAGCGCTTTTGACCACTCAGCAGCGATACTGAAATTCCCTTTCACCCTCCTCTTCTTCCACCTGAGTTATTCCACCGCCTTGAGTTTGTCCCCCAGTGTCTGGGCAAGCGCGCCAGCGCGGTCTCCGGAGACGCCCCTCACCAGAGGTACATGAGGACGAAGGTGTGCTTCCTCAGGTGCGGCGTGCGGAACAGGTCTGCAAACGAAGGGCTCCGCTTTTCGGTAACGTCCTCTTCAAGAGAGAGCAACTAGGAGAGAGTCAGACCGTCAACCACATCCGGACCGCAGTGAGCAAAACGATCCCTCGGAGCTGTCCCCTCCCAGCCTTTGCAGCTGCTGTGCTCCCAGCCTGCGACCACGAGCTCCCCCTGCACTCTGCTACAGCCCCAGAGGCATTTTTTTAAATCATAAACCCAAACCCAATTCACTGACTGAGAAAGCCCTTTCTAGCCTTGTTACCTTTAAATCTGCTGGAGGCAGTTTCCCATTCTTTTGAGCTATATGGTTCATGATCTTTATCGCTTGAGTGTTTCTCTTTTGCGATAACAGCCACCGGGGGGACTCGGGCACACACCTGTGGACACAGTTCATCATTACGAGGCATTTTCCCCAGAACGCATCGGACCTTAAGCCCGGACGAGAGCGATGCTGCTGCTCAGAGCAGCCTGCCCTCTTCGTGTTGGGACTGTGATTCCTCGAGAACCTGGTGGGCGACGATCTGGGGGTCACAGTGTTCTGACCCATGCAGCCCATGCAGGAGCTCTGTGGGTCACTCGTACTCTTAGTGCCACCTGCTAAGATTTGCAGACCAGAAGAGAACCGTGGCTTCCTGTGCAGCCTTCTTTCTGGAGAGCAGAGGTCCTGTCTCTACTGGAAACTGGCAGCCCTTGTTGCCCTGGGAAAATACCCACATGGAGCAGAAGTCCCATGTAACCTGCCTCCCCTGCGTTATATCAGATGTCTAAACATGATCCAAGGGCTGTTGAATGATTCTTAAAATATTTCCCAAACAAAATAAAATGTATTCAATTTCCTTTAAAATCACACAGACACCATGCTGTCTATTTCACATGGGGCAAGGATGTTACAACCCAGAGACTGGGACTTTCTGGCATAAGGTCTTCTGAAAACACATGCACAGTCTCACCCTGCCTGACAATCAGGACTTAGCCCGGGGCTTTCTGGCTGGAGAGCTCCTTGTTTCACACTGACCAGGAGGGGGCAGTCTCCTCCCAAACTCCCAGACGGCTGTAAACGTCCAACATTTAGACGCCAGCTCACGTCCCAGACGGCTGTAAACGTCCAACATTTAGACGCCAGCTCACGTAGAGAGACTGGGTCTCCTCCAGCGTCACCCACAGATAAGACTTGCCCTCAGCAACACTGTGACCAAAGGTGCATAGACAAGATATTTCTCCCAACGGCCCTCTCTGCTACCCCTTTCTCTACCACAATAAAAACTGATCTGTGGAGTTGCTTATCTCTTCAGACCCTGCAAGGTGCTGACAACTAATAAGATTAACACCTCATCTGGACTGGTTCTATTTCACAATGCCTCGCCCAGAGAACATTACACTGAGCAATGTAACGTTGAACATTTCATTCATTCATTCGTTCATGCATGTATTCATAAATTCATTTAACCAAGATCAGAGGCCTACTGTGTGGCTAGGTGAGAGGTATTTCAGAGCCTTGTTAATAATATGAATATTACTATAAAGATGAAAAAGTGCGAGAGGAGGAAGAGAAGGCACACAAGGGAGAAGCAGCAGGGAAAGGGGAAGTGGGAGGTGAGGGCAGCTGACTTACAGTCAGCACATGGAGCAGAGTCTAGGGGCCCGTGGGAGGGCGTAGCCATTGCAGGAAAATTACCACTTATTGAACCTTTTCTATGTACTAGATCCTGTATATCTAAGATTACTTCCAACACTTCCCGATGCCATGGAGCAGCACACAGAAAGCTGCCTCCTCCACCCAGGGGTGAAGCTGGCCCACCGAGGCCACTCTCTCTGCAGCCAGCTTGGCCCCGTGTCTCTGGAAGGTGCACATTCTGAGGCCGCAGGAAGGAGGCTTTTCCCAGATTTTTGTGCAACTTGTAGCATAGTTCACTGTTATTTAGGGGGATGTGAACTTAAAAAGGCCCTGCCTGAGGACAGCTCCCCATGTAATGAGGGTGGCGCAGGAATATTAAAACAGCCCAACACACAAGTGGCACCTAAGTGCCAGGCTCTGGGAGCAGCTCTACACCTGTGTGTGAGGACACCAGGGCACTTTGGAGGTGGCCTGCGTGGCAGCAGCCCTCCACCCCACTGAGCCTGGCCCCCTGAGAGGACAGAGAGTGGAGTGGGGGCTGCAGGGGCTAGGGGGCTGGTGGAGGAGCTGCATTACCAGTAGTAGAGCAGGGAGAGGAAGGTGGGCAGGGAGACGGCCAGCTGGAGCCAGCGCCAGTGGGGGATGGCAAAGGCCACCCCGGGGAGGGCCACCAGCCCCACAGTGTAGGCCATCTGGTACAGGATCGCCACCGTTCTTCTGGAGCCCAAGCCGACAAATTCTGTAACTGAAACAGGAGACGTGGTCATTGTGGGGGCTCCCCAGGAGCAGCAGGGAAGCCAGACATGGCGCTTTCAGAAGCAGAGGTCAGAACCCGAGCCCTGCCCATCTGCCCCAGGCTGCTCTCGGGTGTCCTGCACATTCACCCCCCGCCCCAGCCACAGCCACAGCCAGGCTCACGTTCTGCCTCTTCCCTGTGTCCTCCGATACCAATCAGTTTGAGGCTTTGGAGATGCACCAGGCTGTTATGTCCCCTGGTTTTTCTCTAACTGTCCATTGTTTTTCTCCTCTTTATGCTTCAGAATTCAGCCTACTGGCCTCTGCTCGCCAAAGCCTTCTTCCTAAATGCTCCAGACTGAGCTACAAAATTTTTCAGGACCCCAGGGGTTCTCATTCATCTAACAACCATCTTTGAGGGCCTCCTAGGACCTGGAGCTGTTCTAGGGGTTTGGGGTGCATGGTGGGCAGCCCCGGCAAAGTGCTTCTTAGGAGACACACAATGAGGGTGTAGATTATATGCTGTGTTAGAATGTGATGCCTGCTGTGAGAGAACAAAAAGTGAGATGTGGGAAGGGAGAGGGTGGAAGGGTTGCAGTTTTACAGAGGGCCATTGGGGTGGATGGATGAAATCTGAGCAAAGACTTGGAGGAGGGGAGGGCGCTGTCCATACAGACAACCGGAGGAAGCATGTTACCCAAAGAGAGATCGGCCAGTGCAGGAGCCTACGGCCTGGCCAAGGAGCTCTAAGGAGATTCCTGTGGCTAGAGGAGAAGGCAGGTGAAGGGGCTGAGTTCAGAGGGGCTGTGGAGGTGGGCGATCCCCTGGGGCCTTATAGGACATCGTGAGAGCTTCGACTTTTCCTGCGTGAGATGGAGAACCATTGCGGGCAGAGCAGTGCCACCATCCAATTGATGTTTTAAAAGGCTCACTTTGCTGCTGAGTTGAGAACTGACGGTAGGTGCAGCAGGGAGGCCAATCTGGAGGTGAAGCGGCGGTGGTGGGTCGGACCAGCAGGGGTCACGAAATGCATGGGTTTCTGTGCGTGTCTAGAAAGTAAAGCAAACAGCAGAATCCCCTGACAGACTGCAGATGGAGTACAAGGAAAATAGTCAGAGGTGCTGTCGTCTGGAAGATGTTTGGCCTGAGCAACTGGAGAAGAGCACTTTGCCCAACTGAGAGGTGGGGGGTTTACAGGAGGATCAGGTTAGGAGGTGGGGGAGGACTAAGTCCTGAGGTCCTGGGGTCCTGCCACATTAGGACAGGGCCAATAAAGGAGACTGAGAAGGAGCTGCCAGTGAGCAGGCGGAGGAGCAGGGACAGTGTCCTGAAGCAGGTGGAAAAGACCCAGGAGGAATCTGAGTCTTCCACGCTCTGACTACACACATTTAAATACTTGTTTTGGTGTCTGTCCCCTCTCCCTAGCCTTTGAGCTCCTTGAAGATAGAAAGGGCACCTTATCTGCCCTGGTACCCCCAGCAACACCACAAAGAGATAACAAAATGGCAGGCATCGTTCTAAGCCTACCCTACACCTGGTGCAATTCATTTACTCCTCACAGCAACCCCAGGAGGAAGGCACCACTGCTATTCCCATTTTGAGGCTACTGAGGCACAGAGAGATTATGTAACTTGCCCAAGATCACACAGCTGGTCAGTGCTGGAGCGAGCATTTGACCCTAAGTTAACACTCTCCACCGTGTGCCCAGCAGTGCATATTCTGCATGCAGGACGGCAGGGGCTCCTGATGAATACGCACGGATCTAACTAACTTAACCTCTGTGTTCATGGTTTCTCAAGGCAGGAACAGGGTTTCTCTCGGCCCTAGCAAATCACTTCAGAATGCCAAGTCACGGGACATGGTTTTCACAGATGGCAAGACGTGGCTGTTTTTCTTCTCCACAAACGAGCAAAACTGGGATTATCCTCACTGCGGTCTGATGCGCCCCATCCATGGGCCCCGGAAAGTACAGAAGCCTCTTTTATGCCACTTTCCTCCAGGAAATAATTTTCTGTTTTCTATTATTAACCTTCACAGGATATTTGAAAAAAAAAAAAAAATCTAGCATGTAGAACTACTCACACTGATTTACTGCTCAATTCTCTGTAAATCATGGCATGTCTCTTCTCTCGTTTCCTCTTCGCTTTCCTTCCTAACTCTTGGGTGTCACTCAAACCAGTTGAGTTTGTTGTATTTCTTTTAAGACAGTTGCTGGTTCTTTCATACTTAAAGTGTTAAAATACTCTCCCACCTGCCTCTTCCTCCTGCACACCCTCCCCAGTGCCTTCCATGCATGCAAGTGGGATCTTTTCATCCCCAAATAGACTAGTTGACATGGAAACACTGACCTATCTAAGTGATTATTTAAGTGTCTCTCAGACCCAAAAAGAGAGAAAAGGAGTGCACACTTGCCCTAAGCTCTGCCCTAGTCACCGACAACACATAATTACCCAGCGTTACACACTCCTCCAGACCCACCAGCATCCTCTACACCCCACCGCTCCCGCCCAGCCATTCATCTACACCGAGGCTCCCAGGCCCAGCGCCTACTTACTCAGGGTGTAGCCAGCCATCCAGGTGCCCTTGCTGACCAGCCCCTGCAGTAGGCGGAACAGAAGCATGGATGTGTAGTCTGGTGCCAGGGCCATGAGCACACCTGCCAGGGCATTGACCAGGGCAGTCACCAGTAGACACAGCTTCCGGCCAAACCTGCAGAAACCAGGAGATGGGGTGGGAAGGGTGGTTAGATGCGCACAATGGGACGCCGTGGGACCCAGTGGGAGGCCACACCTCGCTGCTGTCCTGAGGAGCCGCAGGGGACTGTCAGTCCCACCTCATGGTCCCCCATCTGTCCCTAGCAAGCTCTGCAGCTCTGGCCGGGTCTAAGGAGGATCGATCCCTCGCTCTCAGCAACATCGCGTGTCAGCCAGCAGCAAGGGCGGCCCGCGTCCCAGTTCCCACCCTGCCTTCTCTCCAGATCTTTGTATTAACAGAGTGCATCATTAGTGCAATTTAACAGGGCACCGTAAACCAGGCTTTCTCCTCCATGGCTACAATTGATGGTTGTAAAGGCTTTTGTGCAAAAATATTCAGCGCTAATAGCATAACTACTGAGGTTTGTTTTCCTTTCCTTTTTTCCAGAATGCCATGGGCAAATTACTGGCTAAAGCTTCACCCTGGGGGCATGCCCCAGGCCCCGCCCGCCAGCCCCCGCTGCTCCCACCGCCTCATGCCCGGGTCTCCCGCCGTCACCTCCTCCTCACCTCACTCCTGTCTTCTCCCCAGACCTCGCCCCTCCTCAGCACCCCACACCAGCCAAGAAACACGCGTCCTTTACTCAGGAAACTTCCCTCCAGAAGCGCGCAGGTCGCCTCCGCGTGCTCAGACTGGACAACGCCGGCGGCCACTCCAGCCTCTGCACTCGGGCCTGGCCATGCGGCCTCAATCCCCCTCCAGGACTGGGTCGTCCCCATCCTGGACCCCCTCTGCCCCCCAGCTACTTCCCCATCGCCAGCTCTCCTGGGTGGCCACAGGCTGTCCACGTGAACCCCACGTTCTGGCCTCCATTTTCCTCCTACCATCCACTGTCGCCGTCCTTGTCGTGGGTCCCCGTGGCCTTCACGTCCACAGGTTTTGACCGCTCCTTCTCGGGCCAGCATTCTCTCTCCTTTCCACACTGTCCTTGGAGAACAGCTGTGTTCCCATCTGCTGCTCCTCCTGTTTCCCCTCCGCCAGCACCTCCTTTCCTCCCCTGCAGGCTGCCGCAGCCCTCTCCGCACCCGCCTCCAGCGTGTCCCAGATGCGCTTCACAGCTCTGAGTACCCACGACCGGTGACCGACCCCACACCCTGAACTCCAGCTCCAACCTCTCTTCTGAGGGCAGCTCGCGTACCCAGCTGCCTCTGTGACATCTCTACCTGTCCTCTGAACACATCTCCAAACTTAGCACATGAAAGAGAACTCTTGCTTCCTCCATAACCCTTCCTACAAAGAGCCACGACAAGTCTGCTCCTGACCCACTCCCTCCATCGATCTCAGAATGGCCTCATTCCACCCACTCGCTTGAAGTATAAACCTGGATTCGTCCCCCCTTTCTCTCAGCCGCCCACCCCAACTGTACAACTGCATGTGGCTTCAACCCCTGAAATGCATCTTGAACCTCTCCACCTTTCTCCACCTGCAGCCCCACCAAAGTCCAGAGCACCAGCCACCATGTCTCGTGCCCACCAGCTTCTGCAATAGATCCCAACTGGTCATGTTCTTCCACCCCTGTCCCCCGGAATCCATTCTCCTCATGGCACGGAGGGTGTGTTTAATTGGACTGGCCCTTTACATACCTGTCTGCAACGTAGCCAATGACCAGAGAGCCGAGGAAGAAGCCCGCGTTCACACAGGACTGGAAGAGGTCCACCTTCCAGGCGTCAGCACACACCAGGTCAAACTGCCGGTCACACCACCCCAGAAGGGACCGGAAACACAGACTGTATGAAAATCAGGACTACCTCCTGCCGTCCTCTCTCCAAAGTAAATGCATTACACAAAACTCGGTGTCCCCGGGCTGCTTCATAGTCTTCTCTTACCACATTTTCATAAGACACCATTCAAGGCATCTGGTGAACCTCTCAGAGAATATCAATATATTCCTGATATTTTTGTATCACTTTCATCGTATGTTAATTAAAGAGGCTGTTGTCAAGTGCCTCGCCATTGACGGTTGTCAAAGGACAAAATGTCTTGGTAAAGGGAGCAAGAATAGATAAACCTCCTCGAAAGGGACATGGCTGCTAGATAGTGTTCTAAAAAGAAATAGCCAAGTAGTTCCAAAAACAGAATGTAGCAAAAGAAATAAAACATGTTTTCAGAATTAGTGAAAGATCTCTACATGTTGATTATTGTATATTTAGTTAAATAAATTCCACCAATAATAATGTGCATTCTGTTGTGACTGTTGAAGGTGTGAGCAGTGGCCCGAGGCGGGACAGTGGGGGCGTCTTGGGGGCAGCCAAGCTGTAGAATCATATGTGGGTGGGACAGAAAGGAAGGCGAGTCCCGAGAGCCAGGAGAGCGGAGGGATTGAGGGGGAGGAGACAGGGTCCTGGACTGCCAGGAAGGGCTCGTTTTGTTTGGGGTTTAGCCACAGGGTGACATTGCCACACGTCTGGGCATGGTGCAGGCCCGCGTGCAGAAGCATGGCCACTCCTCATTAGAGCTGAGAGAGGCAGAAAGGAGGGCAGATTCCAGGGAGACCAGAGGAGGGGAGGGCTACAGCCAATGCCTCTCATCCCCCATTCCTGGAGCAGCCCTTCCTAGGGGGTGTCCAGGGACACGTGCCTCCTTTCTCCCGCGTCTCTCTGTGCCCACCCAACCAGCATGACACTGTGATGGTAGCAAGTCACTCAGCAACGTGGGGCCTCAGTTTCCCTGCTTGAAACATGAGAACTGTACCTGTCCTGTCACACAGGGCTACTGTGAGCATCGAAGGTGAGAAACATGTAACGACCATTTTGGTAAATGGTAACCCAGTTTATTTTTTAAAACTGAGGTTTTATTACCCGCCACTCTCAAATCTCTAAAGTTGCTAGTGTGAGCCAGGCGTTTGTCCCAGCCCTGGGGTCAAACGTTCAAAGCCTCAGAGACTCTGCATCAGGCTGCCTGGATCTGTCTGATGGGCTGATTAGTTCCTTAACATGAGCACTTTCTTCCCTGAAATACAGGTAAAACCGCGTTACCACCTGACTTTGAGAAACGAATATGAGCCTCTCCTCTTAACAGTCTTATGTCTAGACCCCAACATCTGCCCCCAGGTAGGTCGGGTCTGGGGGGCACGACAAGCTACTATTCAGAGGCACTCTTTCTTTCTACCAATCCCAATGTTTATTTCCTCTAACGTTCAGCTTAAAACACACCTTCCCCCAGCCTCTCCTGGGCCCTCCGCCCAATGCATGATTCTGCAGCCTGTGCTTCCCCCAGTTTCTCTGCCTGCCTGGGCTCTGCCGTTGGATCTCACTGGGGCAGACACTTCTAATGTTGGCTGGCTGTCCGGGGTCTGTAGCTCCAAATGCCTGACTGTGTCTTCGTAGCCTCCACCCACGTCACCCAGGACAATAGTCTACGAATACTGGATTTCACCAAAGTCATGGGGCTGGGGACTGTTATCCCTGGGCCTCAGCTCATTCCCTTCTTGGCCACTTTGTTTTTGCTTTTGCTACAACATTTGCAAGTCTCTGTAAGATGTGACTGATGCCCTTCCTGAAATGCCCTGCTGCCATCTTGCCCAGGGTGCAGCAAGAAGCCAGAGCTTCCTGAGCGAGAGGAAGCGCGTTTAGGCCTCGCCCTTGAACACCACTGCCCATGAGAACTCACTCTGCCCCAGGCTACGCTGAGGCACTAGACCCACTGCAAGGCCTGCAAACCTGCCATGTGTCCTCTGCTCCCAGCTCAAGCCCAACCACTGCACCGGCTGCTGGGAGAAGCCGGACTGCACAGAAGCTGGGGCGGGGCGGGGCGGGGCGTGGGGGGGGGGGCTCCTGGGCCTGCTCCTGCTGGGATTTCTCTTTCTGGCACAGAATATAAAGCCACAGGGCAATGTTTGCCAACCTGCCTCAGCACAAGAATCACCCAGGGTCTGTATTAAAACACAGATTTCCTGTGGCTTCTGCCTCAGATGGCCACAAACAGGAATCCAGATGACCTCTAGAATCAGGCAAGTTTGGGAAACACTGATGTAACCATCTGCATGTCACCTCGGCCTGGGACCTCTTTCTTCTGCTCAGTGCTCATGCTGGTGGAAGACGGTGGCTCCCCAGCCATGGGGTGGGGTGGGGGGGTGCCGTAGCTGACGCCGTGGCTGATAGAACAGAACCTCGTTTGGGGGTTTTTGTGTGTGGTGGTTTTTTCCACAGCTGGCCAGTACGGGGATCTGAACCCTTGACTGACCTCGTTGTTATCAACACCACGCTCTAACCAACTGAGCTCACCGGGCAGCCCAAGCAGAACCTCATGAGGGGGAGTCAGATTGGGAACATCCACGTGCCCTCCCCACTGGGCCTCGTGACCCCAGTCCCTAAGCTGTGGCTTGGGAGGTAAACGTGGTCTTCAAACAAGTGAGCTTATCTTCCACCATTAAGTAAATTCCAACGTCCAAGGCAATACTAAGTTAAAAATTAGCTCTGCACATGGGCTGATAACAACAAGGTCCAGGGTTTGATCATTGTACCGGCCAGCTGCCAAAAACTAAAAATAAATAATAAAAATAAATAAAATATAGATTAGCTCTGCAGAAATGAATGACTCCAGTTAATTCCCCAACAATACTCTTCGGTTTAGGATGAGTGAGGGTGAAGGCAGTTTTATAGCACTGGGAAGGGAGGATTCAAGTGGGAGATATCTCCTGGTGTCTGTCTCCTCCTCTCCATTCCCACCCCATCCACCGGGTCACCGGCTCCCCAGGCTTCTGCACCTGCTCTTGGGTTCCCAGCTCAGTTGTCAGGAGCTCCACGCACCACGCTCTCTGAGCCAGAACGCTCAGCCACACGGGGCGCCTCCTCCCCAGCCTCTGCCATGGCTGTGTCTCTTCTGTCACTCTCCCTTCCCCTGTTGGTTGGCGCTTCTTTCTGTGGCTCTTTTCTCCCTACCTCTCTTGGAACCTCCATCCCACCACCTCCCTGCCTCTGAACCATTCACCAGGGCCAGCTAGGATCGTCTCACTCCTCTGCCTAAATAAGACCAAACCTCTCCAAACCTTGGCACTAAGGTTAGGTGGCCAGATTTTGCAAATAAAAATGCAGGGTGCCCAGTTAAATTTGAATTTCAGAAAAACGACATTTTTTCGGCATAAGTATGTCCCATGCAATATCTGCATTCCCAGCCTCAGTTATCAGTGTCAAATATCATGCAATATCTAGGACATAATTACCCTGAAATATTGGGTTATCTGAAATTCAAATTTGCCTGAGTGTCCTGAATCTTATCTGGCAGCCCTGCACTGAGGGCTCTGTGTTCTGGCCTAAGGTGAGAAACCACCAGCATTCTGCCCCGTGACTCCTCTCTAGGACCCTGCATTCAAATCAGTTTAGCAGTTCATGGCTCCCTGAACGTAGCGAGCGCTCCTGGCTCCAGAGCCTTGGCTCGTGCTCTCCTTCTGGCCTGGGATTTACTCCCTCTCCCACCTGTTCCCTCTCCTTACTGGTCTAAATGCTCTGGAGGCTTAGCTCAAAAGCCACCTCCTTCAGGAAGATGCCCAGGATCAGCTCAGCAGCTGAGATCTTTCCCTCCTTAGACCCCACCTGCCCCTCTGTGCCCCACCCACGGCATTCACCACACATGGCCTTGGGCTGTCATTAAATGGAAACTGGTCTCACTCTTACCCTCCTCCCCCAAATGCAGAGCCTACTATTACCTCGGTGACAATGGAGGAGCCGGGTGTGTCGTATACCCAGCCGTCACGACAGGGGCCCAGCGGCAGGTGGCTCCTATTGGCGGCCAGACCAGCCAGCGGGTCCTGGCAGCTAAGGGTGCTCTGGTTCCAGTCCACCTCATACCGCCGGCACTGGCGGAGGAAGGCTTCATCTGCAGCCCCCAGGCCCGGCACCGTGTAGTTGAGCTCCTCGGCCAGGCTCCAGCCACAGCGATGGCTCAGCTCAGCCACCCCGGGGCTCAGGCAGCGGTGGTCGGGAGTGAAGCCCAGGAAGACGATGCCCACATAGATGGGGGCGAAGACTAGAGAGAGCAGGCACAGGGTAAGGAAGGCTTGCTTCTGGAAGCAGCCGAACTCCCCAACCTGCTCCAGTATGTCGTCCACGGTGGGCATGACTGGGGCAGCACCCTCATCTCCTGGACCTGCTGGGCAGTGGTCGGGTTCAATGTCTCGTTCAGAGTTCTTTGAAAGTAGGGTGGCTTGAAATCAAGTTGTGCAAGCATGATCTGGAGATCATCCAACCAGCAATAACCTTTCACCCCATGGCACCAGTTCCAGGGCAAGGGCGGAAGGCTGAGTTGCTGAGTTGTTTGCTTTGCTGGGAAGCGAGTCTCCCAGGCTCAAGCCCTAAGAGGACTGGAGCCCACCCGCTCAGCGAGAGAAAAGAGCAGGCCAGTGCCGCGGAAACCTCCCCGTGGCCTCATGAGGGCTCTTCCAAAACGATCATCTATTAAAGAACATTTTACAACTCAGATACATCAAAGGTAGCAAACTGACGACTCGGCACAGCTCCAGGTCCATGAGATCCTGCAGCCTCCACGCCCCAGAGTCCTAGTCCCACGTGCAGCGCAGCCGCCCAGAGCCTCTGCTGAGCCACTGAGGCACAGGGAGCGCTTGCTCTCCAGCCCCCATTCTATTTGCCTTGGAGGTATTTAAGGCCAGAAATTGGTGGAAAAGGGAACCCAGCAGCCAGCCAACCAAACCCGTGACAATCCATAATAAAAGCACCGGCCTCTGTCTTTGGAACACCTAGTTCATTCTCACAATGGCCTCCAGGCCAGTGCTGACTCCCCCACTGCACAGCCAGGAAAACAGAGGCATAGGGAGGTGGAAACAACTCCCAGTGTGGGCGCCGCTGCCGAGCGTGAGCCTCGCCCTCGCTGCAGCACGACCTCCTCATTCATCCAGCCGCCTTCAGCTGCCCTAGAGGAAACCCTCACGGCTCATCTGTTGCTTCTTTTGTTCACTCAACAAATATCCGCTAGGCTTGGGACAGAGATGGGGCTGTCCCAACTCCAAACAGCTGACAGTCTGCGGGGGAGATAGACTCGCAAAGTAACAATCACCAAGCTGTGACAGCAGCAAGTACAGGGCCCAGGGGAGCCCCGACACCAGCCCCTCAGCCCAACACGTGCCATAGAAGGTAAAGGGGATAAGCGGGAGGTGAAGAGAAAGACAGGAGTGCGTGGCCCAGACCCCTGCCTCCTGGGGCTGACGCCTTCGAGTAGGTGCAGAACCTGGGACTTGCTTGTAACCGATGGAATGGGTGAATGTCACAGAAGACACCTCGATGGTTATGTCACATAAGATCCCTTCATCAAAGCCAGGGGCCCTGCTTGTCAGGGGAGGCCCACATGACAAGGAAGGGAAGGCACCTCCAGCTGACTGCCAGTGAGAAACTGAGACCTCCATCCTACAGCAGCAGGGCCTGAATCCTGCCAGCAGCCGCAGGAACATGGAAGCATCTTTCTCCAGATGAGCTAGTGATGAGGCCACGGCCATAGCTGACACCTTGACTTCAGTGTCAGGCAGTGCTGTGGCCACCCTCCTGACCCAGACACCAGAGACAAGGGGTGTGTGGCTCCACGTCACTCAGTTTGTGGTAACATGGGTCTGCAGCAATAGGCTCAAAACCTCGGGCTCCTGGGAGTCACAGAGCACGTGAAAGACCAGGGTGGTGAGCTCAGCTCTGCCCTGTGAGTCTGGGCTGCTGCCCTTTCTGCAGGTCTGTGGCTGTGCAATTATGCTCCACATGTGCCCAGCTGCCCAACAGCAGCTCCCTCTGGGACCCGAGTGCCAAACTGGCCTCTGAGGTCAGGGCACCGCAGCAGGGCAGGACCAGAGGCCAGCATGGGTGGGTCCTCCCTCAGACCTTCAGCCTACATGCCTGGCCGGGGGCTGCTGTCTGTGGGGACAGGTCGGGGGTAGGCAGCTTCCACTAGCCAGCCCTTTGGGGATCCGGAGCTCCAGGGCTCCCTGCTGGGTCACCTTGCGCTGCTCCAGGGAAACACAGAGCACAGGTCTGCTCGCCATGGGGCAGACGTGGGAGCCAGGCAGCTGTGTCCTCGGCCTCCATCCCAGAAACACAGTGCTCCCCTCCTCTGGTGCCTGGGTCTGACCAGGGTCAGAGACCTCTCCACAGCTCCACAGTCCCAGCACTCTCCAGCAGTCTCAGTGCCCTACTCTTCATCCCAAACCCAGACGTCCAGGTTCTCCAGAATCCACATAAGACTTCAGCCTCCCTTGGCAGGCTCCTTGCTGCCTGACTGTGAAGCAGCCTGAGTTCCCAGGGAAACTGGCAGGGGGCCACCTCTGCACAGGTGTAAGATCCCAGTGGGCTTTGGCACTGAAATACTGTCAGCAGAAAACACCTTGCCCTGCCCCTCGTTTCAGTGCTAGGAGGGCCAGAGACAAAAGGGGTGGGTCCCTGCATGTGCACACAGGAGGAACAGATAAAAGACACATGAGACGCCAAGTGAACCCTTTCATTTCTGAGATTCTCATCTCTCTGCTCCGCAGGCACTAGGGGCTGGCACCTGAAGCCCAGGAAGCCGCTTGATGGTTTGGTAAAAACCATGCACCAGTTTTGGGAGTGCAGCTCTGAAATCCCCCTTCTTTACAGGTTTTCTTCTTTGGAAGTGCTCAGCATCTGAGATGGAGTGGAGGGACAGAGGAGAGAGAAACCCCTCCCCAAAGGAAGGTCGTGGAGCACACTCAGAGCTGGATGTTTGCCCTTTCTGCCAGCCCTAAATGTGTCAGCACCTATGACAGGAGCACCCTGTATATGCTTGGGAAGCAGTCAGGGTGCAGATGTCCTGCTTTCAGCATACACTGGGGAGCAACCTGGGCCCCTTCCCAGCACCCCTTGCCAGCACCAGGCAGGACAGCCTGATGCCCACTGCCCACTTATTACATGGAGCAAAGCAGCTGCCCTGGCTCTGGGCAGGAGCTGCCCTTCCCAGTTGCTCGGTAGAATCCGGCCCTCTTTCCTTTGCTTGGACCGGGGAGCAGGGGAGCCCGAACCTGCCCTTGCTTCCATCTCTTTTTCCCTGTCTCCCAGCCCCGTGGTCCAGATCCACATAGGGATGGCCAGACATCCTGAGCAATCAAAATTGCAAAGGGGAGAAGTGACTGAGGGCTGTGGTCAACTGAGAATGGCCGTTGCCACCGTCCTAACTGAGCATCTGGGATAACAGAGCAGGCTCCTTGCTGAGCATGCCACTCGTGAGCTGATGGAACCCAGAGTTACCCACGTTATAGATGAGAAGCCAAGGCCCACGAGGAAGGTCACCTGCTCAGTGGCACACAGCTGGCTCCAGGCCAAGTCTCAATAAATCAATCCACTCAAACCCCCCTTGCCAGTGACCAATTTTCCAAAACTCCCTGTACCTCAGGCCAACTCACTAAATGTCCAACTAGGCACACATTCTGGGTGGGCGCCTCTCACCTGTTCTTCCCGAGACCAGGGAAGAGATGGGGGTAGAACCAGCTCCGGGAGCAGGAGCAGAGCAGGGCTCACCCGGAAACTCAGAAAGGAGAGAGCCGAGTTCAAGGGCAAACCCAGACGTGCAAGTGAAGCATTGGCACCGAGGGGCTGCCCGGAGAATCCAGGTGACCTTTCCGTGGTCTTTAGCAAATGGGGTCTTCAGCAAACAGGGCTGACTGGTCCCCACACAAAGGACTGTGATGGCAGAGTGTGAAGAAATGGATATATTGCACAAAATCAGCCACAATTCAGCAAGTCGGTCCCTGGGGCCTGGGCCTGCCACCCACCTGGTGGTCTGGGTGCCAGGTGGCACCTTCCTGGGAGGAAGCTCCTGCCACCAGGCAACCCCCCACCTTGGGCTGTGCTCAGGCCCCTGTGGCCTGTCCCAGGCTCTAACCTCATCACTGGGCCCCGAGTTTGATGTTTCCCTCTCTGTGCCCATCAAGAAGGAACCACCGCAGTGGGGGCAGACCTCTCCTCACAGCCAACCCCTTCTTCCAAAATAGCACCTTTATTTCAGGGTCATCAGGGGACAGGTGCTGAGGGGACAGTTGTTAAACTGCACTGAGGAGTGTGGCAAAGTGCAGGAGCCACATGAGCCCCTCAGCCAGGGTAGCCCCGTATCTGCTTTACTTGCCTAGAACCATCTCCTTGTCCCTGTCTGTCTGAGCACACACAGGCACTGGAAGCCATGCACTGAATCCCCTCTGCCCTCTCCAACAGTCCCTCCCTCCCACCTCCAGAGCCCAGAGGACCGCATACTCCCAGACCTCAGTGCTGGGGCAGGGGCCCTGGGAACATGGCGAGGCCAGCACACCAGAGGGTGCAGGCGAGCCAGGACCAGCACTGGTTTCTCCTTCTACCCCAGCTGAGAGTGCAGGCCCAGCTCCTCCCAGAAAGGAGCCTGCTCCTCTCTCAGCGACCCTTTCCTCCCCACCCACCCTGCCCTCCAAAGGGATCCACAAAAACACCTGTTCACTCACTCACACTCATTCACTCACTCCACAAATGTGTCATGCCTGCTGTCTGCCAGGCACTGCTGGTGCCACTGAGGACACAGCAGGGAACCAACATCTCCACTGGACACAAGATGAGGTATATGATCACCAAGATGAGCAGCGGGGCCAGAGTGACGGGCGGCAAGTGCTCCGGAGAGAATAAGATTCAGGGAACAGAGCTGGGAAAATGGGGCTGCATCTTCAAGCCAGTGGCCAGAGAAGGCCTCTTTGAGGTGACATAGCCCAGAGGGAGGTGGAGGAAGCGTACTCCAGAGGGGGAACCACAGGAGCAGAGGCCCTGAGCCTGACCAACGTGTGTGCTGCAGGATGAGCAAGGAGGCCATGTGGTGCCACAGAGCCAGCACCGGGGCCACGGATGAGCCAGACGGGCCAGGGGGCAATGGGGCAGGTCCCTTGAGCCCTGAGGACCCTGCCAGGTCTGGGCTTTACTCTGGAGGACAGGGGTCACGCTGCTGTGACTGTCACATCATAACAAGCTCCATGAGCCTCAGTGCTCTTGACTGCAGAATGGGTCAACAGCTGCTCCTTCCTCACGGCATGTTGTGCGGATCAGGTAAGATCAAGGGCAGCGAACTTCTCTGTAAAGGGCAGGTAGGAAGTGTCCTGGGCTCTGCCACAACGCTCAGCTTCGCTGTTGTGCCAAAGACAAGATGTAAGTGAAGGAGCGTGGCTGGGTTCAATAAAGCTTCACTTATGGACACTGGGATTTGAATTTAAACTGATTTTCACATTAGGGGATACTTTTCTTTTGATTTTTTCAACCATTCAAAAACATAAAGCCTATTCTCAGCTTGTGGATCATGCACAGTGGGTGACATGGGGGCCCCTGGGCATGATAACCCTTCAAGCTCAAGGTGAGCTGGTGCCACTGTCACTGCAGCTGAGGGGAGAGGGACACAGTGACGTGTCCTCCTGGCTGCTGTCATTCTCCATCTTGGAGTAAAATTATTTCCCAAGCTATTTTTTGATGAAAATCTCAAAAAGAAAAAGAGAAAAAGACAAGACAGTTAAAAAAGAGACTCAGGACCACGAGACTTGGAAACTCTCTTTTGTTCTCTCCCCCTAAGCTCCATCAGTGCCCACAGCGAGAGAGCATTCCAGAACTAGATCTGAAATTTATGAATGAGGCCTTCTTGATGGATGTGTGAGCACCATGTCTCTGTGTGTCTGCAAGGCGGCTGGGGGAGCCCTAAGGGATTTCCAGGGAGATTGAGAATCCCAGCCCGAAGAGTGCCTGCACCCTCTGTCTCCAGGCAGCCGTGACTCGGGACGGCTCTTCTGTTCCCTGTCATGGGCTGAATCATGTCCCCTCAATCCCCAAATTCACACGTTGAAGCCCTAACCCCCAGTACTTCAGAATGTGACTTTATTTGGAGATAGGATCTTTAAAGAAGTAATTAAGGTCAAATGAGTTCGCATGGTGGGCCCTAATCCAATATGCCCAGTGCCCGTATAAGCAGAGAACATTAGAACACAAAGGGAAACCCTTGGGAGGACACAGAGAGACAGCAGCCTCGAGAGAAACCAGCCCTGCTGACACCTTGATCTTGGACTTCCAGCCTCCAGAACCGTGAGACAACACATTTCCATCGTTCCAGCCACCCAGACTGTGGTGCTTTGTTGCAGCAGCCCGAGCAAACTAACACAGACACATGGACAGCAACCTTCCAAACACCAGTCACACAAGGCTCTCCGGGAGAGCAGGTGTAACCCCACATCGTGACTCTCTCCGCAGGAGCTGAAGGAAACCAGAGCATGCCACCCTAAAATATGCCACTCTGGCATAAGCATTATTTTAAGCTGAAAGGAACTGATAAGAGGCAGACAGACATAAGATGAGTTCCCTCCTGTCCCCATTTGCCTAAAGCCTGACATACCAGTACATTTGCAAAGTTGTCCTTGCTCCCCTCTCTACCAGAACACAAGGTCACCACTGGCACCAGAGGAATCTACATAAGAAACTTCACTAACTAGCCTTTACCTGCTATTAGTTTCCCATGTATGTACCTTCCCACGGTTTCCACTTGCCTTTGTCCTATCATTTGTCTACAAACGTATTGTATAAATGAGATGTATGTGCCAACAAACTTGTTTTTTTCAACTGAAACATGATTGATTATACATATTTGTGGGGTACAGAGGTGAATATCAATATCTGTGTACAATGTGTGATGGTCAAATCAGGATAATCAGCATGTTTGTCATGACAAAATGTGATCGTTTCTTGTGTCCATTAACCAATTTCCTGCTGACCCCTCCTCGTCCCCTCTCCCACCTCTAGTAACCACAGTTCTGTTGTCTCCTTCTTAAAGTTCAACCTGTTATTGTGATTTTTCTCTCTTTCTTTGCTCCCACTTATGACTGAGGACATGGAGTATTTCTCTTTCTGTGCCTGGCTTAGTTCACTTAATTTTCTCAAAGCTCATCCATGCTGCTGTGAATGGCAGAATGCCTTTTTTCTTCTTTTTTTTAATGGCTGAGTAGTATTTCATTGTGTTTATGCACCGCATTTCCCTTGTCCAGTTGTCTGTTGATAGACATTTAGGTTGGTTCCACATCTTGGCTATTGTAAATAGGGCTGTGATGAACGTGGGAGTGCAGGTATCCCTTTGATATAGTGATTTCCATTCCTTTGGGTACACACCCAGTAGTGAGATTGCTGGATCTTGTGGTAGTTCCATCTGTAGTTGTTCGAGGAACCTCCATACTGTTTTCCATAGTGACTGCACTAATTTACAGTCCCACCAACGGTGCAGGAGGGTCCCCTTTCTGGGCATCCTCGTGAGCATTTGTTATTCTCTTTCTGATAACAGCCAGTATAACTGGGGTGAGATTTGAACCCCACTGTGGTTTTGATTTGCATTTCCCTGTTGATTAGTGATGTGGCGCACTTTTTCATACACTTGATGATCATTCATGTCTTCTTTTGAGAAATGTCTGTTTAGCTCCTTTGCCCATTTTTAAACAGGATTTTTTTTAGTAAGTTGTTTGAGTTCCTTGCATATTCTGGATATGAATTTTTTGTTGGATGTATAGCTTGAAAATATCTTCTTCCATTCTGTAGGTTTTCTTTTCACTGTTATTTCCTTTGCTGTGCAGAATTTTCGGTTTGATATAATCACATTTCTTTTTCTTTTTTGTTGCCAATGCTTTTGGGATCTTATTCGTAAAGTCTTTGTCCAGTGCTACATCCTGAAGTGTTTCCCCTGTTTTTGTTTAGGAGTTTTATAGTTTCAGGTCTTATGTTTAAGTCTTTAACTCATTTTGAGTTGATTTTGGCATATGGTGAGGTGTACAGGTCTAGTTTCATTCTCCTACACATGGATATCCAGTTTTCCCAGTACCACTTGCTGAAGAGACTGTCCTTTTCCCAAGGTACGTTCTTGAACATCAGCTGGCTGTAAGGATGTGTACTGATTTCTGGGTTCTCTATTCTGTTCCATTGGTCCTTGTGTCTGTTTTTATGCCAGTACTGTGCTACTTTGGTTATTATAGCTTTGTAGTATATTTTGAAGTCAGGTAGTGAAACAACCCCAGTGTTAGTTAGTTAGTTAGTTAGTTAGTTAGTTAGTTAGTTAGTTAGTTAGTTAGTTAGTTAGTTAGTTAGTTAGTTAGTTGGTTGGTTGGTTGGTTGGTTGGTTCAGGATTGCTTTGGTTATTCAGGGTCTTTTGTTGTTCCATATGAATGTTAGGATTGCTTTTTCTATTTCTGTGAAGAATGTCATTGGTATTTCGGTGGGGATAGCATTGAATCTGTAGATTGCTTTAGGTAGTATGGACATTTTCACAACTTTAATTCTTCCAATCCATGAACATTGACTGTCTTTCCATCTTTTGGTGTCCTCTTTAATTTCTTTCAGCAGTGTGTTGTAGTTCTCATTGCAGAGACCTTTCAGCTCCTTGGTTAAATTTATTCCTAGATATTTTATTATTTTAGTAGCTATTGCAAATGTACTTGCATTGTTGATTTCTTTTTCTGCTGGTTCTTTGTTGGTGTACAAAAACACTACTGATTTTTATGTATTGATTTTGTATCCTGAAAGTACTGAATTTGCTTATCAGCTCTTGGAGTTTTTTGGTAAATTTTAAAAAGTTTTTCTACATATAGGATCATGTCATCTGTGAACAGGGACAATTTCACTTTGTCTTTTCAAATACGGTTGCTCTTTATTTCTTTCTCTTGCCTGATTGCTCAAGCTAGTACTACCAATACTATGTTCTAATAGGAGTGGTGAGAGTGGGCATCCTTGTCTTGTTCCTGTTCTCAAGCTGAAAGCTTTTCCTTATTCAGGACAACGCTGGCAGTGGGTTTCTCATATATGGCTTTTGTTGTGTTGCGATACTTTCCTTCTATGCCTAATTTGTTGAGAGCCTTTATCATAAAGGGATATTGAATTTTGTTAAATGTTTTTTCTGCATCTATTGAGATAATCATATGGTTTTTGTTCCTGATTTTGTTGATGCGGTATATCACATTTATTGGTTTGGGTATGTTGAACCATCCTTGCATCCCTGGGATGAATCCCACTTGATCATGGTGTATGATCTTCTTGATGTGCTGTCGTATTGTGTTTGCTAATAGGACTTTTGTGTCTATGTTCATCAAGAATATTGGCCTGCAGTTTTCCTTTTCTGCTGTGTCTTTGATTTTGGTAACAGGGTGATGCTGGTCTCATAGAATGAGTTTGGGGGGATGGCCTCTGTTTCAATTTTTTGGAATAGTTTGAAAAGGATTGGTAGTAGTTCTTCATTAATGGTTTGGTAGAATTCAGCAGTGAAGCCATCTGGCCTGGGCTTTTTTTGTTGGGAGACTAATAATTACTGCTTCAATCTCATTGCTCATTTTTGGTCTGTTCAGGTTGTCTACTTCTCCTTAGTTCAGTCTGGGTAATTTATATGTGTCCAGAAATTTATCCATTTCCTCCAGATTTTCAAATTTGTTGGCATATAGTTGGTCATAATAGTCCCTAATAATTCTTTGTATTTTTGTGGTATTAGTTGTAATGTCTCCTTATTCACTTCTGATTTTTGTTATTTGGGTCTTCTTTTTTTATTTAGCCTAGCTGATGACTTGTCTATCTTGTTTATCTTCCCAAAAAACCAAGTTTTTGTTTTGTTGATATTTTCTATCAATGTTTTGGTCTCGATTTCACTTAGTTCTACTCTGATCTTAATTATTTCTAATTTGGGGATTTGATTGTTCCTGTTTTTCTAGTTCTTTGAGGTATAACATTGTTATTTGAAGTCTTTCTATTCTTTTGATGCAAGCACTTATTGCAATAAACTTCCCTCTTAGTACTGTTTTGTAGTTTCCCATGGGATTTGGTAAGCTGTGCTTGTATTTTCATTTGTTTCAAGGATTTTTTTTTAATTTCCTGATTTATTTCCTCTTTGACCCAATGGTCATTCAGGAGCATGTTGTTTAATTTCCATGTATTTGTATAGTTCCCAAAGTTTTGTTTGTTAATTTCTAATTTTATTCCATTGTGGTCTGAAAATACACTTGGTATTATTTCAGTCTTTCAATTTGTTGAGACTTACTTTGTGGCCTAATGTGGTTTATCCCAGAGAACAATCCATGTGCTGATGAGAATAACATATATTCTGCAGTTGGATGAAATGTTCTGTACATGTCTGTCAAGTCCGTTTGGTCTAAAGTGCTGTTTAAATCCAATACCTCTCTGCTAATTTTTTGTCTAGATGATCTGTCCAATGCTGACAGCAGTATGTTAAAATCCCCAGCTATTATTGTGTTGGGATCTCTCTCTCCCCTGAGATCCAATATTTGCTTTATACATCTGGGTGTACCACCCCAAGACACATTATAGTCAAATTGTCAAAAGTCATGGGCAAAGTAAGAATTCTAGAAATACCAAGTGAGAAGAGTCAAATCACTTATAAAGGCATCCCCACCAGGCTAACAGCAGATTTCTCAATAGAAACTCTGCAGGCCAGGAGAGTGGAATGACATATTCTAGGTGCTAAAAGATAAACTTCTGTTTTTCTCTTGTTAACCTGTCTTTTGTGATGGGGTCCTGGCAGGCCAAGAACTTAGAAGGGTAGTGGAATAGGATTTTCCCCTTCTACAGAGCTCCATGTGGGAAGGAATGGTCTCATTTTTCTTCCTATCACAAGTGTCTATCATAGCACCTGGCCTAAAATAGACAGTCAGAACCATCTTTTTGAATGGATGAACATATAAAACAAATGGATTTTCTGCATTACCTTTTAAGGTGGTGAGTGGACACAGTAGAGGCAGCCTTGGAGAAGGTTACAGGCACTGCCTGTAACTCCTTACAGCCATGGGGTCACCTCTGTGTGTCTGTTCATGGCATGGCTCCTTCAGAAGGCTGTGAGCTCTGGAGGGCAGGCACTGGGCCTTTCACCTCTAGGCCTTGTGTCTTTTCGTTAATTTCCTGGGGCTGCCATGACAACATACCACAGACTAGGGGCTTGAATAACAAAAATTTACTGTTTCACGTAAGTTCAAGATCAGCAGAAATTTACTGTCTCACAGAAGTTTGAGATCAAGGTGTTGGCAGGTTGGTTCCTTCTAAGGGCCATGAGAGAGAATCTGTTCCAGGTCTCTCCCTTGGTTTGTGGATGGCTGTCTTCTCCCTGTGTCTTCTCACATCGTCTTCACTCTTCATGTGTCAATGTTAAAATTTCCTCTTTTTACAAGTACACAAGTCATAGTGGATGAGGGCCCACCCTAATGACTTCATCTTAACTAATTACATCTACAATGACCCTATTTCCAAGTAAGGTCACATCCTGAGGTACTGGGGGGTTAGGAGTTCAACATATAAATTTGGGAAGATACAATCTAGCCCATAACAATCTCATTAGCCCAGTTCAATGGGGCCAGTACTTGAACAGTGTCAATGCCAGGGTTACCTTCCTGGAGTATCTGACCTGAAGAAGAGAGAACTCTGTTGGGGAGCATGATGGCAGGGACAGAGCTGAGGCATGGCAGTGCAGCTTCCAGGGACAGGGGCCTCTGAAGTGGCATATACTGACCTCCTCCTGGCCTTTGTTGTCTTTTGGTTTTTGCTTTTTTCCAGCTTCATTGAGGTATAACAGATAAAAAATGTATAGTTATGGTGTGTAACACGATGTTTCAATATACCTAGCATTGTGAAATGATTCCCCCAGTCAAACCAGTGAACACATCCATCACCTCATTTAACTACCTTTTTTTGTGGATGAACACTTAAGATGAACTCTCAACAAATTTCAAGTGTGCAATATTATTAACTATAGTCACCAGGCTGTATTTTGGATCTCCAGAACTGATTCATCCTGCATATATGAAACTTTGCACCCTTGACCGACATCTCCCTTCCCCCTGATCCCCTAGCTCCTGGTATTCACCATTTTACTCTATGCTTCTGAGTTTGACTATTTTAGATTCCACACATAAGTGAGATCATGCAGTATATGTCTGTGCCTTGCTTATTTCACTTAACATAATGTCCTCCAGGTTTATCCAAATCATCGCAAATGACAGGATTTCATTTTTTTTTTATGGCTGAATAATATTCCATTGTGCACTTATATTTTCTTTATTCATCTCTTGATGGACACTAAGGTTGATTACATATCTTGCTTATTGTAACTAATGCGGCAGTGAACATGGGAGTGCAGATATCTCAACACAATTTCCTTTGCATATATACCCAGATGTAGGATTGCTGGTAGCTGATTTTAATTTTTTGAGGAACCTCCCTACTGTTTTCCACAGTGACTGCACCATTTTACACTCCCACCAACAGTGTACAAGGATCCCCTTACCTCCGCATCCTTGCCAACACTTGTTACCTTTCATCTTTTTGATAACAGCCATTCTAACAGGTGTGAGGTGATATCTCATTGCGGTTTGGACTTGTACTTTCCCTGGTGATCGGTGATGTTGAGCATTTTTTTATGTACTCGTGTGTGCCTCTTTGTTAATCAACAGTGTATTCTCATACAGACAACCCACCCAGCCTGCTCCACGTGAGCCTCTGGAAAACAACAGAACCTTGCCACAGGTGAGCACTTCCCATTGGATTGTCCACAGACCACGAGATTTCCCAAGTGGACGTGAGCAAACACTGAGAAAACGCTGCATATTATATCCCTTCTTGCAGGCTCTCTGACCACATTTTCTATTTTAATTCCATGTGTACTCAGCAGTCTTTCCTTTTAAAGACTGAGAGGTCTCATAACAAGAAAAGTTGTCACTTTAATTCATCATTTTCCAAACTTACATGAGCTCAGGTCTTTGCATTTTTTTAACATCTGTTGAAAAATAGAACAAGTGTTCCATGGCACACACTTTGGGAAATGCTGTTATATGACAACCCATTCCTTATGCCAACAAGATTTTCTAGTTCAAGTTTTTGCAGTTAGTCCTGAGGGTCCTCTCCCCCACCCTTCCTGAACAACTGAGTCCTAAAGCACTAGATGGGGCAGAGCAAAACAGGCATCTTTCCAGCAATGGGGGTGGGGGTGGGGAGGGTGCCCCCATGTGGGGAGGCAGCCTGTTGGGGGTCTCAAAGCCTCAGTGGGGTGAAGAGGTGACCTCATGTGTCAAGGCTGTGGAAGTTAAAGGAAGGATCTTCCCGGACTGAAAGAAAATCGGGAGACACACAACTGAATGTAGCACATGGTCCTTTACTGAAAAGGGCATCATTGTGACAACTGACAGCACCTGAACAGGCCCTGAGGCTTAGGTGACAGCAGCTTGCCCACACTCATGTTCCGGCTTTGGCGGTGACATCGTGGTGGTGTGCTGAAGATCCTTGTTCCTAGGAATGACTACTAAATTGCCTGGCGATGGGAGGCACTAGGAGGGTAACTTACTATCAAATGATTCAGGAAAAAAGAGTTCTTTGTCCTGTATGTTCAAACTATCTATATGTTTTGATTGTGCCAAAAGTATAAAACAAAGAAAAGAAAAATATCTGAAGCCAAGAGTGAAATCCCAGGCCCCGTCTGGAACCTGAACCCCTGCCTCCTACCCGGCTCCTTCCTGGAGACTGCTCCGCTGTGGGTGTCTCCAGCAACCTGCCATCACTTCCTTGGTTTGTCACTGTGAGGCCAGCTCCCCATGGCTATATTCTCCAGGACAGTGCTGAGCGCAGCCACCAGATGACCCCAGCCCAGCTATGGCAAAGATGGCAGCCCCACATTTTATTCCTGCCCTCTCTGGGTGTGACAACCAATGAAACCATTTGTTCAATCATGTTTCTAACACTAGGATTATCTAAAATTACTTACAAATTCTTTTTCACAGAATTTGATTTGCAAGCTGGTCAAAAGACTAAATAGAATAAGAGGTAATGAAATACAAATAACTGATAATTCCCAACCCTAACTTTGGCTTTTTCCTGTATCTTTATGGAAAACACTCTCTCCTCCAAAAGGGAACTTCCTTTTAGGCGAGAGCCTGAGACTTTTTGGTGTCTGCATGCCAGGGCCCCCCTCACCCACGCCACCGCCACCGCCAGATGCTCCAGTGTCCCCACCTCTCTACTTTCTTCCATTCTGTCTTTCTCAAAAGCAAACCCAGCCCTTCCACAGCTCCCAACTGCTTTCACAGCACTCTTTACTGTGACTTTCATAGGGGCTCCTTTGTTCCGGGCCTGCTTTGGCCTTACCTGTCCTGCACTTCCTGGCCACTTTGTCCCCAAATTCAACATGGCTATCATGCCTCTGAGCTGGCACCTGCCCGCCCAGCACTCACACCTCACCTGCGGCTCAGCAGCCCTGTCGTGCCGGCCCATTCACCACATTATCACCGAAAAATGTCCAGAACGTACAGCAATTTTAGCTTTTGGGCACAAGCGGCTGACCACGAGGCAACAAAGGAGTGCCAGAGAAATAAGACTGTGTGAGAACAACTCCCTGAGCCACAGACATCTTCAGAAGCTGACTAAGGGGATTTCTAAAAATCCAGTCTTGTCCACACTGCCTCCCCAACACACACGCTGGCCCCTTGTGACCCGATCTCCTAGAAAAGTGAGACCTCTGTGCCCATCAGTCCTTTAGCTCATACAAAGGATCAGACTATCCCGAGTATGCTTTTCAATGACTAAGGTGGCTGTCATCATCCTCAGGATACATGTATCATTTTAGTGGTTAGTGAAGTACAGGTTTCAAACACCTTTCAAATGTTCATGGAAAGAGCCAGATCTCTTTCTCATGGGTTTCCTTGGCATGGTGTTTGTATCAGCCTCAGGCCCCGACTCAATCCATGCCTCTGCCACTCAATGGCCAGTCTCAAAAGCGGGCACAGGAAATGTGGTTATAATGAAACTAAATATCAAGGTTGTACTCACCAATAAAATCATCTCTGAAAAAATTCTAATTCCTGTGGCTATCAGGGTGTTTTCCTAAAAATCCCTGTCACAATAGCTGCCAAGAACAGATACTCTATTTGTTCAGAGGCTTCGTGTAGAGATTACGTAGATTCTTAAGAAAAGAGTCAGAGCAAATGCGCTCACACACCCTGTTGTCACTTCTCCTTCCCTCTGAGGCCAGGGGTGCTGATGACACCCTAACTGCCATTGAGCCAGCAGGACCTGTAAATGCCCCTCTTCACAGAGAGGGTGCCCCCTGGTCTAAGAGGAAGTGAGAAAGGCTTGGAGAAGAGCCCCTCTGGATACAATGCCTGAGGACCAGCGACTCTTGTGTCACAACATAAACCTTTATAAGACCCCGGCACATCTGTCTCAGAAGAGATGTAAAATCCTGCATCATCATAATGATAAAAAGGTAACTCCGACCGGATAATTAAAAAATGAGATGGAGGGAAAGATGCTGACTACAAAGTCTGGTTGACTAAGAAGTCAGTGACTCTCTACTTTCATGTTAACATGTAGGTAGCTCTCAATTACTAATCAGTAATTTAAGAAGTAAGACTTGGTGAATTTATTCAAGAGAAAACACATTGACGTAAGACTGGGTTGCGTACAAAGATGCTATATTGTATCACTGGAATCTAAATTCCATAGTCATTGTTTTGGTAAACAGGAAATACCCTGAGGTCGGCTTGGAATGGCTGAAGCAATGAGACCCAGATAAAGCTGAGTGAAGGCAGACCGGACCCGCAGCTGGCACGCACAGCGCAGACAACGCCAGAGAAAAACCGAAGTGCTGCCTCTCAGAGTCAGCTAGGACGCTGAAGTGCAAGCCCGGATCCGCACGTTCCTGCAGCTTCGCAGAAAGAAAACACAGGCAGCTGGCCTCGCAACCAGCTCGGCGACTTTTCACTATCAAGTGGAAGAAATTATAACACCCAATTAATAATTTATCTTTTATTGAAATTGCTGAATACTTTATATTACAGTAAAGTTGATTGAAAAAAATGAAGAGAAAAATCAATTTTAAAAAATACACTTCATGTTGAAATCAAATAAGCCAGGCAAACCAGATACAAATCAAGGAATTCTCGTAGGGCGGTTCGCTTTTCAGTATATGAATACCATTGAGTCTATATACAATTCTATAATGCGAGAAAAGTCATCCATTAAACACGTCAAGAAAGGAGTTGGCAGCCATGGGAGACCCCGGGGCTGCCCTTCATGCTGCGACACTGTGAGTCACAACCTCGGCCTCCCTTGAGCTTGACCCACGTGCAACGCCACGGGTGAGACCCTGGCCCGCCATTACTCATGCACTTCCCGTAAGTACACGCTGTGCAAATTAAGGCTTCTTATAGGTCGAATGGTTGATAAACACTTTTTTCTTAAAAAAAAATAAGCACAGTAAAGGTGGTATCATGAGAACCTGAAGAGATGAGACCCTACACCCCATATCTAGAAAACAGTTATTTCCTCTGACACCTCAACTCAACTCACACACACACAAAAATCAATCTTTGGGTGGGTTGTTTGAATGTACCAGCCAGCTAAAGAAATACTGACAAATGTGCTCTGTCCACCTAGGATTGAAGGCGTCATGCAAGAAGCTGCAGCCATTCCTGACTAAAGGCATAGAACAGGTGAACCCTCCAAAACCTAGGCACTCGGAGACCCTGTGCATGCGCATGTGTGTGTGCACACACGTGTGCCCTTAAGAAACGGAAAGCAAAAAAGAAAAGACAGATGGAGTACTCCAACCCAGGGGACACGCGAATGCCAGTTTAAAATTCCGTGAGCAGCTGCCCCAGCCCACGACAGCTTCCCCTCCTTGCAGCAGATGAACCGGCGCGTTACCCCCTGCCGCAAGAAGAAACTGCTGTTTTCTTTTTTCCTTTTTTGCAAACCTGAGTAATTGTCAAAGTCAATAAATAGGGGAGAGAATTAAAATGCTAAAATATAATGGTCAAATACCCTACAGGGCCTAAAGCAGCAAGGGTTTTTTTGCACATAGCCCTCTGCAGCAAGGGGCGCACGCAGCGACGCCTTACACAAGGACTTGGGCAAAACCCTGGGCACGAGGTGCCGCCCTTTGGCCATTTGAGCAATGCCGTATTCCAATGACTGTAAACAATCAGGAAGGAGCGGCGCCGGGCCTCCCTCCCCCTCTCCCCCATCACAAAAACTCTTCCCTTTTGAAACAGTTTTTGTTAAAGGCAAAATTATAGAAGCATTGTCGAGTTGAAGTCTTATTTGGTTGGAGGTGCTTGGCTGTCCCACCGCTCCACGCTCTCTGGCAGGCACCGCGGAGTTAGATGTGCAGGAGGTCCTCGTCGCTGTCATCGTGGAAGGACACCAGCTGGGTGGAGCTCCTGGTCTTCGGCTGTCCAGGCCTGGGCTTCCCTCTCCTCCCCTTCTCCCCTCTGACCAGCCCCGGCCTCCCGTCCTCCCGCTCCCTCGGGGCCTTCCGTGGGGGGGTTGCGCCCGGGTGCGAGCTGTCTGCCCCAGCTCCTCGGCCCGGGTGAACCTTCACCTCTGGGATGGTCAGAACCTCATCCTCGCTGTCCTGGTCGTCCCCGTGCAGGGAGCTGAGGGCCTCGGCCTGCACAGACTTGGTGGTGATGTGGCCGTTCTCCTGCCCCTCCTTCGCCAGTGTCGGCGCCGGTGGCTGGACTTCCTCCATCAGCCACTCTGTCTCGTTCTCCTCAGTCTCTTCTTCCTTGTTTACCTGCCAGAGATAAATGGCAGAGACCACTTGAGCCCCCGGGAGACCCTCGAAGACCCCATCTGCTCCTCTGCTACTCTCCTTCCACGACCCACCCCAAGTAGAGACCCTTGTTGGCATGAGCTGGGAACCAGCCCACTGCCCACCACAGTCCTTGCGTCGCCGGTCCCCAGGTCCCAGCCAGGGCGGGGAAGGCCAGGCATGCAGCAACAGGCAACTCCTACAAGGACTGAACTGAGGCCGGAGTGCTGCGGGGCAGACGAGGGGCACTCAGCAGGAGCCTCACAGCCACGCAGCAGGGCCAGGTTGTCCAGGATGGCCCAGACCCGAAAAGCGGGCCCACGACAAGTCAGTGGAACTGGGAAGAGGGGCTCTTCTGGCTCCTCGTTGATGTCAGCTGTGTGGTGGGGCGGGACATGCAGTATGTAAGAGAAGCCACAGGAAGGACTTGTGTCGAAGAGTGTACTTTTAGAAAGCAATCTGGCAATACGTATCAAGAGCCACAAACATATTTGAGCCAATGACCCAGATAAATGCTTCTTTTCTGGAAATTTATCTGAAGAAAATCATTCAAATGCTAGATGCATGAAAATTTTCATTGTCATGGTTTTTTCACAACAGACAAAAAAGTGGAAACAACCTAACAATTAAATACTCCAAAGAAATTAGTTGCAACCACAGTGAGAGAGGAAAAATAAAAAAGACAAAAAACACATTAGGGAAAGAAGTTAAGGCAACAGGTGTTTCCTCTTCTGGACTTCCATGGGCCTGCGCCGACGTTCTCTCTGCGTCCCTGAGAGGACAGCAACACCACAGCACAGCACTGGGCGAGGAGCAGGGTCACCCCACAGACTCGCAGCTGCCGGCTACCTTCGAGTATTTGTAGGACACGTTTGAACTTCTTCTGCAGCAATTGGTTAGCTTAGTCATCACTGTCTCCCTACAAAAACAGAGAACAATAATTACTCCAGGGTAGAAGGAGCCAGGGCCAGCCAGGAGTCCCATCCCACCAGCCACTACCCAGCTCCTACATCCCCAGAGGGCCGGGCAGCAATGACGGCTACATTTCTCCCAGAAATACAGCCCTCCAAGGCATGAGCATGTTGAATGACAAATGACCATCCCATGACACAGGGCTATAAACCAACATCTTTGTCATGATTTGGTGGAAAGAATGAGGGCTCTGGAATCAGACAGAAGAGAACTCAAAATTCGGTAGTCTTAAGGTCTAGAGCAAATCATCTAACGTTCAAACTTTTACTGGTTCACCTGTGAATGTGACAGGACCACACCTTCCTGCTGCCTGAGGCTCACCTGGCAAACAGGAGAGGCAGCTTGTGCCTGCCACCAGCCAGAGTCAGCCTTGCTCAGGGCTCTGGGGCCAGTGCCTCACAACACGAGATGTGAAAATCCACTCAACAACTACGTGATGAGCAGTTTCGCCCAGCAAAGTGGAGCCAAAAGCATGGCATCATACATGACACACAGCAGGTGCTTAATAAATGTTCACTTTCCTGACTGTGGGGGAGGGCAGAGGGTCACTGGTCAGAAGGAAGTCAGCTCGTGCAAGGTGTGGTTCAGTTTTCTATCAATCTTTGGACATGACAAGAGACCCATGTCCTAGACACTGGAAGGCACAGGCCGAGGACCCACGGAGCGTCCACAGGTGGACATGAGGGTGAAGGGGCCTCACTTGGGTCAAACAGTACACCCTTGTCACAGAAACACACACATTTAAAAACAAAGCTTTGGGGCTGGCCAGTGAAACTCAGTTGGTTAGAGTGTGGTGCTGGTAACGCCAAGGTCCAGGATTCAATCCTGTACCAGCCAGCTGCCACAGAAGAGGGAAAAAAAAATAGCTAACAAGTTTGGAGACTGCTTCCCTAGAGAGTGCGGAACGAAGAACCATGTGACTTTTGCCTGTGACCCGCGGCCTCCCTGCCCGGCTCCCCTCCTCACCTCCTCTCCTTCTTGTAGAGCAGCAGGGCCAGCAGACAGCCCACGAGGGCCACCAGCAGCAGGCTGAGGACAGCCCCGACGGCCTGGCTCCTCTCTGAGAGCCCCTGGTGCTCCTGCCCGCCTCCATCAGCATTCTCGCTGTCAAAGCCCACCCTGGAAGGATGGCACAAGAGCCACGTCAGCGGGCAGCAGTGATGGCCCAAAGGACCCCCACGTAGGAGGTGGCATGGACTCTATGAACTCCACAGGATCCTTACTCAGCCCAAGCAAACGAGATCCGCTTGATGTGGAGAATGGCAACACACGATTCTGACAGTGAGTTAAGGCAGGGGCACCGGGGAACGGGCCAGAGGACACTGCTCCAAGCTTCCTGAGACGCCGTAACGTAAGATGGGAGCAAAGACAAGCTCCACGACTGCAAGCTCTACGACTCGGCCTCCTACCACTTGCTTCTCCCTCTGCAGGGCCCTCAGGGCAGGGACGAAGGCGTGGCTGAGGCGGACGTTCTGAGGAACAACGCTCCCAGTTTATCGTAGGGAGAAATAATGACGACAGCCCAGGTGGCAGCTTCTCTCCCCAACATCTCCATCATGGGAGCCAGTCTCAGTGCTCAACAGGGGTGGAGGGGACGTCCGTGGGACAACACTGGGCCTGCTCTCCCCAAGCCTGTTACATCCAAGAGGAGTGCCAGGGGACACACACTGGCTCTTTCATCAGCAAAGAGTCCACAGTTCCCACCCAAGCCCTGCCATTCACGCTTAGGTGAAAAAGCAGTGTATTTCCAGGACATTAAACATTCAAGGAAATCAGTGAAAATAATAAGTACTATAAAATAAGAAATGACTAGATTGACTTCTCTTCCTTCTCAGAGAACAGCATTTGTGTAACGAGTTGTCACTGCTAATTGTCCAGCTCTCTGCCATTTAGGACCACCACATGCACAGAAACAGAACCACTAACAGAAATTCCCCCACCCACAGAAGGCAGAGAGCAGCAACAAGAAACATCTGGGCTGCTCAAGATAAGAGAGAGGCAGCCTCAGCAAGCCACCGTGTGACGAAGTCGGATGTGGGAGACACTGGCTATTCATTTAGAAAAGCATTTAATCATGACAAGTTTGGCTCCAAAATAATTGGGTCAGAGGGCAACCAACCAACGGGCTTGGCCACATAAGGGTAACGTTCCTGAGTCAAAGTTCAGCTAAACCCAGACAACATCAGAGACAAGAAACAAGAGGAAGAGCTTGGAGTTCAGGTCTGTCTGCCTCGGCATGCAACCGCTAACCTCTGCCCAGGCAGAGACGTCACCATGGGCTCAACAGTCGTGTTGAAGAGCTCCCCTGACACTGTCCCCTCCAAGCCAGAAACTGACTCAGCCAGACCAGCCTGGGCCCTCAGGAACACTTCAGATGCATTTTATGTAAGCGCAAGTACATAAATGCTGATTATCACTTCAACCAAAAATTGTGAAGTAACAATTGTGAAAAGTAGAGGTGGGATACTAGAGAGCTCGATCTTCATCCAGCTCTGCAGGAAGCCAACGGGTGAAGTATCAAACATTAATTTTAAAACGTTTAGGTAAATTCCAGAAGAAACACCTAAAAGACCTAAAAATGGTCACCTATGAGGGTGATAAGAGTTACCTGTTATGCTTGTATTGCTTGACTTGAAAATGTACAACTGACATTTTGATAAAGTAAAAAAGTCCTGCAGGCACTACCCAGGCCACGGCCGGCTGGGGGCTGCGTCTGTCCGCACATCCCAGCACGTGGGAAAGTGGGGCCTGGTGCAGTTTTTGCTGTTGTTTCTAACTTTTGTCTTCCCTTTTTAAAAAAAAGTCTTTATTGCTTTATCAACTGTTAAGGGATTTAAGCAACTCTCGTTCCTGATATTCTGAATGCCATGAAAAGCAAGGTCTCCTGTGGAATATTCTGGTTTTGAAATAAAACCTCAAAATCCCATAAACTGTCCCTCGGCTGTGCTGTTCCCTTCACAGAAAGTCTGACTTCTAAATTTCCAGCACTGACAAGATGGCAGGCCTGGGAAGGTCCAAACCGACACACAGGACCAGTGGCTGTGTTGGGAGGTAGGATTTGTTTGCTTTATGGCACTTTTAGCATCCCAATGACAGAGAATACAAGCATAGTTCCTTTTTTTTTTTTTTTTTAACCTACTTTTCAAAAATTCACCTTTTGCTTCTTTCCAAAGAACTTCCCGTTTTAGTCCTTTTATTTTGTAATGACATCACCAGAACACCATAAACATTCAAAACCTGAAAGTACCATTAGAAAATTTCAACCAAAAGCCCCTTTCCGAGATTGGGCAGCTAAGAGTCCTTACGTCCACGTCCCTGGAATTAATTTACGGAAAGCTATTTTTTGCTGAGCTAGTACCCACAGATAAGTGAAGAAGAAAACTGATTCAAGATCTAAAAAAATGTGATCTGAATTCCCCCCATCACCCCTCCCGCTGCTGTCTGCAGACTCTGGGATCCCTTTTTTCGGAAGTGAAGAAAACGATTACACGGTAAGAGTTCAGTTTCCTCCTGATCTTAAAGTCTTAGGACAGAATAAAAAGCTTATGAAAAATGGTGGTCTGGATAGAACAGGAAGAATCCAGGAGGAAAGCAGTTTATGACACGTCTGGGCAAAGGAACAAACGTCCGTGGGACGTGAGATGATGGCATAGAGGCACCACCCTCCTTCCTACGCCAGGAGCCTGGGGGCAGAAAGTCGCTCTTACTGCGGCGTGGAAACCAGGCCCCATAGAAGCAGCTTTTCAATTGTTTAAACAGAAAATCCTTCACTGTCATTAAAGTCAAGTTTCAGCATGTAATAACTTGCACTGGGACACAAAGAAAAGATGTGCAAGAACAGGAGAGGAGGCTCAGCCAGCAGCTGCCTTGCAGGCGCTAAAAAAGGGAAGCCGTGGGGGACAGGGACTGGAACCCGCCCAGCGTGGCAGGCGGCGGTGACTCAGGTGTGGGCCAAAAGCAGCACGATGTTGACAATCACTGGAGCTGGATGCTGGCTACCATTTTCACTATTCTTTGCACGTTTGAATATTTCACAACAAAACCTTGGGGGAAACCTCCCGCCCCCCACCCTACACACTTATTCTTGAGCTAAGGTTTGAGAGAGGATGTGGGTGCAGCTTCTAAGTGTCAGGACACTGTGCTTACCCCAGAGGACACACGGCCGAGGTGTACCAAGAGAAGAGGTACTGGCAGTCGGCGGTCTCATGACTGAATTCGGGGATCCCGTCCTTCACCAGAGGGTCGCAGTGGAAGAAGATGGTGGAAGAGACAGACCTGGTCTTATCTTTTCCACACTTAGAGGAGGAGGAAAACACGACATCAAGGTCACCGTCTATCAGGAAGAAAAAGCACACACAACCACAGCTCCATGACCACCAGCTTTTCGATAACAGACCAAGTTTATCTCATTCAGTCCGTAAAACATTTGCGTGACTTCAAATCAGACATGAGGATGCCTCATTAAATGTCCTGTATGCACTTTCCCTTCACAACTTAAAATGGCCACTTGACAAGCATTTACAGAGCCCCTGCCTTAAGTCAGCCTGTAATAAAGAATTGAACCTTGCCCAAAAAGAGGCCTGGCCTTTGTCCTCAGCTAACAGTATGATTTGGAGAGTGGTTTGGCCACACATTATCTGCCCACCTGGAAACTGAGATCAGCCAGGTGGGCAACTGACCAACCAATCAACCAATCACACCCACGCAATGGAGCCCTAACACATACTCTGGACATCGAAGCCCGGTCAGCATTCCTGGTTGGCAATACTCCGTGCACGCTGTCACACATCAGTGCTAGGAATGTGACATATACTGATTCCACGGGGATAGGCCACAGGCTCTGCATTTGGTTCTCTCCTGGACTCTGCCCTGTGTGCAACTTCCTTTAGTGGATTTTAATCTATATCCTTTTGCTATAATAAAATGTAAATATAATAGCTTCCAGTGAGTTCTTTTGGTGAATTACCAAATCTGAGGGTGGTTTTGGGATCCCCCAAACCCACAGTTTGTATCAGGAGTGGGGACTCTACTCCCTCCCAGCTTTGGAGGTGGCTCAAACTCTGTGGTCGCCACTGCTGGGGCCCCAGGCAAGAGGTGCAGAGGTGAGGGTTCAGCATGTGAGTTGGACATGTCCACAGACAGAGGGCAGCCCAGGGACAGCGACAGTGCAAGCATGGCTCAGAAAGGATTCCAGATTCGTGCTGGGGATAGGCTGTTGTGTGTGGCTGGTGCATGGGAGCCAGTCACTGAGCTGGCAAGGAGCCAGGGTCGCTACACCTGGACAGCACATGGAGACTGGAGCTATGGCTTGCGGTTTCCTGTTCCCACCTTTTCCAGTGAAGGGCATGATTCATGAAGTCATGAGTCTTAAAATGCAAAAAGAGGTCTTAAAACTAAGGCTACTTTCTGGTGCTCTGGGATGGACCAGCTGCCGAGCTCACTCCCTCGTCCCTCCGTTCCGTTGTGCAGCGCACACACGCATACCAGAGCACGTGCTGCCCTGGGCTACAGCTGTGTCAGGGAAGCAACCCCTCCTCCCCCCCAGGGCGATCTCCCAGCAGTCCCTCTACAGCAGCGTGGGCTGGCTGTTTCTAGACATGCTGCACTTTTTAAAGTTAATACATTCACACTGTTCAAAAATCAAATCATGAAAGATAAAAAGCAAAATACTAGTTGTTGAAAACAAAAGCTGCCTTTTGAGAATATTCTCTCAACACCTTTACTATTGCCAGTATGAAACCTTCATTCATACCCATTTAAATATTAAAATATTAAAGTATTGAGTATGTAGGCCAGTATCTCCCAACCTTCTCCTTTAATCCTCTGATAAATATAAAATCTCTTCCCCTTCTCTAATATTTTGATGTTTCAAAATAAGGAAGTATCGTGACTAAACCAAGTCAAAGGCAATTGTGAACTTGTACACCTCAGAACCACTGGGTCAGCCCAGGATTTGGTTTTTTGTTTGTGTTTCAACTGAGATATTATTTACCTACAGTAAAATGCCCAGGTCTTACTTGTACTATTCGATTCATTTTGACAAAATGCAAATCGAGACATAGAACTAGACCGGGTTTTTGTTTTAAAATTGATCTGAGATTTCAACTGAGTTTTTTATTGATAAAAATGTGAAAACTCTTCTTTCAAGGAAGTTAAACATGGGACATTAATGGAAAGCACTTACCTTGAAAGTAGTACTTGGTTTTATCGGAAGTTCCAACTTTCCTACTAAAGCGATGATCATTAGGCTTAACCTGGCATATACTGGCTCCAGAGCACGCAGGGTTTGTGGATTTTGTAATGGAGGAAAGCTGGATTTCGTACAGGTAGCTGTCCCCGTTGGCTCTCATGTCCCCAGAGGCGTGGAATAGCCTGAAAAGACAGAAAAGATCACAGGGACTTGGAAGTCCTTCACGAAGGTCATTTATCATACAAACCCAAAGTCTTCAGGACAACTGCAAGGGGCCAGGATGTTTGCTTTCTCGGGCTTTCTCAAGCTAGGGCAGTGCTTCCGTGACCCCACAGAGACTCCGAGGGCACCACCTTCCACTGCAGTCATTCTGCTCCCCCACCGTTCTGCTCTCTGAGCGTTAACGAGCCTTTCTCACACGCTATACCTGGTCAGTTGCCTCAGACACCAGACCCCAAGAACAGCCCCAGTGACAGTGTTGAGAAACCAGCTTTTTTTCCCTTACAAGCTGGAAAGCCCAGAAGACTTCTGCTCAAAATGTTTTCTGAAGGCTCCAGCTTCAGCCCTTGGGCTTATCATGAAGTAAGGGAGGAGGGGGACATTCTTTTTGCAGTCAGGAGAATTCCCCATCTTTAGTGTTAAAACTTAATAGCTGAGTATGCTTTTCCTCGGTTTAAGGAAAATTGGACGACTACTCCAGCAACAGTAACTAAAACACACAGACCTATTTATCTTGCCACACTCCTTGCTGGGAAAAGATCTGTACTGTTGGTTTAATTCTGAATATGTTTGAGTGCTCAAAAGGAAAATGTTTCACTTACTTAAAATAAATATCCCCAAGGCTGACGCTCTTGCCATTTATAGGATTGGTGATGGTTCCGTTCACCATCTGCACCTCCTGAGGCTTCACAGCGCAGGCGGCCCGGGAGTCCCAGCTGAAGTAGTACGTGCAGCTGTCGATGTCAAACCTGGAAGGAGAGGAGCACAGCCAGTCAGCTCCCAGCCAGACAGAAAGGTAAGCACAACAGGTAAACTCTAGCCAGCCCTGAAGCAGCTCGCCGGCTCTCAATAAAGGCACAGCAACCACCCAGGCAGTCAGTTTCTGAGGTCTCCCCTATAGCGTCAGGGCCCCGGGGATAAGCTGAAGGCCCTGCCTGCCCCACCCCAGGGCTGCGGGGCCCTGTTGCTATTCCTGACCCAACACTGACGGCAGCCCTGGACTGGGGTGATAATTTTATTCCCTTTTTCAGCACCAACATAGGCAAGAGGACTGTGAGACAAACTGCAATGTAAGAAAGCAGGCAAACATTCGATACAATTTCTTAATTTAGAAACTGTGCAACATTTAAAATCTGGAAAAATTTGATCCTAGATTTCTGAACTTTCATTTTACAAATATCTCAGACTCAAACTGATAAATCCTTTGACAATTCCTGGGTTTCCCCTTTTCCAAGCCCAACTTCTGGAAGGAATTGGTTTGCTCACACACAGCAGCTCACAGGCTCCCCCTGTTGGCCAAACTCCTCCTCGCAACAGGCACGATGTTGCCTGAATTCTAAAGTAATACGAGAACTTTCTACGTATGGGCCCCGCCTGCTTGTGGGCCCCAGACAAGTTGCTTGAACAGTTGGCCTTGGGTGGTACACCCAACACCCCCCTGGTTCTACTAAGACATTCAAAGACATAGGCCAGTTACATACTGCTCAGCCAGTGCAGACGGTTAGGTCATGCATTTGTCTAGTAACAGTGCATCTCAGCATTTATGTGGGAATCTCTCCTGTGTGGAGCAGCCCTGTACACTACAGGGCTCAGCAACTCTGTCCCCCACTCCTTATGTCTCAGCAGCCAGCTCTTCCTACTGTGACAACCCAAATATCCTCTCACTTGCGTATACATTCCCGATCCCTGATAAAAACCACAGACAGGGATTCCAAAGAGTTCCCTAGTATACTCTCTGCACAGCTCCTCTGATCCCCACCACCTTACCTCTCGAATGCAGGTGAGCCCACCGTCTTTGCACAGGTCAGTTCTATCACGGAGGAGGCAATCTTATTCCCACCACATGGATACCCTTTTGAGTAAGTGACAACAACTCTGTCATCTGAAACACACAAATGATTGAACTGATGTTACTTCTAGTGCATTATAAAAAGGCTCAATGTGAGAAGTCAAAATCTACAAGTGTTTGGCTCCACAGGTTTTATCGACCTATTCTCAACAGCACCACACTCAGTGGAGGCCTGCACCACCATCACTACGAAAACAGCACACCCAGGGTTCGCACCCAAGCCCTGCGCTCACAAGCTTCAGGGCTCTGGGCTTCTGAACGCAGGAGCCTCAATTGCCTCACCTGTAGGATAGGAGTACTATCCAAGTCTACGGGTCTCAGGAGTGCGTGGAAAGTGCCCACACAACACGTGCACATGGCAAGACCTTAATTAATGGCAGCTATCTCTACTGCTCCAATTTCGTACAATTTCTGTATCATTTTAGGTCATTTTCCTGACAGGTCCCCTCATCTGGGCCTCCCAATAACAATAGGGCAGGACTAAGCAAAGGAAAAACCACAGAGACCAACTTGGTTTTTCTCAGGCCTTCTGACTCTTAAGTCAAGCTCTGTCGGCTTTTGAAAATGACATGTTAAAAGAAAAACCAAAGCCCTTTAACTTTTGGAGAAAAGTAGGTACACACTTTAAGTTACAAGTGTCACAGGGTGGCATGATGACCAGGTTTCAACTCCAACGTCACTGCTCAGAGACCGTCCACCTATGCTGCCCAGGGTGTGTCCCGAGAGTGGTCTGGGCCCGCCTGGCTCAGCAGATAGACCACGGCTCTGGGGTGTGGCTCTGTATCTTCAGGAGGAGCACATGCCCTCCAGCTCCTGATGCCACACCCTTCAAGGCGGGGAGGTATGACAGAAACAACACGGGTATGGTACTAGCTTCCCAAGTGCTCTCTACAGAGCATAGGCCAAGGTACCAGGGACTGCTTGTGAAGGGAGGTGGGAGGAGAGACACCAGGCTCTCAGCCCTGCCCCAAATTCAAAAGTTCTCCAGCTAAATTTGTTCTAAATATTGGGCCCCTATGCAAATTTTGCAGAAAAGAGTTCCATATTTTAAGGAGAATTTTTTAACTGCTGGAATATAGGATCAAACTAATTAGGTTTTAATAGACCCACTCTCCCTTCTGCACCTCAGCTGCTGTACCTGTGAAATGGACAATAACACCTACCCTAAGGAGGTGTTGAGGTTTAAACATTTACAAAGCCCAGGTACTCGATAAATGTTAGTTCCTGTAACAAAAAGTCCACCTCTGCAACCCCACATGGGTGTACTCCATCAATGAACACTGGGGTCACTGCGGTTGTCCTTGGATGGTGTCCTGTTGGAGCCAAAGAGTGAGAGCCCACCTAGTGTGTCCGATACCAGGAGATTATTCTAGTTCCAGTCATCAGGAACTCAGGATGCCAAATGCTGGCCTCAGGAGAAAGCATGAACTCTTCCCATCTGGCCTGGCCTGACTTGCAAGATGGCACTCACCAAGCGGAGGGCAGCCAGCAAGTCACCACTGGCAAGTCAGATGATCTGTTTCTATGTTACTCACTGGACTATTCTCTTTTGTTCCTCCTGCCTCAAAAACTTTTAGTGAAGGCTTAAGGGAAAGACTGGTCAAATAGATTATAGGGAAAGAGCTACTCTCAACTACCCTCCCACCCTTAGCCCTTCTCAAGCAATGTGGAAACGGCAACACAGCTAATTAAGAATCTCCAAAGCGGGGACACGTCTCAAGCTGGAGGTCTGGCCACTACCTGCCGTATGGCACCTCTCCCTCTACTACTAAACTGCAGAACCTGGGTTTGACTTTTGTCAAGGGTGATGGTGATTTCCTTGGAATTTCCTTTCCCCATTTCAACATCTCAAGCTGACTTAAGTCATCCTATGGTGTGATCAGAACAACTCAGGGAATCCCACTCTAGCTTGAAGGCAAAGGTGGATTTTTTTCTTTACCGATCTCTCCAATACATTCCAATTGTTGTTAAACTGAGAACACTCTATCTTCCTCCTTTAAATAATGAAAGAGAACATCTTTTCCTCAACAACCAATTGCAAGATGAATTTTCTATTAATACTTTTGGAAAGCATCATTACTATTTTCCAAATTGTTAAGACATTACGAAAATGTACCCCTGAATTATCTCTACCAAGTGCTTGTGCACCTGTCTGGCTTTCCTAAACAAATACCTGTGTAGACACAGACTTAGGCACTCCATCTGCAGCTAGATCATATGAGCTTCAGAGGAACCGAACATTCTGACTTCCTCCTGGACAGAAGCACCTAACCACAACCGCCAATGCCTACTAAACACACAGACTGCTACCCGTAGTCTCAGATAGTACACAGTAGCACTTATTTGAATGTTCCAAGAGCTGCCAAAATGCCTGACAGTCCTCAGGAATCACATCTGGCAGTCCCAGCCCAGCCCGAGCCGACTCTCCCATCACACCAAGCATACCCTCACCTTCCCAACACAGACGCAGACCCTCGGACCAATCACGACACATGCAAAGGCCTTACCTATGACATCCAGCTTCTGCGTGTGAACAAGTCCCAAGACCTGTACGTCACCAGATGCGCTCCTTTTGCATATGCTGGCTCTTTCAGGGCAGTCAGGGGGCCCTTTATATATTTTCTGACATAAATTTATATAGTACCTACAAAATGACACAAAAGGAGGAATGCAAGTTTGGTCTTTGCCCTAAGACACTTAGGGTGAGGCTCTTAATGTCACTTTCAGAAAAAAGTAAGAGTTCTGATAACCAAGTGTCTCACTCCATTGTGAATGTAGCATTAAAATAGTTTTTCCAACAGAAAAAAAAGGGGGGCAGCTTGAATCCTGGCAGGTTCATTACCTCATGTGGAGCTCAAGTTCATGCTCCTGCTCTGCGGTGAGGCCCTGCAGACAGAGTACCTGGCAGAGAGTGGGCACTCTGCACATGGAGCAGTCAGGACAGCTAACCCTCCCACCCAGCAAAGCCTAAGGAGTTCTTGCCCAAGATCTAAGAAAATCAACACACCTCCCACCAACCCAAGCAGTGGCCAGACCCATGCCCAAATATGAACTGAGCCTAGCCTGACTCAGCCCATCCAGCTTCCTTGGGTTCTGAAGATTCCGTTTTGCTCTCCAGGACTCCGTTCCCCCCACCTCCAACTTCAGAACCATTCCCAGTGCACCGGGACTGACATTTTGGGCTGCCTCCCAGAGCACAACTGAAGTCAAAGCCACCATCAGTATCACAGGTATGTGGGGTGCTTATCTTTTGAACCATGATGAGCCAACTACCATCAAGAACTCTTAAGCTCCCACCTGCTGAGAGCGTGACACCCCTGGCCAGTGGTCACGGGTACTCACGAGTTTCCTTCATGGACGAAGGTCCAGGACCCCGTGAGAGAGGACAGTAGCCGCAAGTCGTAGGTCTTGTGCTTCTGAATGAACTTGCACTCCATCTTCTTTGGAGGGCAGACAACTTTCGTCTTCCACTCAAACGTTACCTCGCACCCACGAACTTCATTGAAGACTTGTGGCCTTCCAATGTCCTCATCTTCGTCGCACTTAAATATAATAGTAGACGTCCGGTGGCTGTTTGCTGGAGGGGCACGCATGAAAGTGGTCAGACCACGGCCAGTGTCCAGAAAATAATAAAACACCTCTACCTAAAAACTTGAGTGTCACCCAATGGAGCAAGAGTAATGTTCTATCAAAATAAGCCTCCAAAACAAAACTATAGTAGTCCCCTGTAAATTTAACATCTATAGTTCCTTAACAAGTCCCATTTTGCTCCCTGGTCATTTACAGAATTACACAATTTTCCATTTGTTTATCCGGATCTCCTCGGGAACGCACATCGTGTTAGTAGGATCCTCTCATGACACCGATCTCTAAACACTGTGGGAGCAAGGGCACTAAATCTGGCTCATCACGAAACCCCAGGCCCCGCCCTTTGCCTGCCACAGAGCAGAGCATCAATGAATGAGTCCCCTGGTTTCCTGAATACTCACTGTCCACCCTAAACCCATGACAGGCAGCAATTTTGCTTAGGCATGAATTCGAACCACCAAGGCTGAAAATTGGTACGTGGACGCAAGTCCCTGCAGCTAGCAAGCGGGCCCAGCTGGCCACTGTGCATCCACATCTCAACACAGCCCTGCTGCAGTCTGCAGATCAGATGACCCAACGATCCCATGGAGCAATTAAAACATTTTTCTGTGAACGTTTCAAGCAACAGAATTACTGCCGTTCACTTGGACATCCACAAAGGTCTCAGAATGAGCCGAGCCTTGAGAGGATCAGTGTCTGTGGCAACGGGCCACGCCAGGACGCACCGCTCTCCTACTTACAGTGTTTGCAAAAGCCCCACTCGTGGTCTCTGTCGTAGTTGGCGGTTGTGCTACACCACAGCTTTGCTCTTCCCTCCACCACACACTCCTCGTAGCTCTTCCCGTTGAATATGAAGGGAAAGACACAGGGCTCACCTGCATCAGTTTCTGGAAAGAAGAACATCCAAACAATCCAGATTACCAGATTACATCAGCTGTGCCTCGACAGGCATGATCACCTAAGAAAGCACAACAAGGAGCATTTAAAGGACGCTGTCCTCCCTACACTACCCAGGTGACAGCCAGGATTCACCTGACAAAACCTAACAGGCGACTGACAACATGTGCTGTGATTCAACGCTGAGTGTTCACACTCAGGGCTGTGATGCGATGGTTCATGTTCAAATCCCACATTTCAGCACTCACAGGACTTGAAGCTTCATCCCTCACTTTTTTCCTGACACTAAGTCTAACTTCATGTTTACTAGGAATTTAAAATTGACCCCGCTGCAAAGATTTACCTGGAGGGCAACTATCACCATTCATGTAACTTAAAATGACTGCTTCGTCCTGGTGCCTGTAATCCAGTGTCATGGATGCCAGCCGTCCAAAAGACGCCCCCTTGCTCCTGGAGAGCAGACAGACGCCTCCATCCTTACAGCCTCCTTGGTCCAGCCCAGCCGCCGCGGTGCACACCCCCACACTGTATGTGCGCGAGTCTCGAGTCACCTGGACAAACACCGAGCATGGTGTGAACACAGCGGCAGCCCCTGGACCTCTGGGGATGAGAGAACTGCCACTGCAGCCTGCGCAGGAGATGGGCACATGCAGAGAAGCTAGGCTGTCCCTGCATCAGAGCTGTGCTGACCTTCCTTCCCGCCAGGCCCGGGGCCTTCCTCCAGAGGGTGCCAAGGAACATCCTGTGGCCCTTGGCATCTCCCTCTGTGGCCCCTAGGAAGAGTCACAGCTACCTCCACGTCTGGGCCCAGTTTCCCTCCTCCTGCTCCCTCCTGACTGCCCTGCCTGTCCTCTGCAACTGGGGCCCTCAGCCCACCTTCCTGAAGCCCACGTCTACTCCCTTGAGACAGGGAGCGGCGAGCACTACACAAGTCCAGAGTGGATGCTCCACGCTGAAATGTGTGCAAGCTCCACCCCACCTTGGCCTCACACCTGCTGCATGCCTCGTGGGAGGGTCCTGCACGTGGGCAGAACGTGCCTTCCCACGAGCCAGGGTGCTGGCACCTGGGCACAGAATTCCCAAGTCTCCATTCAGCTGCCATCACAGGAGGTGCTGGAATCCGGGACCTGGTCCCCACGCTGCTTATCTTGGCGATAACTAGATCACCACCACCCCTGGGCACGACCTTATGGACATAACAACAGTCCACAGACACACAGGCCAAGGGCTCCAGCACACGTTTCTCCAGTCAAGGGCACCTCCTAACCCTTCTATGCATCACCTCTGGGGGGACAAAGAGCTGCCCCTTATAATAATGCCAGGTTGGAGACAGTGGATTTCTGCCAACCACACCAGTTCTGCCCTTGCCCCAGAGCACATGGTCACGTGTGTGTCCCCGAGCCACCTTGCTTGTTCTCTGTGATACAAAATGTCCCACTGCCCACATCACTGGGTCACTCGATCCTCACGAAGCCCTATGTACAGAAATACTCTGGCCTGTGAGGCTCAACATAACTATGAGCTGTGTTTAGCCACACAATCCAGAAACCTTCCTAACACACTGATCTTAGGTACCCTACAGGGAGCCACCCTCTCCAAGTGCTGTCAAAGTGATCACATACCCCCTGCTGGTCACAGACACCACACTGCCTAAAAACACAAGCAAATATCAGAAAACAAGCCAGGCATCGGGACGCCACGGCCACCTGCGATGGCAAGGCTTGGGCAGCAGACTTACCTTAAAGGTGCTCGTGGAAAGGCTGGACAGGTTAAAGCTGTAGAGCAGCTGCTCGTCCGTCAGAGCGCAGCCCTCAGTCCTCACTTCATCAGGACAGACGATTGGCGTCTCCCACTCGAACACAAAGTCACACTCGCTGGTCCTTAGCAGCTTAGGAGTGCCCTGGTGTCAACAGAGCCACAGGGTGTAGGCACAGCAGCTGTGCTGCACTGCTACCCCTCAGCAGGTGCCAGAGATGCAAGCCCCCACCCACATGCTGAACGCAGGAGAGGGAGTCTGCAGCTGACACTGTGAGGACCGGGGACGCTGGGCACCCCGCAGCGGCCTCTCTCTGGAGGGGAGGAATGCTCAGCAACAGTGGCTGCTGTCCTCGTGGCAGGGACAGGAACCTCTGACTCTTCCCCGATGCACCCCTGAAACTCCCTCACTGACTCCAGGTCATCATCCTTCACTTAAGAAGAGAGAGCCTCGATGTTCTGTGCCATGAGTGCAAAAGAAGAATGGGAGAAGTCTTTAAATGATCCTTAAATGTCATGAGAAAGAAGTCTGTGAAACTGAGCCCTGCCACTGCAAAGAAGGGCCAAGTGCTCCAATACGCGCACAACCAGCATCTTCACGCCGCCACCCGACACACTGTGGGTGGCTTTTATAATGAGGGCTAAACACAAGGCAGCCAGTTATTCCACAGGCTGAGTGTTCTCAGATCAATTTATTTATCCCTCCCCCTCATCCAAGAGCAAGAAAAACAGATAAGGCAGAAATTTCATTTTTAATTGTTGCTAAAAATCTTTTTTCTGTGATTTAAGATGAAAACCACAGAAGAGAAAAATCTCTTTAAAATCTTTCCACAACTGGAATACACATTCAGTGTGAGATGCCTCATTCCTAAAAACATGTAACCAGCAATCATCCTCGGTGTGCAGCTGATCTGAGAATCCTCTAACATAACATCAGCTAATTGGATCTGTAGAGTTGTCAGCGGCTGTAGAGCTAAGTACAGTTCCATGTTCTTCATTTGGCAGTGTGAGACAGTCAAGTGTCCCTCACTGAGAGCTGGGTCTTTGAGAGAACAGAAGAATCCCCTTCCAAGAACGAAGTTCTACTGAAAATGGAGGCCTTTCTAAAGGTTAAGTGCATGTTGTCTTACACCACGTGTGTCTTCAGAGGCATTTACAGACACCCTTGCACAAACATGCAGATACATCTACAAGCAGATAAGGGAGTTGCCTGAATACAGCGTCACCCTTCCTTGATAACTCAAATGGTCATTACACTCAATGATTCATGAACAGGTCCAAGGGCTTTAAGGTGCCCTGGGCCTCTGTATGGAGTGACCCCAGGCAGTGGAACTTTCTTTTTGCCCCACTCTCAATCAGTATAATTTCCTCCTTGTCAGGCAGCTGCTAAGTCACTTCCTGACACTGTCAACATACCCGCATCTAACCTTCGTTGTGACCTTTCCCTTTACAACCTGCTCCAAGCCAAGAAGTCAGAAAGTCATCTCCACTGAAATTCTAAGACACCTAAGAGATCCATCTTCCATCAACTGAACTCCTTGGGATCAGATGAGCCTTGCAACTCATCACCTTTAGGATTTTAAGGGACAACTCAGGATATTTGATTTCTAGTACATAACACACACACACACACACACACACACACACACACACACACGTCTTGTAATCAAGCACATTAATATTTATTTCTGCAGAAAGATGAATATTCACATTACGTGGGATGCATACAGACCATAAACAGCCTTAGTCTATTCATATTAAAGGAGTTACAAGTTTCCAGAGCTTTGTGGATTTGGGAAGCACAGGCAAGAGGCTGTGTAGCATGCTCCCCGTGGCACAGAGTGTCCACCCGTGCAGCAGGCAGAGCTGCTTTAAGTCCCCATAAAATGGGGCCTGGAGTTTACCAATTTATCTCCTGTTCACAGAGGGAGCCATGAGAAAATGGATGCAAAAACCCCTTATAACAAAACAGAAGCTGGTGGTGTTTTTGTTTTTTTATTTTTTATTTTTTGGCAGCTGGCCAGTACAGGGATCCGAATCTCTGGCCTTGGTCTTACAAGGCTCTAACCAACTGAGCCAACTGGCCAGCCTGATATTTTAAAACTGCACATAAAATACCAGCCAATAACCTCCTCAGGAGTAAAATGTACTACTATGTTGTGGCTATTTGATTCCAGAGGTTTTTTGTTATTTGCTAACTTCTGAATTTTGGACTATGTCCTCAATGATTATAGCTGCCCAAAAGTCTGTCTGACTTCCCAATAAGAATAAAATCAGTAATGTTATAGTAAGGAAAAAAAAAATTAACACTTTTGGTTTTCAGTCATCAAAGGTAAATGTCATCTCTTTACTCAAGGGTTCCATGTTTTTAAGTTACAGCAAGCCTCTATGTGCTGTTAACTCTATGTGCTGGGCGAGCTTACTTATTCCTTAATTAACGATTTCAAATCATTCAGATGTACCCATGATGTACCATATTATCCAAGCATACATTGTGAATAAAGGTATCCTTCGACCTGAAATGTGCTTTATGGTTACCGGGCCTCAGCTCCCTAATCCATATTCCTGCGACTAGCTACAACAGGTAACACACTTACTTACCATGCTCACGCCTCTCTTACAGTGAAATGCAATAAGTGAGGTGTAGTTGAAATGCTTGTCCGCTAAGCAAGGTGTACTGCTTTCAAAATTCAAGTAAATTTCATTCGCTACTGGATTGAGTATTGGAGGTCCTGCAACCCGGCCAATATCCTAAACAAAGAACAGGAGCAAACAGTATTTCAGGGAATTAGCTGTTTCCAAGGTAAGTGGATAAGAGCTAACACAGAAATGCAAAAATCATACCTCCTCAATTCTGAAATGAGTAGCATCTAGAGAAACTGGGTTAATACCAACTCAAGTGAGAAGTCTTGCTATCCAGAACCTTCAGTATGCCAGTGGTTTTTAGTTTTGATCTGAAGGTAAGGGTAGTTCTATTTCTACTCATATGCAATCTTCAGAGATTCTAAGCAACAGGAATTTCTCTCTGCAGTCATATCAAGAACGCTACACAGTCCCCCCCCACTTGATGGTGGAAGGCAGGAACCCGAGTAACACACCCCCGCACAGTGCTGACCCATCTCCCCTGCCTGGCACTGCCTGAGGACTGCACATTCACTGGGCAGGACAGTGCCTATGAGGTATGTCTCTCACATACAGGGAGAGAATGGTCTTGTTCACTATCCATTTTTATTGCTTAGCACAGCATCTGACGTGCAGTGGCTACTAAATATTTTTGAATGGATAAACGGATGAAAGAAAAGTGAACGGCCAGGAATGGTGTATGTAATGAGAGTGTGTGTGTGCATGTGTATACAGTATATGTGTGTGTGTGTATATATATGTGTATGTGTGTGCATGTGTATATAGTATGTGTGTGTATAGTATATGTGTGTGTGCATGTGTATATAGTATGTGTGTGTGCATATAGTATATGTGTATGTGTGTGCATGCGTACATAGTATGTGTGTGCATGTGTTATAGTATGTGTGTGTGTATAGTATATGTGTATGCGTGTGCATGTGTATATAGTATTTGTGTGTGTGCATAGTATATGTGTATGTGTGTGCATGTGTATATATTATGTGTGTGTATATAGAATGTGTATGCGTGTGCATGTGTATATAGTATGTGGGTGTATGTGCTGTATGTATATAGTATGTGTGTGTGCATGTGTATATAGTATGTGGGCATATAGTGTGTGTATAGTATATGTGTATGTGTGTGCATGTGTATGTGTGTGTGTGTGTGTGCATGCATATATAGTATGTGTGTGCATGGGTATACAGTATATTTGAGTATGTGTGTGTGCATATAGTATATGTGTATGTGTGTGCATACGTACATAGTATGTGTGTGTGCATGTGTATATAGTATATGTGCGTGTATATAGTATGTGTGTGTGTGCATATAGTATATGTGTATGTGTGTGCATGTGTATATAGTATATGTATGTGTGTGCATGCGTGCATAGTATGTGTGTATGTGTGTGTGCATGTGTATATAGTATGTGTGTGTGTGTATATAGTATATGTGTATGTGTGTGCATGTGTATATAGTATTTGTGTGTGTGTAGTATATGTGTATGTGTGTGCATGTGTATATAGTATGTGGGTGTATG